>NC_139722.1:81852759-82231948 GCF_964211835.1 Anser anser
CTGCATCCCCAATGGTGCCAGTGCACTCTCTGGACTCACTGCACTGCATCCCCAGTGGTAAACACACAGGAGATACTAGATGTAAAACATGTATGGATATATAGGAACATATGTATTGTATTAAAAAAAAAAAAAAGATTTTGGTTTTCTGAAGAGTTCTGACTATGGAGGTAATATATAACTACTATGGGGGTAATATATAACTGGGCATAGGAATTGTATTTGATGCTGCATGTTGCAGTACTTAAAAAGATTTGATGAACAGAGATTTGGTGACTTTTTTTGTTGCCTTCCTGACCACATCAAACAAACAAACAAACAAAAACAGTTAAATTAACATGACAAAACATGTTAATTGTGGGGCAATCATATCAGCCAATAATTAGCATCAAGAATCTAACTGAAACTTTGAGCACTATATTCACTTAATCAGTTAGATGAGTAGCATTAACTTAAGCAGTGATAAATGTAGTTAAGTTCAGAATGAAACAAGGTGCTAAATCTTTCAAGTTCTGCTTGCTTTCTCTGGCTTTAGTGTTATGTGGTTGGATGTATTCACTTTGGAAATGTGACTGAGTGTTTGCTAATTATCTCCTTGAGATTGACTTCTCAATCATCTTGTTTTTTCATGGGAGATTTTATCAGTTCAAGCGGCTATATCCCATTCTTGTTATCTGAATTGATATATTGCAGTTACTGAGGTAAGGCATGAAACCAAATTTAGCTGGTTTAGGGGTATACATATGACTGCTCTAATCTTAATTAGATTTTTTCTTAATTCACAGCAAGATGCGTGGTAGTTCTTCTGAAGGAGTGGAATTTTTTCATCTTTAAAAGTCAGTGTTTAAAAATGTTTAAAAGCTAAAATACAGAGAATCCATAGATGTAGCTGTCTCTCCAGAATATTCAAAATATATATCTGCTGTAGGTTGCATTTTATATTGTCTACTAGCTGCGTGTTCTATCAGATCACCAAAGAGATGTGCTGTATTTACTGTGCAATTACTACTGTATTTTATACCTGTAACCAAGTAACAAGCTAGCATAACAAAATTATATTCTGAGGACTTCTGTTTTAAAAAGTTTGCTTGTTTTGTTTGTTTTAGTGGTTTAATTATGTGTGAATTTGAGTGGTATTTAGGTTCCAAACTCAAAGTCATTAGATGCATCTGCATATCTTTTTTTCTCTTAAACTTGCCTATACATATATAAACAGATACAAAAATTAAGAATTGACAGGTGTCACAAGTTCCATCACTAATGTATTTGCTAGGCATAAGACTTTATACTGTGGCTCAGAAACAACAACAAAAAAGGGGGGGGCTGGGAAGGCAACCTACAGAATATGTTGAATATATAATAAAAAGTATTGTATATTGTAGCTGTAGAATGAAAAAGAGTCACTGGGGGAAATTCAACTAATATTGGAAGTCAGAAAAAAATGTGAAGTCTAAGATTTAAATTGGCTACAAAGAACTAAATTGGTCTTTCTTACTGGAGACTATACTGAGTCATTTTATTGATGCACATTACCATAGGTCTTGGAAAGAAACCTGCAAATAACATTTTCAATGTCTGCTCAAATAAATATCTCTTTTTAGCTGCTAATAATTTTGATCAAGTTGCTTGACAGTTAAATTGCTTGTATTGGCTGTCCAAAGAACATTATCAAATGCAGAAAAATATCCCATTGAGATTGTAAATATTTTTCAATCCAAAACATAAACAGCTGTCTGCTGTTCAATTTGATAATTTTTATATGCTTAGATGAAAATGCAAAAATGTGTTACTCAGAAATGTTATAAAGGAATGTGACTTTTTAATGAGATAAACTAGACTAAGTAGTAATGTCCAATTTAGTTATTGTTACAGAAAAACATAAAACTGTCAAGAATATGATAAATATAAATTACATTTCAGTTACCAGGCTGTGTGCTGCTTAGCTGCTGGCTGGTTTAAGCCACAACAGTGATCCATGTTCATATTCACTTGGTGGGTTCTCATGTAAAATTAGCACTCAGGACTTGAATTTAGAGAAACTTTATCAATAGGATAATTTTATGACTGTATGATTTTAAAATGAAAACCAAACAAACCCCCTATGACACCACCACTGCCTGGGACTAAGCCCTGTGTCATGGAATGGTCGTGTCCATACTCTTAGTTCCTATAGCTGCTAAAACATTGTGACCACTTGCATGCTGCCTACTGGGAGCATGATTTTAATACTGTAAAAATGCCTGGGAATTGTTTGAAATAGAGTATTTAGCTGGAGATAAAATCATGCTGAGGACTATTCTAATGTTTTCACAGTGTACACAGTTCTAGTCCTGTGCCTATTCTCCTACTTTGGTCTTACTCAGCTTATTTGCTTAAGTGCTGTCTGTGGTAATCAGTATCCTTTGTGTTCTATGCAGAATGTGTGCCATACATATCACAGTTATATCCCCCTTCAGAAACGGAGCAACATCTTGAAAAGAAAGGCAGCACTCAAATAGTAAAAGGAGATTTATTTATTTTTATACTATAAACACTTTCGGAAATATCACAACATTATTTTAATATTTAAGAAAATTCCTTCATGACTGGAGCTATATTTGCGCTCTCTGTCAAATACCATGAGAACCTGCCCCGTGACAGTGGGTTGCGTTATAGCTTGAAGCCATGGAGCTGCTGCACACCTAGTACTTTGAGAATTACAGAACACCCAGATTATAGGGCTACTTGCAGTCTGTTAAGTATTTTATTTACTTGGCTGGTTGTACAACAGAAGAGCCCATGACTACATGCTTCTTCTGATAGTTCGAAGCTAGTTATGGAAATGTGTCCATGAAAACAAGTCAGTTTACTGCTTCCGGTCATCATAAAACAAAGAGAAGAAAGTAACAGACAACTATAGCATATTTCTCTCTATTTGCATACAAAGACAGGTCTGTTGTGTCACTTTTGAACTTCTCAAAGCAACAAGTGTTGAGCCTACTACTTCTGAAGTATCAGCTCTGTCCTGAGTTCCATCAACTCATCACTGGATCATATGGGGTCAGTACTGGTGAAAGAGGTGTAATATGGAGAAGTTTGGTGTCATTGAAAAGGAGTAGATAATTCATATTCTTAAGCTCTATGGAAGTGGAAGACACCCATTTCTAGGGTACTTTGCTGTGTCTTAGCCAAAGATGCTGTCATAGTGCATCTAACTGCTCTAATAGTGTATGTGCAGCCAGAGAACTGTATGTGTTTCCAGCTCTTGCAGCAGCACAAGGCACTACATGAATAGGCTTGCTTCTCGGGATCTATTGAACTGATTTTTTTTTTTTTTGAGAGCTATCAGAGAGTCAAATCACAGGAGCATGTATATAGGGTTGTGATGTCCTCTCCTATGTCAAGCTGTTCCTCGCTACCTATCACCCTGTGGGTGGAATTGCTGAGGTGTTCCCCAGCCTGCACCTGGTAAAGTGAAACAGATTAACTCTCAGTATCTTGTTGGCTGTCTGTTTCCCTTGAAAGCTGCAGAGGTGATAACATCTTCAGTAGCACAGTTGTTTGTCAAGTGAATAATAATTCTGCACATCCTAGCTGTCAGGAAAAAGATATGCTTGGATTTATTTCTCTCCACAGATCCATCACTTGAACCTTGTTATAAAAGCTTTGTTTAAAAAACAAACAACTTCCTTACAAATTAGTGGCTGCCTTATATGTAGTTCATTGTCTTGAAAGTACATGGGCTTTTAATTTCAAGTCTATACGTTTTGAAAATAAGTAAACTGAAGCTCTAAAAACAAGTGGCACTGAAAAAAATGACAACCCTTGTCATTTTTTTCCTGCATTCCAACTCTATTTTGAAAGTGTTTTCATATAAATGTAGTCTCAAGTGAGCAAGTATCAACATTTTCATTTGCATCTTTTAGTTAATATTTGCAAATTATATTTATTTTATTTTTTTGTAATCAAGCCTTCTTGCAAGACAGTATTTTTAGATTTTATTGACTGAGCAATGCATTCTATTATGTTGAAGATAGAAATCTGAGAGCAGTAGAATGCTCAGCTATCTTGGCATCTCATGTTGCCCTTCCTAATTATGACAAATATTAGGCTAAAAGTATGAATATGAAGTGCTGGTTAAAAATGTTATGGATTGAAGTTTTATGTTGATAAAATTAGGTCTTCATGACTGCTGTTCCTACAGTAAAATTAAATTCATGTTCCAGTTATTTGCGACTGCTGAATGGTTGAATTCTGTTTGTATGCCACTGAACATAACTTAAAGAAACAAACATTCACTGAATTTAAAGGATAGGGTAAATTTATCCTTAATTCTGTATATTGTTACATTCACTAATTACCTCAGTACTATTCAGATTAGCGTATTTATACAAATTGGGTACGTAATTTTTCACTGTGCTGAAGATGAGTTGTTATTTTATGGCTGTATGTCAAAACATAATGAATTGAGCTATTCTTGAAATTTGCTTATTTGTTGTGAACTTTTGTATGATGATATGTACAAGTCAACACGTGTTCCACTTGAGATCAGTTTGCAAATACAAATCTTGCCTTACCTGAACAGAATGCTTATACTATGAGAAATAGTCTGAGAATACAGACTTTTTCTTTTTTGAAGTGCTTTTCAGTTTGCATAATGCTGACGAGATCATCCTGAAGTACTTTGTGTTTTGAACTGTTTTTAAATTTCAGGTAGTTTTTAAGACATGCTAAATTTATTTCTTTACTGTCTTTTCAGGTTAGAGATGACAACAAAAGACAACACCCATGCTTAGTGGAGTTCTCAAAATTGCCAGAGCAGGAGAGAAATTATAACCTGCAAATGTCACTTGAAACACTGAAGTAAGTTGCTTCAAACTTCTAAAGCTTACAGTAAGCATTTCCTCAAACCTAAGGAGTTGCAGTTTCCAGAATTATAATTTGACATGTAGTGTTTCTTACTGGGTGATGGCAGTAACATGAAAACGAGAGTCAGATCCATCAATGAATGATGTGTTTGGCACTGCAAATGGCTTTGATAAACTTTCTTTCAATGTCTCTGGAAGTTTTAGCCTGTGTAAGTAACAAACGACCTCTGTTAGCTCGTGTTAGTGCAAATACATAGTGATAAGCCTTTCTTTTTCATTTCATAAATTGTTATGTTATTGTGGTAGTACTGATTATGAAATGACAACTCTGGCAGATTTTGTCTAGATTGGAGGAAGGAGAAATAGATCCAAGCTTTGAAAAAACTCTTTATTTCTTGTTTGGTGTACTTCCATTTAGTTTAATTAGTTTTAATTTTCTCTGTTGATGAAGCATACTTTGATAATTGATAGATATTTTTGGACATGACTAACAATAAGTTATTTCTGTATCTGTGCATATTGCCATACAGCAGTAGTATGCATTGTGGATGAGCTGTTAGATGTATGAATTTCATGGCAGCTCTCCAGTTGGAATGCTAGAAAATTTCAGTGGGATGTTAATGGGTATGTTCAAGTAATCTAGTTATCTGACTTACAAAGAGGCAATTTCTCAGCTCAGCTTTGTCAGTCAAGCAGATGTGAATTCTTACTTTTCTGTGAATGCATTGGAAATCTGTTAGCCAAAGTAATTTCTCACATATTTTTTCCACTGTATTACCAACACATAAAAATAGTTCTCAGAACTAATAAATATATGATTCTTCAGTCACTCCTATTTGAAATCTATTGAAATCATATTTCATGGTAAAATATAGTTGCGCTTTCCTGTACATAGCATTAATAAAGGTGACTTTTATTTTAATTCAGAGACAAATTTCATTCAGAGAGAACTTGAACTTTGGGAGGCGGTTCTGAAGGGCAGAGGAGTCCAGGAAGGCTGGGCACTCCTCAAGAAGGAAATTGTGATGGCACAGGAGCGGTCCGTCCCCACGTGCCCAAAGACGAGCCGGCGTGGACGAAGACCGGCCTGGCTCAACAGAGAGTTGCGGCTTGTGCTTAGCAGAAAAAAGAGGGTTTATAATCTTTGGAAAAAAGGGCGGGCCACTGAGGAGGACTACAAGGATGTAGCGAGGCTGTGCAGGGACAAAATTAGAAAGGCCAAAGCTCATCTGGAGCTCAACCTGGCTACTGCCGTTAAAGACAACAAAAAATCCTTTTACAAATATATCAACGCGAAACAGAGGACTAAGGAGAATCTCCATCCTTTACTGGATGCGAGGGGAAACCTAGTTACTAAGGATGAGGAAAAGGCTGAGGTGCTTAATGCCGCCTTTGCCTCAGTCTTTAGCGGCAATACCGGTTGTTCTCTGGATACCCAGTGCCTTGAGCTGGTGGAAGGGGATGGGGAGCAGGATGTGGCCTTCGCTATCCATGAGGAAATGGTTGGCGACCTGCTACGGAGCTTGGATGTGCGCAAGTCGATGGGGCCGGATGGGATGCACCCGAGGGTACTGAAAGAACTGGCGGAGGAGCTGGCCGAGCCGCTTTCCATCATTTATCGGCAGTCCTGGCTATCGGGGGAGGTCCCGGTTGACTGGCGGCTAGCCAATGTGACGCCCATCTATAAGAAGGGCTGCAGGGCAGACCTGGGGAACTATAGGCCTGTCAGTTTGACTTCAGTGCCAGGAAAGCTCATGGAGCAGATTATCTTGAGGGTCATCACGCGGCACTTGCAGGGCAAGCAGGCGATCAGGCCCAGTCAGCATGGGTTTATGAAAGGCAGGTCCTGCTTGACGAACCTGATCTCCTTCTATGACCAAGTGATGCGCTTGGTGGATGAGGGAAAGGCTGTGGATGTGGTTTACCTTGACCTCAGTAAGGCTTTTGACACAGTTCCCCACAACATTCTCCTCATGAAACTGGCTGCTCGGGGCTTGGACTGGCGTACGCTTCGCTGGGTTAGAAACTGGTTGGATAGCCGGGCCCAGAGAGTTGCGGTGAATGGAGTCAAATCTGGTTGGAGGCCGGTCACTAGTGGTGTCCCCCAGGGCTCGGTACTGGGGCCGGCCCTCTTTAATATCTTTATCGATGATCTGGATGAGGGCGTCCAGTGCACCCTCAGTAAGTTTGCAGATGACACCGAGCTAAGTGCGTGTGTTGATCTGCTCGAGGGCAGGAAGGCTCTGCAGGAGGATCTGGATAGGCTGGAGCGATGGGCTGAGGCCAACTGTATGAAGTTCAACAAGGCCAAGTGCCGGGTCCTGCACCTGGGGCGCAACAACCCCAAGCAGAGCTACAGGCTGGGAGATGAGTGGCTGGAAAGCTGCCTGGCCGAGAAGGACCTGGGAGTATTGGTTGATAGTCGGCTGAATATGAGCCAGCAGTGTGCCCAGGTGGCCAAGAAGGCCAACAGCATCCTGGCCTGTATAAGAAGCAGTGTGGCCAGCAGGTCTAGGGAAGTGATTGTGCCCCTGTACTCGGCTCTGGTGAGGCCGCACCTTGAGTACTGTGTTCAGTTTTGGGCCCCTCGCTACAGGAAGGACATGGAGGTGCTCGAGCGAGTCCAGAGAAGGGCGACCAAGCTGGTGAGGGGTCTGGAGAACAAGTCTTATGAGGAGCGGCTGATGGAGCTGGGCTTGTTCAGCCTGGAGAAGAGGAGGCTCAGGGGCGACCTTATCGCTCTCTACAGTTACCTTAAAGGAGGCTGTAGAGAGGTGGGGGTTGGTCTGTTCTCCTACGTGCCTGGTGACAGGACGAGGGGGAATGGGCGAAAGTTGCGACAGGGGAGTTTTAGGTTGGATGTTAGGAAGTACTTCTTTACCGAAAGGGTTATTAAGCATTGGAACGGGCTGCCCAGGGAGGTGGTGGAGTCACCATCCCTGGAGGTCTTTAAAAGACGTTTAGATGTAGAGCTTAGCGATATGGTTTAGTTGAGTACTTAGTGTTAGGTCGAAGGTTGGACTCGATGATCTTGAGGTCTCTTCCAACCTAGAAATCTGTGATACTGTGTGATACTGTAACTCCTTTGGAGGCAAGAAAGTAAATTCAAATTTGTCTTCAGCAAGGTACTAGAATTTACAGGAAATTTTGAGGTTCCTTTCAACACAATGTGCTAAGAATCCAGAATAGCTTCTTCTTTTCCAATTTTTATCCTAAGAAATATATCATCAACTTTTCCTACAGATGCATCTTTTGCTGGATTAATTTATATAATAGGACTCAGGCTTATCATTAAAATAATACCCTCAGTATTAAATGTACACTCATAATGTTTCACTAAATATTAAACAAGTTTTAGTATTCCTTACATCATTACTGATTCAGGACTAGTGGTTTTCTAATCCAACCCTGACTGTATAAACCCATTTGGCTGTATAAACATAAATTATGGATTTCTTCTATTTTAGTAATTTTTTACTTAATATCGAGAGAGCCTTTTTATTAAATGGATAGTATCCAAAACATAAAGCTTTCTGTGGATCTCAAAATTCATATGGTTTACTGAGTTTAGTCTTCATTTTATTGTATTAGTCCCTGTTTTTCTAAGTATGCAGTTCTAATTTTGCAGTATCATGTTGTATTTGTCATGTAGATATCTTCTGTTCAGGGACTAGGAAATGAGCGTCATGGTCGTTTCATTTCTGCAAGCCTGCAAAGTTGAAAAAGTTAGTCTACTAACCCATTCTAGATAATGCATGTTGTGATGACTCGAATTGTAAGCTACTGGTTCCTTACTTGGTATTTCATATTTACTGGCAGTCAACTTCAACAACAGACAGTGGAGAAGAGAGAAAGAGAATGTTCTTTTAAAACTTCCTCTAATCAGCTACATGCAATAGTCTTTAAAATTTGCTCCAAACTGTGTACTTCATTCCTGAAGGTGTTGCAAGGCATCAAGAATTAACTTCTTACTGTAATTGTTTTTTGTTGTTGGTTTGTTGCCGATTTTGCTGTCAGCTATATTAGATGAGAGGAAGAAAACAAGAAAGTTCTAAGTCACATTATCTGACACAACATTTCAATATCTTGAGATCTCTGTATATTTTTCAGTATGATTGAATACTTTCATGAAGTATAAAAATGATATACTATATGAAATGTCAAGATTCAGGAATGAGTTACCTCTGAAAATGTCATTGGTCTGAAATATGCTTGCTCATATTGTTTCTGCACATTTTTATATTTATTGTGTAGCTTGATCGTTTATTCTGTTTTGATGCTTCCTATTTTATGGCTGAATTTCCCATTTCTACCTATTTACTCAGTTGTGTGTGTAATAACTATTTATATCAATATTATGCTAAGGGCTGCATTAAAAAGACTCCTTTAAGCACTTCTGGTTTTCTTGTTCAGCTCTGAAGTGCTGCAGGGGTCTTTCATGCAGCACCAGTATTGATGATTCAGCCTCAAAAGTTAAACAGAGGTGTGATTAAAATCTAACTCATGGGGCCCAGATGCCTTTTAATCCTGCTGTGACTCTCTGACTTGAATTTGCTCTGTCCAGCTGGAGGTAAAGTAGGGTTCAATTTCCCGTCTTACATTAAAAGAAAATTAGGGTTAGTGGGGCTTAGCTCCTCTGTACTGCTTTCCCCTGTTAGATATGTTCTGTTACTTATGCTGGTGATAACTGTATGGGAATCAGGTATGGTTTATGCCAATTGAAATATATCTGCACGGAGCATTTTTAACAAATTATGTGTTTTGCAGGAAGTGGCCACTGCATGTTGATTTCCTGGTGTTTGATTTAACTATGTAATTTTAAGTTGGGATTCACAGACCATAACAATAGGGTTTACTTCACATAGGTAGCACTAAAAATCCACTTTAAAAATCTCCTTGAAACATATGATTCATCTACCAAGAGATATATGCCTAGCGCAGTATTTATGCTCATTTTTTCCCCAGTCAGTTCAAGAGCAATAAATACAGTTAGAACAAGACCAGAAAATATTGTTTTTATACAGAGACAAGAACAAATCAAAACCTTGTATTGTAGCTTCCTTCAACATTGTTAAAACTGGGACTGGAGTCCAAGCTTTACACGTGCAATTTCTCTTGTGTAACCAGTCAAAGAATGGGTATTGCTCTCAGCTTTTGAGAAACTTCTGATCTGACACCAAATTGTCCTATTGTCTTTTGCCCGGTATTTATTTTCATTTTACTGTTAATATTTTAGTAGTGCACCTAGGTTAAAGAAGCTAAGACTTGATAACCCAGTACTGAAATTAAGAGCAGGAACAAATAATTGACAAGTTACAGATCAAGATGGATCTTGATATAAATCCTCAAGATGAATGAGATTTAAGAACTACATTGCTGGATAACATGAATGTATGGAAAGGAGGAGGTTTGAAGTTATGAGAAAGCTAATTAATAGTCTCAGTCCTGTTTTGAGGTCATATAGTAACTGTTTTCTGAAATAAGCTTCATCTTACAGGGTCAGGCCAGAATATTGTGCCTGGGTCAGTGGCTCTGTGGTAGAAGCCCTGTGGTCCATAGCACCCTGTATCTAGCTTGAAAATGGATCAATGTGTAACACCCATACTGAGCATTCTGATGGCTGTTTTGGTCTAATGCTTATAGTGTATTCTGGTGTCAGCCCTCTCTTTAGTAGTGTAGCCTAACAAAATCCAAATCCAGTTAAAATCTGAGTAACAGCCTCTTCCTAAAGAAGGCATGTTTTAAAGATAACAGGTGACATTTCCTGCCTTTTCTCCTTTCTTCAGTTTAGAAGTGTTGTGGATTAGACCCGGCAGGCAGCTAAGTACCACGCAGTCACTCGCTCGCTCTCCTTAGTTGGGGTGGGGAGAGAATTGGAAAGGTAAAACTGTGAGAACTCATGGGTTGAGGTAAAAACAGTTTACCAGATAAAGCAGAAGCTGCATGCGCAAGCAAAGCAAGGAATTCATTTGCTACTTCCCATTGGCAGGCAGGTGTTCGGGCACTTCCAGAAAAGCAGGACTCATCACGCCTAGCGGTTTCTTGGAAAGACAAATGCCATCTCTCCAACCATCCCCCACCTCCTCACCCTATCCCCAAGCTTTTATTGCCAAGCATGACATCTTGCAGTATGGAATATCCCTTTGGACAGTTTGGGTCAGCTGCCCTGGCTGACCCCCACCCTCAGGCCCCCTGCTGGAAGGGCAGCAGGAGAAGCAGAAAAGTCCTTGTTTCTGTGTAAGCGCTGCTCTGCAACAAACAAAAACATCGGTGTGCTATCAACACCATTTTAATCAAAAATCCAAAACACAGCATCACACAAGACTTCACAGAGAATATTAACTTCATCCCATCCAAAACCACAACAGAAGAACCATGACATAGCCGAAAAAGGTTTTGATATACAGCAGTCTGAATAGGTATGTAAGCCATAGAAATAGGTATATGAAGCAGAAAAATATATTTCAACTGCAGGTAGTCTTTCAACTGATGCCCTGCACAGAAGAAATAAATGATATGATAGTTCCATTTTGAAGTACTCCACTCATATTTTTACTAAACTGTTTAAGAACATCTTGTGGCATTTTCTTAACATCACCAAAAAGCTTATTACATATACAAAAAAAATGGTGTTGATCTCTCTGTTCTACACTGTTGTCATTCCCACAGGTCTCATTTGTTTGTTGTATGGTGCTGTTTATATACCCAGGAACAACTCAATATAGAAACACTGGCAGTAATTTATCTCTGATTCCTGTGTTCCAGAACCCTGCTGGCATTAGGCTGCCATGTTGGAATTGCTGATGAACATGCTGAAGAAAAAGTGAAAAAAATGAAACTTCCGAAGAAGTAAGTTGAAATTCAAATGCATCTTTTTGTTAGGTAGGATGAGTTAAGCAAACTGTTGTTATAATAATTTGATATTATATTGCTGGTTTTACTGATACTTAGCTATACATTCATACCTATGAATTTTCAGAAATTTACACATACTGTCATCTACACTTTTACATTTAGATATTTATGATCTGATGTGTAGACAAAGTTTTTGTGTGATACATTGAAATGCCTGCCTTTCAATTCATCATTACAAAGTTGTTTTTTTTTTAGAGTCTACTGCAGCAACCTTTCATGGGATTTTTATGGCCAACTCATCCATATATTTTTGGTATGCTACTTTCAACCCTTTTGAAAGTCGTAGAATGGCCGTGTAGTGACTTGACCTCTGCAGAAGTGGTATAGCTGCCTGGTTTCTTCCCAAGTGATCAAGATTGGCAAGAGGATTGCTAGGACTGGGCTCGGGCTGGTATACTGGCCTCCACTTCTGCAGCTTTGAAACAAGCTCTCATTGTCCAGCCAATGTGCCATGGCTTCTTCCTTACCAGTATGCCTCCCAGTTTGGGAATGAAAAATTTGGGAACATTAACATAGCTGAAAGCAATGGAACTATACTTGGTGATAAGCATATGACAGCCCTTCGTCCCAATATGCTTGAGGTCATGATTTGTAAGCTTGTCTAGCTTAGGATAAAAGAGATTAAAACGTGAATAAACATAGAACAGTAAAGGTCACAGTTTCAGAAGAGAAATTCTGTTTTTTGTTATTCCAAATTTTAAATTAGAAATTCAGGTTCCTTGCTTATTTTAAAGAGCTAATAACTGCTAGTACCACCAGTGCTGAGTTATCTTAATGTCACTGAAAGTCTTAACTTTGGATGTCTAAGGTCCAACCATATACACCAAGTCAGAATTTTGATACCTTACATACAATGGATAAAAAAAAAAAAAGCAATTTCAAGGTGTAGATATGTGTGTGTATCTGTAAGGCTAGATTTCATTTTGTGTGGGGTACAATCCTGGAGAGAAGAAGGATTGTTCTTCTGCAGCTAAAGTAGACTTAACCGTAACAAAGAGTTACAGGAGGTAGTGTAAAAATCTAAGGTTTTGATGGGAGAAGAGATGTCACTTCCTGTGTTCTTGTAGGTGATGCAGATGCATATCCCAACACTTGGTCAACTTTCCCGTGATAATGCATCAATGGTTCTTATATCTGCCTGACACAGATGCTTTATCCTGTTATGAGAAATAACAGCAATAGACATCACTTGAATGCAATTAGCTCATCTGCTCTACTTTCTAAGCAGTTTTGCATCTCTGCTGTGTATATTCTTGTCTTTCTTAACTCTGCTTTTTTCTTTCCTGCCATCCTGTCATAACAATTAAGATTGTAAAATGCTAAGAAAACAAATCTGTATTTGTGTCACTCTAACAGAATTTTGGCATCACAGCCGCATGGGTTACAAATTGGGGAAAAGTACATTTTTAACTTAAGTTTGTGCCAGAAATCTGCCGTTTCTAATACAGCATAACTTCACAAAAGTACTTTTTTGGACCCGTTTGAACAATAGTTTAAAGTGCTCTGCAAATACAGGTTTTGCTGATGTAATTTCTCTTTTTATTACAAAGTTTTTTCCAGGTATAACTTTACATTAGGTTATTGAACAATCCAAACTTAAATAACCTTTACTTTGCAAATATCTCTCTGAAATATTCAAACTTTTTATTTTAATAAATTCTGAATACTTAGAATTTCTATAGTATATAAAAAAGTCAGAATTTAAAAAGTTGACTTTTTTTTTTGTAAAACAACTCACATAGACTGATGGAAATCTTTAATCAAGAAAGCAGAATATATCCTCAAATCATTAAAAAACATACCTCTACTACTCTCTGTTAAACTTTAGGTGATAGTACAAATAAAGATTCCATAAACCTTGTTATAAATCCATGGCAGATCAGTATGGTAGTGATAATGTGCTATTAAAGCAGCAAAATTTTCAGCTTGAAAATTATTCCAGATTGTTTTACCTACTTCTTTAAATCTATTTAGAATATAAGACCAGCAGAGATACTGAGCAAGATAGGACCAGTCATTTTACTGATTTGTAGAGACAACCAGATGACCAGACAGGAGCTGGGGCTGTTGCAAATGATAACATCTCTCTGCAGCTCAAGACAGTTTTTGAACGTGAATTTGTATGCACAGAATATTTTTGTTTTTAAGGATCCATTGATACTTATCCTTCATGAATATCCATTTACATCCTGAAATAAAGTATACACATCCTCTGAGACAAAAAAACATGAACGTCTTTTGAGACACCTGGTCCTTTTACCTTGCTGTTACATAGAAATATCCATGGCTATCTTAGCTTTTTAAGCACAGGAAAACAGTTATGCAGGGGATTGTGACAAGGAAGAATGCACTGCCACTCAGTATTTCACCTGCTCTTAATTACGCTTTCCCCTAGGCTCCCATCTGTGGTAGCTGGGCCCAGTCGTGACCTGCGGTGGGGCCATTGGAGCTGGCTGTGTCTGGCACCGGGCAGCCACAGCCTTGCCTCACAGGGGAGCTCTGCAGCCCTCGGCCAGCACCTCGCCACTGACACACATTGCACCCACTTTCTGTCTGCCCCCTGCTTTGTTCTTCCTGCTTTACCTTCCCCTGCACATTTCCTGAGCAGCTGGTACGTGTCCCACCGACTCCCTGCAACATCCAGACCATAAAGGTTACATCCTTATGAGTTGCAAAGCCCCATTTTGCCTGCAGTGCCTTGGTAGTCCATCAGTTAGCAGTACTGACCAGGTTTGCTTCTGGATGGGTTTGCTTCTGGATGTTGTCAGGTTTTCTGTCTCTGTGTTTGTCTCCCTCTTTCCTTATCATCCCAGTTTGGCAAGGCCCTTAGCGAGATAATCTGACTGAAAATAGTCTCTCACACTCATATGCTTGCCAGTTAGTGAGATTGGCCAGGTTTGTTGTCACCATTGACTCTCTTAACAGGTTTACATCTCTGTATGTTCTTGTTTATGGCTTCCCTCTTATTAGCCCTTTTGGGTTGAAAAGGCCATGCACCAGATACGCATAAAGGAGGAGACACTATGCTTCTACATACCTTTATGTGCTGGACTGGAATGATTATTCAGTTGTTTTTACTGGGCAGTCATAATATTTCATCAAGTCATTTCTGCTTGCAAAGAATCAAAGATTGCAACCAGACCTGTATTATCTTTTTTTTTTTTTTTTAAATTTGATTGAGGGCACAGGTCAGCTGCTAACAAGGCCAAGAACTTTCTGTTGTTGTTGCCAATATTATTACTATTTTAATATGCTTGGCATACTACTTCAGAAGATCGAAAAGCTATCAAATCCCCTTCCCTCTTACAGAGAAATACTAGGCAAGACTCTTACGTTCTGTGTTACGAAGACTCTGGGGCTAGAGTTGTTTTGTGTGGGTGGATCCCAATGGTGCAGCTTAGTGTTGTAGGTTTTGGTTTTAAATTCAGTAAGTCCTGATATACTGCACCCATTACCATATGTGTTACATTCTTTATTGAAGAAAGCTTGGTCATAAGCAATGTGGGAGATGACTATAATTAATTCTGTGGGAACAACTTCGTAAATGCAAAATATACTTCATTCTTAGGAGTGCTAAAAATAACGAGGGAACTGTTCTGAAGTCATGCTTAAGTTCTAAATATTTGCTTCTAAGATTTAAAGGTTATCTAAGGGATGAGGTATTATAAAGAAAAATTTACAATAAACAGACTTCATACGTGATCTTGAGTAATCCATTTAACCTGTTCTATCTCACAGTCCTATATGCAATAGGAAGAAAATATTTTCTTCCATCAGTAGGAAGTAGTTAAACTCTAATAATTATTGCAAAGTGCTCAGAGTTAATTATAATAGTGTTCATATAATTATTTAGATATATCACATCTTAATCTACTACTTTAAATATGTGAAAGTACTAAAATACTTTGGAAACACTTTAGTTCGGATCATTTGGTGTAGCTTTCATTACTACAACTACTTCATCTGATCAAGATGCAATTAGCTTAAAAAAAAATCAAATGTCAGTATGTTATTATTCTAAAAGACATTATTTTTATAGAATATTGCATACTTGTCACTTCTTTCCTTTGCAATTCCTATTATTATTTATTTTTCTTACTGACAAGTAACTGCAAGTTCTGTGTTTTTTTGACAGCTACCAGTTGTTGAGTGGATATAAGCCTGCTCCCATGGATCTGAGTTTTATCAAACTGACCCCCTCTCAAGAAGCTATGGTGGATAAACTAGCAGAGAATGCTCACAATGTGTGGGCAAGGGACCGTATCAGGCAAGGCTGGACCTATGGTATCCAGCAGGTAAGTGCTAACTGCAGTCACTTAAGAAAGCGCTTATTTATTGAGATATTTCAGAGTTAAATGAGAATAATTGGTACACAAGAGCAGGAATAAGCATCTAATGAACGCTAGTCTGTCAGTCAAGAGAGCAAAAATATGTAATTAAAGCAATCCTTTTGCTAGATCTTCTAGCAATACAAGACTGCTTTTATAAGCAGGGAAAAAAAAGTTGGTTGTGTATTCTTTTATGGTATCTGTATCTCAGTGTGAGAAAATTGCATGCAGGAAGCTAATATGTTTTAGTATTTTAGGAAATGTAATCACTGACTTTCAGTAGGGGTATCATTTAAATGTTGGCAAACCTGGAAATTGAATGTTTTTGCTGATCCAGCAAAAACAAGGTGAACTTCTAGTAAGCACTTCGCTAACTTATTTCTGGCAAAGGCAATGTGTAACTGAGAATAGTTAAGCCAGTCTCCAAGTTCCAGGCCTACTTCTTATCTTGCTTCAGTGAGTAGGAAAGCTATATGGTAGGTGTCAGAATATGTTGTAAAGGAGTGGAATAAAAATTAAGCATGGTGGATTGTTAACAGCAAAACTCATGGTCTTTGTTTTCTTTCTTTTTTTCTTTCTTTTTTTTTTTTTTAAAGTCAATGAGTACAGTAATTACAATGAGTAATTTGTTGCTTTTCCAAGTAGCTGCTATATTAGTTTTCCCTTAGGAGTCATATTTTCTATTCTTTTTTGATTATCTTTGAATTTTATATAGGGAAACCTATCTTCTGTTAATAAGTGTGTGGTAGCATATCACAGCGAAATTTTAGTAAAATCCACCCTCTGGGAGAAAATATGAGTTTTCATGGATTTGTGCTGTGGATTTTTTTTTTTGCAAAAATGAAAAACACTGTTTTGTAGGTACATTTTATTTCCAGCCTACAAAGAGTGTTTTCATTTTTGACAAAAGTTCTAATTATATATTTCAGTTCAGCACATTTCAAGTTTTGTTTTTGTACAGGAACCCAGCTCATTCTATTTGCAAAGCTCTTGCATAAAAGAAATCTGATTTTATATATTTTAAATTAGTTGCTTCAACTCATCACATACTGGCAAAAATACATTTATGCAACTAATTATATGCCATATAGTATTTCAGCATTGTCCATTACAGTATTTTACTGTAAAGCTATCATTTAGGTACTTTGTAAGCTATTTAAAAAATCTACATTCTCTATTTGGGTCTAGGCACACTATGAACCAATTCTTGTGTTTGCAGACTGGAATATGTACAGTATCCCCTACTATATAGACACTGAAGATGACTCAGTCTTGGTGCAACTCTCTGTTTACAACAGAATTAAATTTGCCCCTAATACTGCATCTGTAAATAAGGGAAGATGGCCCTTTGAAGTGCTGTTAACATTTCTGTTAGAATATTAATCATAAGAAGTTTTGCAAGTGATGATTCTCTTCTCTGTTGCCAGGTAGGGGGAGCAGATTAATTCATTTTTGAACCCACTGCTATAATCCTATGTTTATGGAGACAGTGCACAATTTGCCTCTAGAATGAGAGTCTGTCTGTCTCAAGATTCTCCCAATAAATATTTCTGATATATTAAAGAATGAACTCAATAATTTACACTATGCCTCCTGTAATTTTTTTTTCTCCCAGAAGCCAAACATTTTCAATGCAGGGCCTTGCCAATCAGAGAATTTGAAGTGAATGAAAGTTGGGAAATTTTTACAGCTTCGATAGAACCACTAACAAAAGTTAAATTTATTTTTGTAACAGATTATTTCTTAAGATGAAGTTAAGAAATTACTGGGATCAAATGCATCTGTTTGCTAATTACATTTCTAAGTAGCATTGGGAAAATTTAAACCCACATATGTAGTAAATAAGGTTTCTCAGATCTTGAGTCTAGTTTAACCTACTTGGTGTATGTGTGCATCTTTGAAAAAAACACAAATAATGTTGCTGTATTTGTTGGAGAGAATTTTCAGTTAAATTACATGTTTTCTGAATTAGTGAGATATAATGTGAAAAAGGCAGCTAAATGATGATGTCAAAGATTTCTTGAGTGTTATTAGGTTGGTAATGATAAGCAAAAGAATATAACAGAAATGGGAGATGGAGAAAAAGATTTCTCCTTTACATTTACACAAGCTATTTATACACTGTCCTTATATATGTTTTGACGTGTCTGTTGATATAGAAGATTCTGCTTTTGAAGAGTCTTCATGTGGTAATAAATAATTGTGAGTTTTATTATGGTCCCTGAAAGATAGCAGAGCTGCTACCAGGCTACAGCTTTGGTTTAAAAAAAAATAAAAAATCATTAGACAAATGCACTAAGGCATGTAAACACCTGAAATCAAACACTGCTACTAAATTTCAGAAGAATCCTTAAGTCTTTCTTAAGTTGTTAGTGCTGTACATAGGTAAAATTGACCTTACCATTGAATCTAAAAAAGCTGTGGCATTGTGGAGGCTCACTGGAAGAGGGCAGAGAGAAAGAGGAGGACTTTATCTACTCACTGGTCAGCTGTCTGTGTTTTATCCTCTGACTTAAATTACTGTCCTGGAGGCTAGACTGGAACTTGGACCTTTCCTAGACTCCTTGCCCTACTCACTGGATGACGGAGCTCAACATGCAAATGAAATCTGCTCTTGGATACTACAAATGATAGTCCGCTGTTGAGAATATTTGTGGAAGATAGAGGTATAGTTTTGAACACTTTAAGCTTGTAATTACTGAACTGTGTAGGTATCTAAATTCTTTTGATGGCCAGGGACTGATTGTTATAGATATAGAGTATCACTATCACTTGGACCTAGTAAATACTAAATTAAGATTATAAGCCCTTTGTTAGGTTTTCTGAGATGTTTAAAGAAGACGGAATGAATCAGGTTCTGATTTTGACTACCAGGTCATCCTCTGAAAGAGAGGAAATCGTTCTCTGAATCTCAACTGGGCTTAGGTATATGATCGATACTGAACAGTTCTTCCCTACCAAGAGAAAGACAATTATAGGTGTGCAAAGAAGAACCTAGAGAATTTAAAAATTAAAAGCTTAAATGGCTATGAAGCCGGATACACTTATGGTTGGAAAGCCTCTTAATTGGGGTTGCAAGTTTGCAGTCTTGGATACTTCTGCTTTAAACAATCAAATATTTTGTTGGGTCTGATTCATTCCAACTGAAGACTTCTTTGTGCTGAGTGAGCACTGTTGTTGAGAATGTAATGCAGTGGTGGAGTGAGCAGTGTCATAGTTATGGTTTCAACATATTCAGGTTGTTAAAGACCATCGAGACCTCAGGAATGTTCATGAACTTCAGGAAGCAGATCGGCAAGATTATCAGTATTCTCTACTCCCCATGTTAAGCAGACAAATTACATTAGTCTCATTTATGGGTTAGTGGATGGATGATGTCCTTGAAAACTTTACCACCAAAAGTATGTCCTGTGGAAGCCATGCTTTGGGTTTTGATGTTGATTTGCTCTTAATTCAATTCTTATTCTCTTTTCAAAATAAGTAATTTTATTTTCTTTTGTAGAAATGACAGGCAACGGAATTCCAAAAGTGCATACAATGTTCAGATAACAAATACTATTCATTAAAAGTCGAAAGAGGAGAGCAGAACAGCAAGCTGCCCCTTTCTGGGTGCAGTGCAAAGATGCTTCTCATTCAATTGGCACACTTACCATATGGCAAGCTGCTAGCTGTTGTCCATGCTGCTGTGTGCTTTTGCTTGTCTCCAACAATGTGTTTGTTTCATGGGCTACATTTTCTCATCCCATCAAATTACTGTGACATGTTACAGTACTGTAATGAAGTGACATCGTGCTATACTGTGTAATACTGTAAACAGATAATACAGAGCTGTGAAATAGTTTCCTAAGGGAAAGAAATTTACAGAGGTTTGAAAGTAGATGAAGTAATGACTGGGAAATATGTTATAAACAGGAATCATACTGTACGATAGATTAGATGATCTAGAAGATCTATTCCATTATGAATGCTTCACGGTTTTGGGATTATAAAATATGAAAAATTAAAGGGATACTGTCAAGTAGTTCATGTATAACCCATTTTTTTCTTGTTATAATCTGATGGGGAAAATGCCTTCCATGTTCCGCACTTTTTCTTCCTCTAAATCCACCACTGCTTGTCAGGATTTTTTTCTTTACAAGTGATCACTGCTGTTCGTGCGTGACTATATACAGTATTTTTGTTCTGCTGCTGCAGAGCCAACCAGCCAGCCAGCAGAGGGAGCACAAGTTAACTAATAAATCCTGTTCCCAGAACTGTGTTGACAGCTGTGATGACACAGATCACAAACAAGTAAGTATTTTTCAGTAGGACAGGGTAGCTTGTTGCTCCATGAAAGGAGCAGGAGGAACAAAACAGGTAGGAAAATACAAATTTATATTTACAAGAACATATTAAATATCAAGGGTAAGTGGAAAAACAAGCACAAAATCAGTATGAAATGTACTTGACAGTGTCCCTTTAAGGGAGAAAATGGTTGCCTACCAGTTTGTCTTCTCTGAACTGGGGAACTGGTAAATGACTGAAGACAGATAAGACAGGTAGATACAGACAAAGGAGCAATATATCCTTGGTGTAAGTCAATTAAAGTAATCACATTTCTGCTATGAGAGAGGGCTTTTAAAAATATTCTACATGTATAGATTTTGACATTTTGTACCATCATAATTCCCTGAGTTACTTAACTTGTTTTTTGAAAAGCGATTTTCCATAACAAGTTGATTGAAAAATAGCATTGAAGTATAAAAGGATGCATTCGTGACTAAAGCTTCCCAATAGAGTGGAAAATATTCAGAACCCGCCTGTGAGCTTACAGTGTTGGTTCTAATTGGCATATATCTGTTGTCAAGGCATATATTGCACATAAGTCTGTGGTATTATTTATACAGGAGCAACTCGACTTTTCTTTCTGTTTTACTTACATAAAAGAGACGAGCTCAGAGATCACAAAGGAAATGAAAAGAATTTCAGTCCTCTTCCACTTACTGAATATATGACTTTTAAGTCCCCATACTGATTGTGGGAGTCGCATCCAGAGATTCTGACTTTTAGATTTTGGTTGTATGTATTGTTACTTATGCAGATAGCTTAGTCAAAGGATGTTTTGCTTTTTCTACATGTTGTATTGTGGCTGAAGAACCTAACAATTGAGGGAAAAGAAAACAAACAAAAACAAAAAACAAAACAGCTTTAATAATTGGTTGTAAAAGTTAGAAACCTAAAAAGTTCTTCCTAATATGTGAAGAGCAACTTAAAAAACATTGTTCCTGACCTGGGATAGGTAGTCAGGGCTGTGAAGCAATTATAATGTCCATTTTCAGTTTGGCTCAAAATTCAATGTGAAAGACAGTTTGGTCTTTTAAAGCCAGATTCTTACTTTGTAAGATTTTGTAGGATAATAATCACTATGTGATTAGGAGTTGGTCTTCCCAGGCTGTCTTCTGCTGCAATGAAGAGAGGTACTGTTCTGGCAGAGGAAATACAGATGTATGGAAAAAATGACAAGTTTAAAGCTTGTCAATTATTTTGTCATTAAGTGTATAGAAAGATGCATCTTGTCCTTGTAAAAAAAAAATAATGTTGTTACATCACTTTCACATTTTACCTTTTTTGTATTAATATGTTAATTCCTTCAGTTTACAGTGAGAGCACATTCTGCCAGGCATTTTGTATGTGTACAATCCTCAGTGAAGATGGTTGAAGATGTACGCATACTTCTAAGCATACATGTACTTCTAAGTATCGAACCGAACTGCTAGAAAGCCAGTTTAGGAATGCAAGTTCTGCTATGGGTGGTTACATTTAGGATATATTTTTTAACATTGCCAAGAATATAACTTTGTTAGGACTGTAGTGTGCTTTCCAATTCTAATGACTCTTGGACCTTGAAATGACTTTCTACTAAATATGAATTCAGAATTATTTTTACCTTATGAAATATTTTTTAATATTAATGATTTATGGTTAAAGGTATGGTAAACACAGAAAAGCTAGGCCTCTGGATAACCAGATAAGAAATTTATAGTATACATAAATGACCCAGCTGACAGTGTATGTGCCTCACACATTGGCTCACTGAGCTGAGTTTCTGACAGCACTGCTGGCAAATTCACCAATAGCATTTATAGTGGCAGTTGCTCAAAAATCTTTGTGGAAGTGCAAGATCCACACACGTAGCAGCAAACAGAATCCTTTCACAGCTGCGAAATGAGGGTTTATAATGGTGCAAATGAAGCTTGGAAAACATCAGCACATCTGTCTCTCACTTGAATATGTGGTGAAATACATTAACTTTATGCTTGTCATTTAACAGCTTTGGTTAAGAGAACAAAATCATTTCAGTACTACATAGAATATGTATCTGTACAGCTCTAATGCTTTAAATCACAAAACTTACAATGCCATTGACTTATTATAATCATTCCTGCACTCTTCCTAATCCATGTTTTAATTTTTCAGTGTTTTCCTATCTTTCTCTTTGATAGGCACTATTTTATATATATATATATATATATATATATATATTTTCTTTTTGTGTGTGTGTGTGTGTGTGTGTGTTTTGTTCCTTTTAGTCTGGTGATCCTGAACTTCTCAGAGCTTTGGGAAGGCCCAGGACTGCATAGGTTTGCAATATCATTTTATAGCTCTGAAAACTATATTGTTCTTTATCATTTCAGATGTCTTTCAGAGGTTTATGTAAGGCTTTTTTTTTTTGTTACTGAATTACTTCTGAAGAATACAACATTGTTATGCACACTGTCTCTTAACAGGTTCTTCTGCTAGAGTTGTTTACAGTTTGACTGGTATTCTGTGCTGCTGTAGACGTTACGGATGCTCCTGTTTCTATCTTACTCTTACATGACATCTGTCTGTGAAAGCTATAATTTGTACTAGATGAATTATCTACATGTCACATACTCATATTCACTGAATGAATTAATGCAGTTCTGCAGCTCAAGTTGTATTTTCTCTGTGAATTATTCTACAGTAGCATTCATTACCTGTAATGAAAAGGCTCCTTTATAAATGTTGGTGTGTGTTTGGGTGTATTTTCTGTAGTTCTTTTTTTCTACTATTAAGAGTTATATTTGCTTAGTGTCAATGTTGACTTAATACTGCCTATTTCACATGTACTCTACAAATAACTACATGTGTGGTAATCCAATTACTATAAATATAATAATTGTAATTAATGCCTGCAGGGGGGGTGGACTAGATGATCTTTAAAGGTCCCTTCCAATCCAAACCGTTCTGATTCTATTTTCTGTAATACAACTAAATCTGTTGTATACATTGTATATTGTAATACTGACTTTTCGTGGCTGCAATGCTTTCTTTTACTTTACTCCAAATTCAGTTGTAAAGGACCATATGTGGTGTTTGTGTTGTACTCAATAGAAACAAAGTTGTGTAATAATATACCTAGGCTTCTTTATTTTCTTTTACTGTGATATTATAGGTTCTGAATTCAAAGCCAAACAATTATATAAATTTCGTGTGTGCTACTCAGCTCAGACCATTTGAAACAGAATTTTATCAACAAGCTTGAGGTTTTCTATTGTTGTTTTATTTATTTTATTTCACATGACTTAGTGAACAAGTACTGTATCAGACAAACACTGTACAAAACACAGTCTTCTGATGAAGCATTAGACTGTCAAACCTGGTAAATTCTGGAGGGGAAAAAAAAATTAAAAAAAAAATCAAGCTGTTATCCATCTCTTAAAAGTCCGCAGTACACTACAAAACAGTAACTTTTCTGTAGTGAATAAAAAGAATTAAGTCTATGTACAAATTGCAAATATACTTAATAAAAATTACCACTCTTAGCTAATCAGCTCTCTTACTGACTTGATTATGACTGTGCAAAACTCAGTTACTGTATAGGATCATTCTTTTGATTTGCTATGCTTAAACCACAGAGGTTTGGAAGATTATAAGTACCAAATCTTATGATGAGTATAGCAATAACAGTTCTTAAGTCAGCAATAAGTGTACCATTCAAAATTTAGATAGACAAATAACAGGAAATAAAGAACAAAACTATTAAAAGAAAAATCCCTACTCTTATTCATACTGCAAGAAGTAGCCACAGTTGTGAATTAGTGAAAAAGGTCAAGGTCACAATGTTAAATAAACTTAGACCTAAGTAAGGAAAATAATCTATAAATCTGAGTTTGTTTTATATTTTTATGCCTTTTTTTTCATACTATAACTGTTTGCTTAGGCATTTCTAAAGGAAGTAATATTCTAGATATATTTTATTATCATATATCATTATCTGCTGATTGCCCATATATTAATGTACATTAATGGTTGCTATAGCAATTACCAGGTCATTATGCTAACTGTAATTAATATTATGGATGAGAAGTTATACTTCTTAGAAGAAGTTAACTGTTATTCCAGTTATTTCTGATTCATTTTTTAAAGAAAATTTTTCATGATGTCCTTTTGGACAAGCAGCGTTTCAGAGGAAAATATTTATCCTTTTATGCCTTTTGCAAGACAAATAATTTTAAACCATGGTGTTTCATCTCTGGTGTTAATGTGAATATTTTCACATAATTATTTTTTTCACTTTTTTATCAAGGAAGTAATAATTCCTTGTAGCAGTTTTTTCAGTACATTTTTGGTTCATTCTATTTTGGTAGCAGCCTTTTTCCAGATGTACTGAATCAAATATTGGAAAAAAAGGAACGTCAGCTTAAAAGTGTTTTGAATAAGTATGGAAAGAGAGCCCCTCAAATTATCTTTGTGCTTACCCTGACATTGGCCATCCCACTGAATATAACTAGAGCTGATATGGTATAGTACTTAGTGTCATCAGCAATGCGTTATCTTTATCTTTTTGTTAGCCATTCTAGCACACAGGTAATGCCTGTCCAGTAATGTTTCTTTTTCTAGAAGGAAGTTCATTGGTAGGATTTCATAAAGCACTGGTTAATAACTGCACTTTAGTGTTTACTCACTATGATGAGCCCAAAGGCAGATAGCCTTGCATTAAAAGGGCAATAAAAAATGCCTGCAATGCCTGCCTATTTCTACAGCACAATTTATCTTTAAGAGAGAGTATGGCTTCTGAAATTGAATTTGATTTTTCGTACTTCTACAGGATGTGAAAAATCGACGAAATCCTCGCCTTGTACCTTATGCTCTTTTGGATGATCGGACGAAGAAGTCAAACAAAGACAGTCTTCGTGAAGCAGTCCGCACCCTTTTAGGCTATGGTTACAACCTGGAAGCTCCTGACCAAGATCATGGTAAACAATTTTGTTGTCTCTCTCTCTCGAAATTAAAGACTATTCCACTTCACTACTTGATTTGTTGGTCCAGTAAAACGACCTAAACAGTTAGAGTACTTTCAAAGCTAATAGGCCCTTTTCTATGTATTATCTTGTTATATTACCCTTTGACTTTACATTCATTCATTATATTTGAGGTGCCCCAATCCAAAATCATTTTTAAATTAAAATATTTTTGATTAGTACTATCTTTGTTATTTTACAACAGAATAGCAAAATTGCTAAGAAAAAGATTATATGTAAGCTCAGTAGAAGTGAATTTTATGTTCTCGCAGTTTTAACTTCAAATAGTTAAGGAAAGATTCTGCAGTTAGCATACAATCCTCTATTTAAATACTTAAAACTAAAAGATAACATTTTCAAAGACATGCATATAAACCAAATTTCTGTGTTTTCAAACAGAAAAATTGTCGAATTAGATAATCTGTTAGAGCATTTAAGCCTCTGTTATTTTCTTAGGTCTTCAAAGTTCAATAGACTATAATTAAACTTTAACTCATTTCCTAGCAATGTTTTGATTGAAATTGCACCATTGCTAGTCTGATTATTTTATTGATATGTAGGGCAGTGTTTTCAGCATCTATAGTTTGATTCAGTTTTTATGAGAGGCTACATTTTTAAACTGGTACCATGAATCTGTAACAGGGATGGATTGCTGAACAGGCAAAATAATCTGTTGCTGTGTAGAGTAGATTGTGCTTGTGGCAAAACACCATGGTCTCTGTTAAATCTGCTTGTGGTTAGTCTGTAGGGTTTAAGACTGATTCATAATCTTTTAATTTTTCCCACTCCCCTCCTACTGTGGGAAAGAGTTACTGCATAGAGAGAGAGTATGACTTCTGCATGGTTCTGAGAAGGTGAGCTGGCTGTTGCAGGAGGTGTTTGACTCCTATGAAGATAAAGGAGCTGTCTGGTGGTAGGGAGAGAGGGAAAGAAAGCACATTCTTTTTCTACCATCTTCTCCAAATCCCATTGAACAATATTAATTCCCTTTCGTCATTTACAGCTCTGAGAACCAAATGTACCTGTCTTTCCTTAGGAATGAATGGCTAGAAAAATCAATTAATTTTTTTTCTTAAGATGCAGAGGATCTTTGAGCTAGCTCTGTGCATGGAGTTACAAATTAAATGAAAAGAACGTATGTGCAATCCTTGCATCTGAGAAGTGTCATCAATCCCATTGCAAAATTTCCAGAGTAAAGGACTTGCAGAAGTGTCTCACAAACTAGTCTTCCTCAAACAAAGACTAGAATTGCATTCAACCACAGGTTTTATATGTATTTTAGGGATTTAAGTTTAACAGTTTATGAACCTCTACAGTTTTTGAGATGCATAAATCATGTCACACAGATTCCCTTTCATTAGCCAAAATCCATACCGTTATTAAATGATATAGAGCCATCTAGTGGTGTTCTGCATCTCCGTTGATGACTTTTATTTTTAACATTTACAGAACTGTATAGCAGCATTTTTTTAATTCTTTGCTGTAAGTATTATTTATTAGTTACCCACAGCAACTGTAGCTTAGGGATTGCTTAGAATATAGAAAGTCTTAGTTTACTTAGAATCTAAAAACACAATGTAGTCTCTCTCCCCATGCTTTGTGGTGGTCAATCTCCTGTATAGGAGAGGTACTGAGGATCTTCAAAAGTGGTTTTAAGGCTTTAAAAAGACCATTAAAGAGAAAATGCTACTGGTAAAAGGATTATATGGCAGAGAGTTCAGAGTTGCTTACAGGAGATTTATTGAGCTTGAGTCCAGAAAGGCCAAACATTTGGGGTATGAGGTGTGATAGTAATTTCTGAGGGACATGATTTTGTAGGCTATTCAAGATAAGATTAGAAATACTGACTTTTTTATGGCTGAGAAAATAGAAAAGGGAGAGATTCTTAACACAGTCTAATGGGCAAGCAGGTGCAGACATATTTTAGCTTATAAGAAAATTTGATCTGATTAGAAATTCAGAAAGAGGAGGAATTGCAGTGGTAAGACTGGAATATTGAGTTTTCAAAGGCTGAGCAGGCTTTGATACTTTGCAAATTTGTGGGAAAAGATCCAAAATGCTTTAGGCATTCTTTTTCCTAATCTGAGAGAGAGTCAGGTTGATCCCTAGTTGTGTGATCTTATTAATGGAGAGAAAACTATGTAAAATACTAGAGAATAGAGTAGTTCAGAGAACTTAGGGAAGAAAGATCAACTAAGCATTATTTCTTTTTTTTTTTTTTGATATATATATATATTTTTAATGCAATTTTTGTTATTTCAGGCTACCTTATGGTTTGAATTGATAGTAAAGTCTTGGAAAACTCACTGTATACTGATGTGGGAAGATGGAGACAGTCCTAAGGGTTAGCCAACAATATTGAAGGAAAACCAGAAACAAGTTAGGATAAAAAGTGTTTAAAAGGATGTTAGGAATGGCCATCTATGAGGCACCATGTAGGATCATGAGTAGTACTAGTATTCAAGGAATATTAATGGGTAAATGCTTTTTGGCAATATTTGAGAACATCTTCCATAGGTAGAAGTAGATGGATGCCACATAGCTGTGGATAAATCAATATATATATATATATATTTTCAACCCAGTATGTTCAGTGCACTGAGAGGGGGAAAAAAAGGAGATTTGGAGACATAGACAAATCTAAGATTTGTGCTTTTGTGCATGACAGAAACAAAAGTAGATCTGTATCAGAAGAGATTGATCCAGAAGATGGTGGGATGACACAGTAAAATAGTGCAAGTGGTAGCAAAAGAACAGGAATACTGACAAGAACATTGGGCTGGGTAGATGGAAAGTTGGATTGGAGAGTAGAGATCCAAGTCCAAAACTTCATTGTTAGTTATCAAGAAAAGGGGAAAAGATGGAGGTATTTTAAGCCTGAAAGCAGTGTGTGTCCCAGCATAGTTTTTCTCCCCTTAAAAAAGCTTAAGCACTTAAAAAATAAAATAATAAATAAAATATTTGTTCATAATTTCCACAAAAGTTGTGAAGCACAAGCTAAGCACTTCTCTACTGCTGTTATGGAGCACAGGGAACAACATGTTTATATTGTCTCAAGCTTTCTCTTGAGGTTTCTTTTTGTCCTCTTTCTCTGAAGAAGCCCAATAGCAACTCAGTTTTATCTATAAAAATACTTTGATAAAGTGTTTTATATAAAACAAACTGATTTATCAATATTTTTATGCCATTGCTCCTTCATCATTTAAGAGAATCAGTGATAACTTTTAAGAAGAAATACGTTTAATGTGTTAAAGTTTAACTCCAGCCTCCTTTGAACCTCTTAGTGAAGCCATACTGGTCTTTGAGAAAATATATTACTTATAATTACCTGAAAATATGTGAATGTTAACTTAAACTCTCTTAAACTAGCTCGTTACAAATCACTTGCACTTACAGTTAAGAGAATTTTGAAATGAAACATAGTAAGTGATGATAAGATAAGCACACGATCATGCTACGGATAATTAACAAAATTAATCAGTGGCTGAGAAAGCTTTTAACACAGCAGTTAATTTATTTTACACTCCATTGCACTAGACAAGAGAAGTGAAAAAGCTCATTTTCTTGAACCTTGAAGCTGCTGTGGCAGTTTTTAAAGCACTCTATGAAATCTAGCCTCATCTGACTTTCTCTTCAACAGTTTGAGAGAGAGTAAAGGAGAACAGTCAAAACAATTTATATTTGGCATGTTGTTTTTTCTCATTTCACTAGCTAATAATATTTTCGAAATATTGTTTTATTCTTTTGTTGTTTTGTTTTGATTTGTTCTTAAACAGTAATCTGCAGACATTGCCTTTAACACTACCTTTATGCCCTTCTTAAGGCACCTTTATTCTTTAAAGACTTGCTGCCTTTTATCTTGACAGAAGTTAATACACTTTTCCTGAAGCAGGAGTAAGATTACTTTGGGCTATTTTCTCGTCGTTGTTGTTGTTAAACAAAGATGTCTCATAGTTTAGGAATCTTAACTCAAAGACAAACACCTGTCTTTTACAGTGACTGGAGGTGATTGGAGGATGAATTTAGTCTTTTTTTTTTTTTTTTTTTTTTTAATCTAAATAACTGGGAGCCCAATTCACAGAATCATGGAACTGTTGAGGTTGGAAGGGAACTCTTGAGATGTCCCTCTCACTGCTCAAGCACGGTCAGCTAAAGCAGATAACCCAGTACCATGGCCAGATGGGTGTTGAATATATCCAAGGACCGTGAATCCACAGCCTTTCTGGAAACCTGTTCCAGTGTTGGACCATCCTCACTGTAAAAAGTGTTTTCTTGTGTTCAGATGGAATTTCATGTGTGTTACTTTGTGCCTATTGCCTCCCTCTTCTTCTTTGTGTCTGGCTGTCTTTACTTCATTCCCTCCCATCAGGTATTTATACAAACTAATAAGATCCCCTCTGAGCATTTTGTTTTCTGGGCTGAGTAGTCGCAGCTCTCTCTTACCCTCTGCTCATGAAGGATGCTGCAGCCATGGTCCTGTGCTGTACTTGTTCCAGTAAGTCTGTATCTTTCTTGTACTGGGGAGCCCAGAACTGGACCTAGCACTCCAGATGTGGACTCAATGGTCCCAAGTAGAGAGGAAGCATCAACCAGCTGGCAAAGCTCTTCCTGATGAGCCTAGGATGCTGGTGGCTTTTGCCACAAGGGTATATGCTGGCTCATATTCAACTTGTCCTTCTCTGCAAAGTTGCTTTCCAGTTGGTCAGCCACAGTGTGAAGTGCTGCTGGGGGTTGCTCCTCCCCAGGTGCCAGACTTTTTCCCTTTGCTGAACTTTGTGAGATTGTTCTCAGCCCAGTTCTCCAGCCTGTCCAGGTCCTTCTGAATGACAGCACAACTGTCAGCTGTATCAACTACTCTTTCTAATTTTGTGTCATCTCTGAACTTACAGTGGGTGCACTCTGTTCCATCATCCAGGTCAGTAATGAGAACAGAAAACAGCATTGGCTCCAGTACCCCTGTAGACCATAGTAGCCTTGGGGTACTCCTCTAGTGACTTGCATCCATGGGGACTTTGTGCTGCTGATTACATTACTCTGGGCCTGGCTGTTTTCAGCCAGCCTTTCAATACACCTCAATGTGGGATTATTTAACCCATACTTTATCAGCATTTCTATGAGATGTTAAGGGAGACATTGTGAAAAACCTTACTACAGTCAATGCAAAAACATCCACTGCTCTCCTGTTATCCTCAGAGCAAGCCACCTCATTGTGAAAGGTTATCAGATTGGTTATGTGTGATTTCCCCTCTCATAAATCCATGCTGACTAATCCTGATCACCTTCTTGTCCTTCATATGTTTGGAGATGTTTTCCAGGAGGATTTTTTCCATCATCTTCTCTAGGATTGACTGACCTGACTGTAGTTCTTTGTTTTTTTCCTTATTGCTCCTCTTGAAAACCGGGGTGACATTTGTTCTCTTCTAGTCTTTAGAAACCTCTCCCAGTTGCCATGACCTTTCAAAGATAATTGGGAGTGGTTTCACAATGACATCAGCCAGTTCTCTCACCACTTGCAGATTGCAACCTACCAGGGTTAATGGGTTTATTTAAATCCAATTTACGTATTTCCTAGCCTGGGTCTCCTCCACTGAGGATAAGTCTTCATTACTCCAGACTTTCTCTCTTGTCTCAGCAGCTGAGGATTCCTGAAGGCCAATCTTACTGTTAAAGACTGAGGCAAAGAAATCACCAAGTACTTCAGTCTTTCCTGTCTCATTTGTCGCCAGGTCAGCAAGTGGACCATAGGTTCCTTACTCTTCCTTTTGTTATTTGTGTTTGTAGAATCCTTTCTTGCCTGTCATATTCCCTGGCAGATTCAACTCCAGGTCAGCCTTGGTGCTCCTAACTCTAGCCCTGCAAGGTTGGACAGAATCTGTATGTTCTTTCTGTGTCCCTTGGCCCTGTTTTCCACCACTTACATGTTTCCTTTTTATGTCTGAGTTCAGTTAGGAGCTCCTTGCTCGTCCAAGCAGGGCTTCTGCTGCCTTTTCTTCTTGCTGAACATGTGGCTTCTTCTAGTTTGAAGAAAGCCTCATTTACTATTTTAATAGCAGTTACCCTTGATGAATTTACTCATGTTGGTCTGCCTGCTTGTCTTTACGTACAAGCTCAGAGCTTGCTCCTGAGCCATCCCAAGGCAGATCTCCATGCATTCCAGCTGCTCTCTCACATAAAAGCCAACTCTTCCTCACAGCCTGTCCATCCTAAAAAAAAACTTGTATCCATCCATTGCAATGTTCCAGTCGTGTGAATTATCCCATCATATCTCTGTGATCCTAATATGCATCATAGCCCTGTAACTGTACTCATTTTTAATTGGACATGCTGCATGCATCAGTGTAGTCATTTGAGAGGTACCCAAGCATGCTGGTCCCCCAGAAGAGGCAAGGGAGCCCCATCAAGCTGTTCTGCAGGTACTTTCTCCTTTGTATGCTTACACACAAACAGGTTCCAGTTCAGCTCTGTTTTCTTGATTTCTGCATCCCTTCTGTTCTTGTCACTCTGGGCCCTTGGCTTGCTACCCTTATCCTCAGCTTACTTGGCTGTTTTCTAAGGAATCATGTGCTTTCTTGTCATTTCTAGTTTAAAGCTCTCCCAGCAAGGTTGGCCTGCTGTTGGCAAAGATATATTTGCCTGGTTTAGTCTCATGGATCCCATCTCTCCTAAGCGGCTTTTAACCCTCAAAGAGGGTCTTACTGTTGTAGAAACTAAAACCTTGCTGTCAACACCAGCTGTGCAATGAGTTGTTAACCCTCAGGATCCACTGGGTTGTCTTCAGGTCACTGATTGGATCAAGGAGGACACTACTTGAGCCCTTGACCACTTTCCCTAGTCAATGCTTGCAACATCCCAGATCATTCCTGGCTTTTTCACTGGTATCTGCATGGAAGAACAACAGGGGTTAGTACTTGGAGGGCCAGATGAGCCTTGGTATCATCTCCATAACTTGCAAATGTTAGCACCTGGCAAGCAGCAAACTTTCCTAGTTTCACTGTTAAAATGTTTCTTTATACAATCCATCTTAACTTGCCTCAGGAGTACAATGTGAAAATCTATATGCCGTATTTCAAAAAAAGGGAAGGCGATCTTTTAAGCCTTGTGAATTAATGCATTATATTCTCTCATACTTTATGTTTGGGTTAACTGTTTGATTGCTTTACTGATGTGATGGTAATAGGTCATCTGTTCTTCAGAATGCCAATTCCATTACTTCCTAATATTTTTCAGTGTGCTTTAAAGACAGGGCTGTGTATTTGTCTGTTGTTTTCACTGATTGTATTTTATCAGTAGTTGAATACAGTACTTGATGCTACTTTTATTTTTTCTTTACCCTTTTATTTTTTAAACCTCACAGCGACGAGATTGGATGTATGCAATGGGATAATGGAAAAATTTAGGATCTTCCGCACAGAGAAGACTTATGCAGTGAAGGCTGGGAAGTGGTACTTCGAGTTTGAGGCAGTTACAGCAGGAGACATGAGAGTTGGCTGGACAAGGCCGGGTTGCCTGCCAGATCAGGAACTTGGCTCAGATGATGAAGCTTTTGTTTTTGATGGCTTTAAGGTTTGTTTATCTGTAATTATATGAGTGATTGCAGAACTTCATTTTGCATCTTATTCTGTGTGCCGTTGCCTCAACTTAATTGCTTTCTTTTCTTCCATCTGTGTTCTATGAAATTATTTCTCTCTCTTTGAGGCCCTAGGTGGAATAGGAAGAAAAATACAAAAGCCTAAGCTGTAAATCCATGCCACCTGAGGAATTCATTAGCAGACTTTGTCATTTCTCTTTCCTATTCTTTGTCAATTTTTTTCACAGCTGCACAGAACAGGTACAGTGTATATAAACCATTCAACATCTAAATGACTTACCGAAATTCTAAATACTGGCAGAGCTGTAATTAAATATTAATAATTTCTTTAAATTTTTAGTCTACTCTTCCCTCTATGAGAAGTGCCTATTAGAGAATAAATGTGGTTAAGATTATTAACAGTGAGTGTCTGAGGCAACAAGTTTTCTGATACAAGTTTTCTATAGGAATGTAAAAGTTTGAAAGAGCAGGTCTATTTTTTCATGGAAATCCATACAATTTAGAGTAAATTAATTATGATAGAAACAGTAATTTTTGCTCAAATTCAACTCTGCATTAAGTGCTGACAGATTGAATCAGTGTTAAGAATATATAGGAAATCCAAGTATTTTATATGTTACTAATTTTTATCAGAATAGGTTTAATAACTCATTGGAACTTTTTATTTCATTGTGAAGGCCTGTGAAACCACTATCCAAACCATATAATTGCTGTTAAGGCTACTGATGAATCTTGTCTTAATGAAAACCTTTACCATACATTTCTTATGTCTGATGTTGGAATTAATTTCCTTTATTACTATTACAATACTTGACAGAAACCAACAGTAGGCCTGCCTGTTCCTGGTCAGGTCAAGGTCTCTAGCTGTATTTTATCCATGTTACTGGATTTTTATTCTTTTTTTTTTTTTCCAACTCTTGTGTTATTCAAGTAGACGCCTTAAAAAGAGAACTGAAAAGTTGGTTTTATAAAATGCCTAATTGGATTAGGTAAACTATTGAAGACCCGTGTCTTCACTAAAATAGCTGAGTAGTAGTTTGCTTTCTGCGTCTTAATTTTTGACCTTTAGGTCTCAATCTACAAAGCTATTTTGTTGTATTTGATTTTAGTGGGTTCTCTGCTTAGTTCGATAAAAGCTTGTTTTTGACCTTCGGGATACACAGAAAGCCTCATTTGTTTGGTAGGATTTTGAAGAAGGATAAAAATCTAGCAGTGATGGAATATATGAATTGTGAACGTATTTGTTATTAACAGTGTTTTGTTGTATGTATGTTTGTAATAGTTCTTTACAGATGTTCATTTATTTGAATTTCAATCCAAGACCCCAGCTAAGGCTACCCATCCAAAACCCTGCAGTCTTGGACTTGGTCAGTCATACAAATCATTAATCATGCCCTGAACTACTGTGGTATCTCTCAGAAGCTTATAGAGTTCATCCCATCCACAGAAAATTCTGTTCCTTCCAAAATTTGTTATGACAGAATTTTAATTTATTTTGTATGCAAGAGTTTTAGAATTATATTTAAGGAAACAATAAAGTTTATTTGGAAGCAATGAATTTATAGGCCACTAGATTGAACAAAAACAATTGTTTTAAAAAAAAAGTTTGTGAAACAGCTATTTAACATTGTAACCGATAGCATGTTATTTTCATTACAAGTCTCTCATGCAGCTTCTGCATAAAAATAAGCCATGTTCTTTCTTACTAAAATGTTGAAATAGCAATTTGCCCTGTCAGCTCACGTAGCAATGTTTTAGAATACATTTGAGAGAAGTGCTTGCAGGAAGTTAATTGTCGGATTTCCATTTTCAAAGTTAACTTGCGGTATTCACAAGCATTGTTTTGGATTGATATGCTGTGGAAGTTTTAATTTTAGTGCTGTGTTAATTGAGGGGGCTAATTATTAGTTTTAATCACTAAAAGGGAGATGAACACATACATTGTCACTGTTATTCTTTGAAAGTCTTTGAAATCCTTTACAGGCACAGCGGTGGCATCAGGGTAATGAGCATTTTGGCCGCTCATGGCTGGCAGGAGATGTTGTTGGATGTATGGTTGACATGAATGAACACACTATGATGTTCACCTTAAATGGTGAAATCCTTCTCGATGACTCAGGTTCAGAACTTGCATTCAAGGACTTTGAAGTTGGTGATGGTAAGTATTGTAATATATTGTGCTGTTAACATACCTTTTGTTCCAGTTCTCTTTTAAGTTCCCCTTTCTAGGTAAAAAAGGAAGTGAAAATTTAGCTATTTAGCTTGACACGCTAAATGCACAATTTTCTTGATGTAGTTTAAAGTATGCTAGACTGTATATGTTCCAAAGAAGAAAGGAAATAGTATCAACATAACAGGCAAGAACCACTAGAGTTCAGTGGCTCTAGCCAGCATATAATATTATTAATTATAACTTTCTAGGATGCAGTGCTGAATCCACGTTCTTTAATTGAAGACACAGTCCCTATTTTGCATCTCCATGTTTCTGTCTGTATTGCCACAGAGAATTGCCCCTGTATGGAAAAGAAAATTGCTTTAAAACCTAATGAGATTTTTTTAAAACTAATTTCAGTGGACTTTGTTTTGTTTTTCAGTGCAGAATTTCTGTTCTTGCTGTGTGTTGTGGATCTGTAGTAGCTCTTTGAGACACACTAAAAAACAATGTTAGTATATTTAACAGCAGTCTTATGGGGTTCTGAAAATAAATTAATTTGATTTTTTCACTCATTTTGCAAATATTTTGTAAATTAATTTTATACTATGAGTATTTATTGTGGCATATTCAGTGTATTTGCATAAACTATAAATGAATTGGTGTAGTAACAAAAAAATAAGCAGTGGTAGTCTGGGTACTCATTCACGAAGACGGTCACATTTTTCACAGCATGGTGGAGATAAAAATCAAGAGAAGAATATATGCCACTCAATGTGTTATTACGCTTACCTAATCCCTAAAAATAAGGTTTTTCTTCTTTTGTCAATTTTGCTAATATATTAAGAAAGCCAACAGCACTGTCAGATTTTGCTGCTATCTTTAGTTTCTCTGTGTGGCCCATAAGACCAAGCCTTGTCTTTTACTCTATTTGATTAGTATAAGGCTTTTGGATAGGTGTAAGGATGAAGCAAGGTATTTGATGTGAAATTTGCAACCAAGTTTTGCAATCAGACTCTTGACTATATGTTGCATGGATGTGTATAGGCCTATGAATTCATGACTTAGGCAGGTCACAATATGATACACATTATTCAGATCATGTACTAAAACCCTATCAGATTTCTGCCAAATTAGTGAGAGAATATGGTGGGAAGTTTAAGCCAGTTATAATTTTTCTACAGCTCTTGGAGGAGAAATGACACCTGATCCTGTAAATTCTAAACCAGCAGATTGAGTTTTGTGCCTGTTTGTTGGTGTTCTTGGTCCAGTTTTCAGAGTCCTAAAGCAGGTTTTAGTTTACCACGATGCCATAGGTTATGAGATGGCAAAATACTTTTGACAGATCTGGGAAGAGAGTCAAAGGCTGTATTCTCTGTTGTTCCTCTGTGAGTTTCAACACAGAAGGACTGAGAGGTCTAAGGTGACTAAGCAATTTCAGTGTTTAAAAAGAACCTAAGAATTTGCACTGATACAAGGACAGGAGCATGCTAATTAGGATAACATATAGCAACAGTGTGTAACTGAATATAGGTTGTTTCTGTTTATGGCCTTCTGAGAACTTGGAGGAATTCCTTCACAGGCACCTCTGCTCTGTTTGGGAGGCATCTAGTGTTGTCTAGAATCTTGCTACAGCTATGTATGCTTTACTGAAGATTAGGAAAGATTAAATATTTTCTTTATATCCCATTAGTTCAGAAATTAAAATTTCTGAATATAGAGAAAATTCTTAAGTTTTACAGAATCACAGAATTGTCTAGGTTGGAAGAGACCTCCAAGATCATCTAGTCCAACCTCTGTCCTAACACTAACAAGTCCTACACTAAACCATATCACTAAGGGCTACATCTAAACGTCTTTTAAAGACCTCCAGGGATGGTGACTCAACCACCTCCCTGGGCAGTCCATTCCAATGCCTAACAACCCTTTCAGTAAAGAAGTTCTTCCTAACATCCAACCTAAACCTCCCCTGGCGCAACTTTAGCCCATTCCCCCTCGTCCTGTCACCAGGCACGTGGGAGAATAGACTAACCCCCACCTCCCTACAGCCTCCTTTAAGGTACCTATAGAGAGCGATGAGGTCTCCCCTGAGCCTCCTCTTCTCGAGGCTAAACAACCCCAGCTCCCTCAGCCGCTCCTCGTAAGACTTGTTCTCCAGACCCCTCACCAGCTTCGTTGCCCTTCTCTGGACTCTCTCGAGCACCTCCATGTCCTTCTTGTAGCGAGGGGCCCAAAACTGAACACAGTACTCGAGGTGCGGCCTCACCAGAGCCGAGTACAGGGGGACAATCACCTCCTTAGACCTGCTGGCCACACTGCTTCTTATGCAAGCCAGGATGCTGTTGGCTTTCTTGGCTGCCTGAGCACACTGCTGGCTCATATTCAGCTGCCTATCAACCAGTACTCCCAGGTCCTTCTCGGCCAGGCAGCTTTCCAACCACTCTTCTCCCAGCCTGTAGCGCTGCTTGAGGTTGTTACGCCCCAGATGCAGGACCCGGCACTTGGCCTTGTTGAACTTCATGCATTTGACCTCAGCCCATCGGTCCAGCCTATCCAGATCCTCCTGCAGAGCCTTCCTTCCCTCGAGCAGATCGACACACGCACCTAACTTGGTGTCATCTGCAAACTTACTGAGGGTGCACTCGATCCCCTCATCCAGGTCATCGATAAAGATATTAAAGAGGACCGGCCCCAGCACTGAGCCCTGGGGGACTCCACTAGTAATCGGCCTCCAACTGGATTTGGCTCCATTCACCACAACTCTTTGGGCCTGGCCATCCAGCCAGTTTTTAACCCAACAAAGCGTACGCCAGTCCAAGCCACGAGCAGCCAGTTTCATGAGGAGAATGTCATGGGAAACGGTGTCAAAAGCCTTACTGAAGTCAAGGTAGACCACATCCACAGCCTTCCCCTCATCCACCAAGCGCGTCACTTGGTCATAGAAGGAGATCACGTTCGTCAAGCAGGACCTACCTTTCATAAACCTATGCTGACTGGGCCTGATCGCCTGGTTGCCCTGCAAGTGCCGCATGATGACACTCAAGATAATCTGCTCCATGAGCTTTCCTGGCACTGAGGTCAAACTAAAAGGCCTATAGTTCCCCGGGTCTACCCTCCGACCCTTCTTGTAGATGGGCGTCACATTTGCTAGCCGCCAGTCGACTGGGACCTCCCCTGATAGCCAGGACTGCTGATAAATAATGGAAAGCGGCTTGGCCAGCTCCTCTGCCAGTTCGCTCAGTACCCTTGGGTGGATCCCATCCGGCCCCATCGACTTGTGTACATCCAAGTGTTGTAGCAGGTCGCCAACCATTTCCTCATGGATTGTAAGGGCCACATCCTGCTCCCCATCCCCTTCCACCAGCTCAGGGTACCAGGTATGCAGAGAACAACCAGTCTTGCTGCTAAAGACTGAGTCAAAGAAGGCATTGAGCACCTCAGCCTTTTCCTCATCTTTTGTAACTAAGTTTCCGCCCGCATCCAGTAAAGGGTGGAGATTCTCCTTATTCCTCCTTTTTGTGTTGATGTATTTGTAAAAAGGGTTTTTTTTATCTTTAACGGCAGTAGCCAGATTGAGCTCCAGATGAGCTTTGGCCTTTCTAATTTTGTCCCTGCACAGCCTCGCAACATCCTTATAGTCCTCCTGAGTAGCCCGCCCTCTTTTCCAACGATTATAAACCCTCCTTTTTCTCCTAAGCTCGAGCCACAACTCTCTGCTCAGCCAGGCTGGTCTAGTTCCGCGTCGGCTCGTCTTTGGGCACGTGGGGACAGACCGCTCCTGAGCCATTAAGATTTCTTTCTTGAGGAGTGCCCAGCCTTCCTGGACTCCTTTGCCCTTCAGAACCTCCTCCCAAGGGACTCTGCCAACCAGTGTCCTGAGCAGCTCAAAGTCAGCCCTCCGGAAGTCCAAGACAGTGGTTTTATTGGTTCCCTTCCTGACTTCGCCAAGAATAGAGAACTGAACCATTTTGTGGTCACTCTGCCCAAGACAGCTCTCGACCACCACATCTCCCACCAGTCCGTCACTGTTTGTGAACAGAAGGTCTAGCGGGGCACCTCCCCTGGTAGGCTCTCTAACCAGCTGTGTCAGGAAGTTATCTTCCACGCTCTCCAGAAACCTCCTAGACTGCTTTCTCTGGGCTGTGTTGTGCTTCCAGGATATGTCTGGGAAGTTGAAGTCCCCCACGAGAACAAGCGCTGACGATTTCGCGGCTTCTGCCAGCTGCCTTTAGAACTCCTCATCAGTCTCCTCATCCTGGTTCGGTGGTCTATAACAGACCCCCACCAGGATGCTTGCCTTGTTGGCCTTCCCTCTGATCCTAACCCATAGGGACTCAACCTTATCATTCCCAGCCTCAAGTTCCTCAACATCTAAACACTCTCTAATATAGAGAGCCACACCACCACCCCTTCTGTGCTGCCTGTCCCTTCTGAAGAGCCTATAGCCAGACATTGCAGCACTCCAGTCATGAGAGTGGTCCCACCACGTTTCCGTGATGGCAACCAAGTCATAGCCTTCCCGCTGCACGATGGCATCCAGCTCCTCCTGTTTGTTGCCCATGCTGCGTGCATTAGTTTAGATGCACTTCAGTTGGGCCATTGCCTTCTTCCCCGGCTTTGCCATTGTTCCCCCTGGCACAGCTCCAACAAGCCTTCTTTCAGCCCCATCCCCCTTCTTTCCTAGTTTAAAGCCCTCTCAACGAGCCCTGCCAGCTCCTGGGCTAGGATTCGTTTTCCCCTTAGAGGTAGGGACCCGTCTGCGGCCATCAGGCCGGGTGCCGAGTAAAGCGCCCCATGGTCAAAAAACCCAAAATTTCTGTGTTGGCACCAGCCTCTGAGCCATTTTTCTCTTTTGTAGGTATGCATTTTGTCATATGTATTATACATCTGTAAAATAATATATCTGTGTCTGAGAGAAAAAAATTTTCAACAATAAAATCCGCGCATAGTGCTTTTGGGTTACCGATCCCTATTCCTGTGGAAAGATGAATCTTATACCTATCAATTAGATATTTCCCTTTTTGAATTTTAACCACTTGACTTTGATCTGTATTTCAGAGTATTTTACTTTCAGGAGTACTTTGGGAGAATATTTTTTTTCTTCTTCTAGCGTACCATAGAAATTAGGGAAAACTTGATCTGATTTAAAATGATATAATTGCCACCAGTTCGCTAGCCTACAGATTACTGCCTACAGATTTTTTTAAATACTATGGTAACATGCTGAAGGACAGGGATGCCTGAATTGTCATAGTGTTAGTGATATATGAACAAAATCGTCCTGGTGCCATGAAATTATAACAATTGCCCAACTATTTGGCAGCATAATTCTGTTGAGTAGAGAGGGATTCTGAGAGAAACTGGAGTTTCATGAGATTCTGCAGGCAGCAGTTTGATCACTACATTGATTTCAAAGTTGATGAAATTACAGTGATGTAGTTTTCATGGTACTCATTTCTAGCTGCAAGTTCCATTTTAAAAGTATCTCTGTTGATTCTGAAATTGCTAAAATAGTTTCAGGTTTGAGATGGAGTACCAAGGCCTTGGCAGCCATGTCAGAAATTTCATGTTAGCGTCAAGCCATTCAAATTTTTCACAATAGCCCTTTAATTCACATTAAGTTCTTCTAGTGTCATGTTTATAGGAAAGAGCTTAACTTTCAAAGATCTTCTATTCTGTTTTCAGAGGAATATTCTGTTTGACCTCAGATTTTATAATACAACAGTATACAAATGTCAATTATATTATGGGTATTTTGTGTGCACTTCATTGGGGGGCATCTGTATATATGTGTGTGTGTATACAGACACACATATGAAATAACCAAATGAAATTTTACTTTTGTAGAGCTTTCAAATTTTTAAGGCTGGATTTGGTTAGCTTTTGGTAATAGCTTCTATTTAAAAGCATTGAGACCTTTCTGCATATTACTTCTATCAGTGGATTGTGTGCATGCTATGTGCTGCTGCAGAAAAGACCTCTCAGTTTAGATAAAAGATTTGGCAGAGCCTGGTGTCGTGCTTTAAAAGATGTCGTATGACTGTGAAGTTTTAATTCACTTATGAACAGTGAAAAGGGAATATGGAGCTCTGCCAATTTACTAAGACTTGTGTGCTGTATTTTAGGTTGTACTGCCAACAAGTGGAGCTCTTTGGGATTTATGACAAACTAATCTGCCTGTGAAATAATGTATTCTCAGAAGTAAAATTGTTAAACAGTAATTGCATTCTATTATGCATTTGTGTAGGAAATCTTGCACTGTAAATATGAACAAGTACACTGTGCACCCCAAATTTTGTTTTATCAACTTGTGCTCATGGAGAGCATGAGCTGTTTATTCTCAGTGTTTGACAAATCGGGTCATAAAGTTCATCCTGTATCCTCAAAAGTAGGGAACCTTATAAGAAGTGTTGCTGTGCTATACTTTTGCCATATGTGACAGAGAATGCTAGAGAGTTATTCTTCTGATGGTAGTATTGAACTCTTTTCATTTGTGCTATTTCATAAATTAAAATTAAAAGTTTGCTCTGCAGCCCAGTAATGTAACTGCAGATAAGAGCCACATCATGTGTAAACCATTTTTTTGTGTAGCTTCCAGCATTCCATCTGTAAAGTATTATATCTAAAATGTCTGGATACCCATTTAAAGAAGGGGCTTGAAAGTTAGTCTGTATTCATGACATGCACAGTCCTTATAAGAAGTAGATGCAATATCTTTACCAAATAAGGAATAGTCCTGAACAACCTTACTGACAAATATACCATATGTGAAACAGTGCAGAATTTCACCAAAAAAGAAATTAGTGCTTCCATACTTAAGACTGACACTAGTATTTATATTCAATTCCTACAGAGCAACACTTTATGTATAGTAATGATTACTTGCAGGAGTTAGCTGCCTGTACAGTACCATTCTAGCATCAATGAAATTTGTGTTGGTGAGAGATTATCATCATGATTACATATTGGCTACAGTTACAGAGTTGATGGAAAATACCAGATTGAGTAATTACATCAATGAGAATTTTTCCGGTGTAGGAATTTTGTTCTGAATTTCTTTGTTTTCTTTTAGTGATTCTTAAAGTGTTATTTTATTATTATTAATATTTTTTTGTGTGTGTGGAAATTATTTGCTTCATATCTAAGAGTGAATGCATCTGTGACAGTTTTTTCTGATCCCACAGGAAAATGCTTAAGTAGAAGAATTAACAGCTTATGTGCTGTTATCTGTATTCTATTCAGGAAGAGCAAATATTAGGAATTGATTTAGTTTTGTGTCATATATACAACTTGGTTTGCATGAGTAGGGTATATAATCTTTTCTTAGATTTTGGACTTCATTTAATTGTCTAATCAGCTTTTTTCTATACTGCATGGAGATACAGAGATTGAGGCTTCCTTACATGAAATGTTTGACCTGTGCAGAAGCAAAAAACATTTTTTATGTATAGATAAATAAATTAAAAATGCCTAAATACATTGTGGTAGTTTTACCCAGCTGGGCAGCTGAGTTCCACCATAACTGCTCTCTCACTCCCTGTCCTCAAAGGAAAAGGGGGAGAAAGTACAATGAAAAGGGCTTAAGGGTTGAGATAAGGACAGGGAGATCACTCAACAATTATTGTCACAGGCAAAACAGACTCAGCATAGGGTGATTAGAGAAATTTATTACCTATTACTAACAAGTTAGAACCCTGAGAAACAAACAAAAACAAACGAACTAAAAATGCCTTTCCCCCATCCACCCTTTTCTACCTCCTCCCCCCAAGCACCACAGGGGAATAGGGAATGGGGGCTGTGGTCAGTCCCTAATGCTTCCTCTTCTGCCACTCCTTCACAGTCACTCTCTGCCCTTGCTCCACGTGGGGTCCCCCGCACAGGATGCCGTCCTTCCCGAACTGATCCTGTGGGGGCTGCCCACAGGCAGCAGCTCTTCAAGAACTGCTCCCACGTGGCTCCGTACCATCGGGTCCATCTGTCAGGAGCAAACTGCTCCAGCATGGGTCCCCCACAATCAGCAGCTCCCCCCCAAGACCCCCTGCTCCACTGGAGGCTCCTCCACAGGCTGCAGCGTGGAGATCTGCTCCAATGTGGGACCCATGGGTTGCAGGGAGACAGCCTGCTCCACCAGGGGCCTCTCCACAGGCTGCAGGGGAACTTCTCGACATCAGGAGAGGGTTCTTCACAGAGAGGGTGGTTGCACACTGGAACAGGCTCCCCAGGGAAGTGGTCACTGCACCGAGCCTGTCTGAATTTAAGAAGAGATTGGACTGTGCACTTAGTCACATGGTCTGAACTTTTGGGTAGACCTGTGCAGTATCAAGAGTTGGACTTGATGATCCTTAAGGGTCCCTTCCAACTCAGGATATTCTATGATTCTATGATTCTGCTGCATGCCTAGAGCACCTACTGCCCTCCTTCTGCTCTGACCTGGGGGTCTGCATGGCTGCTTCTCACTCCTCACTCTCCCAGCTGCAGTTGCACAGCAGTTTTTTTCCTTTCTTAAATATGCTCTCATAGAGGCACAAACAACATCACTTTCTGGCTTGGCTCTGGGCAGTGTCTGGTCCCTTTGGAGCTGGCTGAAACTGGCCCTTATCTAGCAGCTTCTGGATTCTTCTCACAGGGGCTACCCCTGCAGCCCCTCACTACCAAAACCTTGCCACATTTTTATACATACGTGTGCGTATATATATATATATATATTGCAGGTTTAAGAGTGATCAGTTCGCACCTCCTTGTCTTTTAACACTTGTTTTAGCTTTTTTTCTTCTCTATGTTCTTATCAAAATATAACTGAATATACCTAAAGTCTAGTTAGGTCGTTATTTTGTTTTCAACAGCAGTGGATACCAAGTGCATGTGGGTAAATGTAAGAGCAGGACAAGCAGACAGCAATAACTTCCTTGATACACTTTGTCCCAGCCTTCAGTGATTTCTGGTTCAGAAACTTCCTGAGCCAAAGTTGATATGTATTGAGTAGCTGTGATGGATTTATTTTTCATATGAAGTTCTCTAAACAGTTTTTGAATCAATGTGAACTTTTTGCATAAGTAATGCTATGTGACAGAGAATTCAACAACATTTCTGTATAAGAAAATATAGGAAGTGTATTGGATGTTCCTCCCTTTGCTTTGAAGCTTGCTACCAAACAATATATTTGATAACAATTTTTGTTTTGAAAGAGACTGAAAAATCACTTACTGTTCACCTTCTCTATGTCACTCATAAATTGTGGTGGTGTTATGATACTTTATTTTTTTTGTTGATGCTGTTGTGGCTGAAGTATCCTACGGTCTTCAATTTTCCTGATTAGAAAGCAGTTTCATTCTTGTTGTCCATTTTCAGTTCTTTTATACCCTTTTTGAGATGGGGAAAGCACAGTTCTTCTTAAGGTTGTTAATGTGGGTGCCATACATCCTGTAAACATCTGAAAATGTTTTACATTAATAAGAATGAGAAATTAATTTGTGATATGATTCAGATAGACAAAGTACATATTTTAGGCTACATATACCTGTGTGGCTTACAGCAAATCATACATCATTTTTGGTTAACATTGTGAGGATTCATGCTGTCACAACTGTTTCTGTGAACGTCCCTTCTCAAACAACTTGATGTCTACAGAAGAAGGCTGTTACTGTTCTAGAATGATGAGTTGAGATTCATAAGGTTATTGAAGAAGAATTATGATTTTTGTCTTTGATTAAAAACACTTGCAATAGCTTATAGACTTCTTTAAGTTAGCAGGGTGCCTAGTAAATTCTCTCTACTAGAGCTGCTAGGGTCTACCATGGTATATATCTATATAAGCAAATATAACTTTCCTAGTTATGTGTTGTATAATATGATTTTTTCCATTTCGTTCTGGAAAATACTCTTTATTATTTTCTATCAGTGTATTTGCACTAGCAGAATACACATTAATCATGTTGTCTAAAATCTGTGTTATCTGAGAAGTGGATGCCTTGTGATTTAAAAGCCTTCCTGTGAAGATAAAAAATAAAATAAAAAAATATCTGGGCTTGAGCTTATGACTAATAGTCTATGGCCTTAAATGTATCATGCCTGGTACACATACACATGATAATGAATCTTGAGTATCTGTAAGAAAAAAGAAAAAAAGGTGAAGGTGATAATGAAAACTGATATTTTATCTTGTGGACGGTCATTCCTGTAAATGGTGCTGTGCTGTGAAGTTTGCTTTTGTCTCTAACAAACATTTCATGAACAGATGTTCTGCCTTGTTTTTATCTGGACAACCTGAAGTTGAGGCATAGGTTGTATTTTGTCCTTATACCCTTCAATACCTGTTAGATTCACCTGAGCCAGAATAATTGTGGAATAGATGAGTTCTTCATGATTCTGAACCCCAGGCACAGATAAATAAACAAATTAAAAAGTGCAAAGGAGTCAAAAGTGAATTCCCTGTACTAGAGAAACAGTAGGAGAGCAGATACAGATGCATACAGATGATGTGAAGCTGATTCAAAAAGAAAAACAAAACAACAAAAAAAACTACCACCACCACCAAAAAAAAAAAAAAGCTAACGTAAGCTCAATGAAGCAACAGTATCATATTGTCAGCTCTGATTATCCAGAGTCACAGAGTGGTATGAACTCTTAAAATGAATTATTACTATTTTTTTTTAATCTGCAGCATGCAGATTAATCTGCAGCATGCTGTTGGTGCATTTTTTCCCACTAATATAGCTGTGTGGATGAGACCTATATTACTTTTATAGTATTTTTTTAGGATCTCTCAAATTACTATATAACTAATGGAATTTTAGGAGTAATAACAAAAATTTTTAGACTTGAAGTAAAATTGGCAGTACTCTATCACCTAACAGAGAGTTTAACCAAGTGTTGGTTTTTAGAATCCATGACTCAGTGAAGTGAGTTGAGAGTTGTGAAGAGATTAATGGGTATTAGAGAGCTTCATTTCCAGAATGATATTTGAGATATAGTAATTCGTGACATATAATGGCCATGTGCTATAGCTAGCTGCTTGCATTTATACTGTTTGGTTTTATGTCTTTCTTAAAAATTATTTTTAATGGGTTTATGGAAGAGAAAGATTTTTCTGATGTTTGTGGTGCACAACCCACATATTCTTTCATTTTGTTTTAAGGATTTCTACCTGTGTGCAGCCTGGGCCCATCTCAAGTGGGAAGAATGAACTTTGGAAAAGATGTCAGCACTCTAAAATTTTTCACTATCTGTGGCTTACAGGAAGGGTATGAACCCTTTGCTGTTAATACAAACAGAGACATCACCATTTGGCTGAGTAAAAGACTCCCTCAGTTTCTACCAGTGCCACAAAATCATGAACATATTGAGGTTTGTAATCCTATTAAGATGTTTTTAGACACTTCTTCCACGAGTCTTTTTTAATTATCTTTCTGCTTTTGTTCTTCTAGACAAGATTTTAAATTTGATATGTTGACCCAGTTCTGGACAAACCTTGCTCCTATTACAAATTTGTTACATTCAGTGAAGTTGCAAACAATGCAGTTCTTTAGTTGGTGGTATTATGCATGAAATCTGTAATATGTGTAACCATGAGGTTCTCCAAGACAACCTCTACAAGAGGTCCTTTTAGGAGCTCTTGGTACAGTGAGTGAGAAATGTGCTTATAAACAAGTTCGAGAAAGTGGGCATTTCTGCATAACAGATACCATGTGTTCTGGTGGATACACTTTCTAAAGTGATATTCCATAACTAAATGGTTTTGATTTTAATAAATATTTATTAGCCAGTTGTGTCGACACTTATGTCCCAGTCAGTTGTGCATCTTGATGAAATTGAATTAATGCCTTTGAAGTCTGCCATGAAATCTTTCTGACATTGATGAAATAGGAACTGTCTTTCAGCTGATGTGTATCATATTGTAATATTTAAGAGATTTGTATTCTTTGTTGTGCATGTATACTTTATTAGTTGTTTTGTGTTGTTCTGGGCAGTGTTAGACTTGTATTGCACAGAACTATGATGAGAAATAACATTCTTTTGTAAGTGCTTCGTATTTAAGGAAGGAACTCCTTATAGTATTAATTTCGCCTTAAAATGACCATACAATAATTACAATGCATTTGACCACTGACAGTTGCAAGCTCTGCTAGTCATAGGTGCTTATGCTAGAAATATAACTTGAATGTTTAACAGGGGGCAAAGCATCAGCTTCAACACAACTGCATCTTTATGTTTGATAGGTGATGAGAATTGATGGCACCATAGACAGCTGCCCCTGCCTGAAGGTCACGCAGAAGTCCTTTGGTTCACAGAACAGTAAAACAGACGTCATGTTTTTTCGATTAAGTATGCCTATTGAATGTGCTGAGGTGTTCTCCAGAACAGCTGCAGGAGGGTTACCAGGCACTGGTCTTTTTGGCCCAAAGAATGATTTGGAGGATTATGATGCTGATTCTGATTTTGAGGTTCTAATGAAAACTGCTCATGGTCATCTAGTGCCTGACCGGACAGAAAGAGAAAAAGATGCCACAAAATCAGAGTTGAATAACCATAAAGATTATGTTCAAGAAAAGCCTTCACGTCTTAAACAAAGGTTAGTAGCACATTAGTATTTTATTTTATTTTATTTTAATTTTATTTTAATTTAATTTAATTTTATTTTATTTTAATTTAATTTAATTTTATTTTATTTATTTTATTTTATTTTAAATGGTTGAAGAAAATGCCAGTCAGGTCTGCAGAGATTTTTCCCTAATTCTGCCCTAAATTTGGATATAATGCAGTAAGAGGGGCAATTAACCTTCATATTCTTAAGTTGCTTCATATGCAAGATGTAGATTAAAACTAAGCCAAAAACTGAAAACACTTTTCCAGCTATTATGAACCTATCATTTGTTTTATTTTGAATGCTTTTGTGATCATTTCATGATATGTACTCTAGGACAAGTATTAGTACAAAACTACTGTGTGTATATATATTAATCTATTGAGCCTTTTGTATAGATTCTGATTTTGATTTTACTTATTTTGTTACAGATTTATGCTCAGGAGGACAAAGCCAGATTATAGCACAAGCCATTCTGCACGGCTTACCGAGGATGTGCTAGCAGATGATAGGGATGACTATGATTATTTGATGCAAACTTCCACGGTATGGTAACATTGGATTTGTATTTTAGCTGTTTGCCTTTTGTATAACTACAAGAATTTGCTTGTAAGAGTTTCAGAAACTAATTTTCAGGCAAAATTTTTTATTTAAATGTCTTCAGTAGTCCTGCACTACTGAAGTTGAGACTGCTACGTTCCTTTTGGTTTGACTTGACTGTCAATCTAAAACCATTTCCATATGGAAAGTCATAAATTAAATAGAATATGTTTTTGAAACTGTTGTTAACAACACCAAAAGAGGAAAAATAAATAGTTCCAGAATAATGGAATAAAAAGGAAGAAGTGCATTAAGCAAACAGATAAGTGTTCAGGGCCATTTGAACACATCTATCTTAATTTTATTCAGCATCTATTTCTTGGAGTTTCTAGTGAACGTAATACTTTTTTTTTTTGTGCATTTTTCTCTGACAAGAAAAATAAAGCTGCTATTTTAGATATATTTTCCTTTTTCTAAAAGGTATTAGTATACTAGAAACTGACAGTAACCTACAGTATAAATATTGCAGCTGCAGTACAAAAATAGCCTATGGTGCTGTGATGTGGAAGCCTAAAATACAATACTTCATCAGTTTTCCATTTTTTGTTTTATTTTAACTTGAATGTTTTTGTAGACTGTATTTTGATTAGTATTAGTATCCTTTTGTTTCTTTGTTTATGAATTGCACTTGAACAAGCTTATGCTATTTTTAAAGAGACGACATTCAGATTACAACAAATGTATCATGAATCAAACTGATATATCGGAAAACCAACTAACAGTTATTGATATTATTATTTTTATTTACAGTATTATTATTCAGTGAGAATATTTCCTGGCCAAGAACCTGCTAATGTCTGGGTAGGCTGGATTACCTCTGACTTTCATCAGTATGACACAAGCTTTGACTTGGACAGAGTGCGTACGGTCACAGTGACACTGGGAGATGAAAAAGGGAAGGTTCATGAGAGGTTGGTTACAATTTAGCTGAATTGTTACATATTTTATAATTCACAAAGGCAACTAATAATTTATAAACTGCAAATCCACTCTATTTATTGTAGTTGAGTTGATTAAAAAAAAGTTATAGTAAGAAAGAGGACAGGCAGTGTGGTCCTTTTTTAACTTTATAGTATTCTCTTATTGCTTGTAAAGAAACAGGATTAATGGTATAATCAGATGAATAGACACTGAGAAGTAAAAGAGTAATTCAGCTTTTTAAGGTAGTTTCAGTCATTCAGGTCATGGTCCTGTAACTATTGATTTCTGAACAGGTACAAAGTAGAGTAAAATAGCTTGTATTATTTTTGGAACTTTTTGGTTTTGAGCAGACACGAATTAGTGCAACAGCACCTCTCACCATTTCATCTTTTGATCCATGTCAGAAAGTCAGTTATGCCTAACACAAAGCAGTTTAAAATATTAACGTGAAAAAATCCATTTTTTCTCTCAGAATTTTAGAACAGATTTGAACTTGTTAATATTTTGTCATCTTTTTTTTTTTTTTTCCAATTATAAAGTCTAAGTTTCATTGAATTTTGGCAATGATTATGCTACTGTTTTCAGCCACAAGACCCTGTTGATTGCAGTTGTACAATGTTCTTTTAGGCCACTACATAAAGTTTACACACCATCCATAAATATATTTGTCTTTTGACATTCAGTATAAAGCGCAGCAACTGCTATATGGTGTGCGCAGGAGAGAGCATGAGCCCTGGACAAGGACGTAATAATAATGGTCTGGAAATTGGTTGCTTAATTGATGCTGCCAGTGGCCTACTGACCTTCACAGCTAACGGCAAGGAACTGGGCACGTACTATCAGGTGAGTATTCTTTGATGATGTCTTCCAATGGGAAGGAGGGAAACTGAATCCTTGGATTGTGTTTTATTAGAAAGTTTGTTACAAGATTGGAAGAAAAAGTAATCGCCACTGCTAAAATAGTATTTTCCCTCTCCTATTTCTACTTTCTGGAGTGTTATTCAGAGGCTTGCACTTATTAGCTTTCCATACAGATATTAGTTTTTGTTTTTTTAATGTAATACTGTTTTGTTGTCTTAAGTGATTAAATATTTTTGCTTCTTTTATGTAGGTTGAACCTAGTACAAAGTTATTTCCTGCTGTATTTGCTCAAGCTACAAGCCCCAACGTTTTCCAGTTTGAACTCGGTAGAATAAAGGTAAATAATGGTTGTGTTTTATGCAGGTTTAGGACTATGTTGTATCATATATATATATATATATTTTATTTTTGCTAATTGTTGCACAAAATATGTTCTTGGTATTGGACCCATTTTCATTATTCCAAGTGGTTGCACTATTGCTATTTCTATTATTAATTTATGTATTTAAAATATAGTACATTGGATGAAAATTGCTGTAACTGATTAGCGTTGACAGAGGATATTGCAAGTCCCATTGAAGTTTCTGAATCTCATCCTTCATGATGAAAAGGAATCACAGGTCAGCAAGGCAAATCTCTCTGCAGATTAGGTTAGGGTCTTAAAGAGTTTTGAGATACACTTAACCTATGAACTCAGTAAAACTGAACTGTAATTGACTTCTATGCTTTGGAAATATGGATGACTTACAAATCAAAAGAGGTAAAAGAAGAGACAGGTTCAGGTCTCTGGTCCAAGAAGAACACACATTGCTTTCAAGTTTGTTTCAAATTTTGCTATTTAAAAAAAAAAAAAAGTGGAAAATACTCTCTTGCTGCTAATCTGTCAACTGTTACCAGCTGATTGTACAAACTACTGAAAATTTTCTGTTGTACTGTGCTGTGTGTTGAATATATTTCTTGAGAAATATCATATCGTATATTCCTTTGTTGGTAAAGATGTGGAAACTGATTGTCTCTTCCGTTGGAATTCTGCAGAATGTAATGCCATTGTCTGCTGGCTTATTCAAAAGTGAACACAAAAACCCAGTGTCTCAATGTCCTCCACGTCTCCATGTCCAGTTTCTGACTCATGTGCTTTGGAGCAGAGTGCCAAACCACTTCTTGAAGGTTGATGTCTCTCGAATCAGTGAACGTCAAGGCTGGATGATACAGTGCCTGAATCCTTTGCAGTTCATGGCCCTTCACATTCCTGAAGAAAACAGGTTAATGTTGTTTTTGTGTAAAAGTATATCAGAGATAAATTGGGATTATATAATAGTTTATATTATAATTAATAATAATTAATTAATTAATATAATTAATTATAATTAATATAATATATAATTATAATTATAATTAATATAATATTATATAATTATAATATATATATAAATATATAAATATAAATATAAATATATATATAAATATATATAAATATAAATATATATATAAATATATATATATATATAATTATAATATAATATTATATAATTATAATTAATATAATTAATATAATTAATAATAATTAATAATATATTATTAATATAATATAATATAATTATATAATCCCTATAAATAGGGATTATATAATAAGTTTTTTGTAAGAGAAGCCCAAGTCCTTCTCTGTTCTATTTTATCTCTGTATTTATAACACATGTAAATAAAGGCAATATGTTTTGGTTTAGCTAATACGAAATGTAATCTAATTTTGCAGCGTTTTAAAATTTGCATCCTCTTATTTTGTTTACAACCTCTCCTAGTTTCTCTCCAAAGTCTGTAACAGTACATGTAGATTTTGAATAAAAAAAGAAGGAAAGTATGTTTATAAATTATTAAAGATAATCTGCAAGGTAGGCAAAGATCTGATTTTCTTTAATATTTTTAAAAATTTGTGACCAATTTAATTATTCCAGTACTTTAATTTTCCTAAATTTAAACAGTTGGAAAATTTTATCTTTGAGATTTCTTTGTTACTTAAATGTCTCAGCATTTTGCCCAATGTTAAACCTGAAATTAAGATCACTTAAAAGCTTGGAAAGAATTCCAAACAAACAAAAAAAACAATCTGCCCAAATTAACCTTCTGCAAATTAACTGGTTAGTCTGTTTCCATTTTGCTACCCCAATTCTAAAAACAATAAATGACAAATATCCCAACTTGTACTAGTTTAAAAACAATCTTTTTCACTTATCCAAATTCTTGTTTGTAGTATGAAGAATTGTTCTGTGTTAAGTAATTTAGTTTGATCTTTCCCCTTTGAATGTAGATGAAGGTGTACTTCAGGAGCAACTTGAATATCTGTCTGATTAAACTGTGTTCTTGGTCCTTGATTCTAAGGTTAACAGTTTCTCACATGACAGTTGAGAAGTGGAAAAAGTCCATCTCTAGAAATGATATTGTGCCAATGTTATCCTTAGGAAGAATTTTGAATTCCTTCTCTTAAGTAAGTTTTTGCACTGATAAGCAATTTACTGTATTGTTTTTTCTCTGCAGAACGATTGATATTTTAGAGCTGACAGAACAAGAAGAACTGCTGAAATTTCACTACCATACCCTCCGATTATATTCAGCTGTTTGTGCTTTAGGGAACAACCGAGTGGCCCATGCTATGTGTAGCCATGTGGATGAATCTCAGCTCCTATATGCTATTGAGAATAAATATATGCCAGGATTATTACGTGCAGGATATTATGACTTACTTATTGACATCCATCTCAATACTTATGCAACTGCCAGGTTAATGATGAATAATGAATTTATTGTCCCAATGACAGATGAGACCAAGAGTATTACTTTGTTTCCTGATGAAAACAAAAAACATGGCCTTCCTGGTATAGGACTTAGCACTTCCTTGAGACCAAGAATGCAGTTCTCCTCACCAAGTTTTGTAAGCATTAGCAGTGAATGCTTTCAGTTCAGTCCTGAATTCCCTCTTGAAATCCTAAAAGCCAAAACAATAGAGATGCTAACTGAAGCTGTTCAGGAGGGCAGCCTCCATGTCAGGGATCCAGTTGGAGGTTCTACAGAATTTCTGTTTGTTCCTCTCATCAAGCTCTTTTACACTCTCCTAATTATGGGCATCTTCCACAATGGGGATCTGAAACACATCTTGCAGTTGATTGAGCCCAGGGTTTTCAAAGAAGCTGTGAGCCAGGAGGATGAAAGTGATTTCTCAGAGAAGGAGCTGAGTTCGGATGAGCTCAAGTCAGAAGAAGGAGAGGAAGAAACCAGAGGGGAGCAGGTGCCAAAGGAAGGACTGCTTCAGATGAAACTTCCTGAACCTGTTAAACTACAGGTAACAATATTGCTGTGTTAGTGGTTGTTCCCATTTATTCACAGATCCTTTTTTCTTCACCTGGTAATTTCCCTGTCAAGGAATACAGAGGTCTGATGGTGGTTTAATAGCGAAGTAATTTCCTTGGAGGAAACAACAAGATTTAGTATCTTTCTGATGACATAAACTTGTTCACAATGATCAAACAACTGTTTCATGAAATAGAATTACTTTCTCAATGAAGTTTCTTCATGTTTGTGGATCCAGACAGAAAAGAAATTGCATAGAAGCAATGAATAAATCCATTGTCTCATAACTTTTATTGGAGTTTTATATGTCCAGGGCACATAAATCTCTTGCACATGGCAGTTATTCCTGGTGTAGGATGTATTGCAGATCACTTCAGATGCAGTAAATGAAAACTGCAATGAATGAAAACTGTGCTATATGAACAAAAATGAAAATGACTAAACTAAAGATTTCATTCAGTTTGACAGTGACTGTATCTGTAAGGAATCTATCCTTATTTGTATTAATATGCAGAGGAGACTTCTTGGCTAGCCTACTCTTCATACTTTTGTGTTGCTCTTTCCTCAGATGTGTCATCTACTCCAGTACCTGTGTGATTGCCAGGTACGACACCGGATAGAAGCCATTGTAGCATTTTCGGATGATTTTGTGGCCAAGCTTCAAGAGAATCAGCGCTTCCGGTACAATGAGGTGATGCAGGCCTTGAACATGTCTGCTGCCTTGACAGCTAGAAAAACGAAGGAATTTCGATCACCACCTCAGGAGCAGGTAGATACAGCTTACAATGGACCATTTTGTTTTGATTCATGTGTGGCAGAGTTCTTTTGACTTCAAAATTTTTCCTTCAGAAATCAGTGTTGTTTGCCTTTCCTATGTGTTCTCTATTTTAAGATTAACATGCTGCTGAACTTTAAGGATGATAAAACCGATTGTCCTTGTCCTGAAGAAATTCGGGACCAGCTCTTGGATTTCCATGAAGACCTAATGACGCACTGTGGTAAGTCCTGTTACTGAATATTTTTACTTCTTAAATTACATTGGCTTTAGAAGCTGTCTTTCTAAATTTAATAATTTTAATTTAATTTAATTTTTTTAATTTTAATTTAATAAATTTAATAATTTTAGGGAAATAAAAAGCAGCTAAGTAGTCTAGAGATTACACTATGTCAACAGTAAATACTGTCCAATAAAAATATGCAGCTTGCAGTAAAAAATAGGAGTTTTTTTCTTTTTTCCTTATGTCTGTTTAAGAACCCTGCCTGTTTTAGTTCGACATCTGTATTTTGTTCACCTCAGAAAAGAGCATAGCTGCATTTTCTTGATGTCTTCCTCACAGGCTGCTGTTAGGTACCCCAGAAAGCTTCTGTTCTGCAGGCTAATGAGCCCAATTCCTTATTCTCCTTAGAGAACAATTGTTCCAGCCACTAGTCATCTTCATGGGCCTTTGTTGGATGCCCTGCAGTTTTTCAAGTGTTTCTAGTATTGGGTAGCCCAAACCTACATGTACCATTCTGGATGTTGTCTCATGAATGCTGAGTACTGGTGAATAATCACTTCCCTTTGTGACTGTGTTTCTGCGAATATAGGATACTTTTAGCTCTCCTTGCTGCTAGAGTGCACTGCTGACTGGTGTTAAGCTTTTTGTCCAACATGACGCTCAAAGTTCTTTTGCAAATCTTTTTAACAACTTCATGCCCAGATGTTACTGTCACGCTTAGTATTTTTCCTTGCTGAACCTCATGAGTTTCCTGCCAGCTTATTCCTGTAAGCTGCTGAACTTCTTGCCCTGGAATGTGTTTTCTGCTCCATCCCAATTTGGTATAATTCACAAACTTTATAAAGGTGCATTATGATGCTTCAAATTAAGTATCTTTATTTTAAATGAAAAAAAGGGGAAAAAAATGGAAAATTCAAAGAAAACTGTCAGTTGACAAAAAACTTAGATGAATTAAAGAATTTAGGAATAACTTTTGAAAGGAGAGGAGGCTTCATCTATCTCTTTTTTCCATATTTGTTTAGTCTTTAAGCATCATTCTACTCTTTTTGAATTACTTGGTCTAGTTTTGTCACTATGTTTCTTTTCTTTTTGTTATGAAGAATTAGTAATTTGCATAGTCTACAAGTAGAAAAATAATTTTATATAGTAATTTGCATAATCTACAAGTAGAAAAATAATATTCAGAAGATACATTACAGTTGAGTAGAATTAATTGCTCTGTGTATTGAAAACATGGCCAAACTCAAAAGTTGCTTTGCAGAAAAGGACCTGGGGGTCCTGGTGGACAACAAGGTAAACATATGTAGCAGTGAAGGCCCCTTGCAGCAAAGAGAGCCAACAGGTGGGCTCCCCTGTATAAGAGATTCACAGGCACACTGGAGCAGGTCCAGTGAGGGGCCACAAAGATGGTTATATTTTTGGACTATCTTTCACATAATGAGAAGCAGAGAGAGCTGGGGTTGATTAATGTAAGGAAAAGGCTCGTGGAGGAGATTGTATCAATGCATGTAATACCTATAGGGTGGGCGAAATAAAGAAGACTGAGACAGACTTTTCGCAGTTGTATCCAGTGACAGCAGAAGAGATAGCGGACACAAAATGAAATAAGAAAATTCTATTTAAACCTAATATTATTATTTTTTTACCTTTATTTTTTACTGTAAGTGTAATGTGAACTCAAGAACCTCCATCCTAGGAGATATTCAAAATCTGAATGAATGTGGTCCTGAGCAACCTGCTCTAATTGAACCTACTTTGAGCAGGGAGGCTAGAGTAGAGCCTTCAGATACTGTCTCAGCAAGACCATGGTTCTGTAAAGTCTCACACATTTTCTTTGAAATTTTAGAACTTGCTATAAAGTATATCACATGAAACAGTCACTGTATTATGAAGGTGGCTGATTTCTTCTGACGGTCATTACAAATTATATTTATTGTAATTTTAGTTCTTTCACTTCTATGTTATGTTTTACCTAAAAGTCTTATATGCTTTGCTATTATCGGTTGAGCTCTACTGTGTCAGTAGGCATTATATATATAGTTCTGGGCTTCACATGTCTGAAACATGTGAAGTCATGAAGTAATCAGCGTTAGCATGGAAACATCCATACTGAGAGATCTGAGCACAGGAATGTATTTACCTACGTATTTTATGTATCATACTACACAATTTATACAGTAAGTTAATAAGATTACACGATCCTTTGTCTGCAGTTTCCTGCCTTGCACGTATACCTAATCTGCAATTGTCCCAGATTTCTGGTTAAGCATACTACATACCAAGTTTTTTTTTTTTTAATGTAGAATAAAAAAGATAGAATAGAGCAGAACAATATAGTTCAGTTTGTTTGTACATACAAGATAAAAAATAAGGCTGCAACTTGTTTAATTTTAGTCTTTTACTATTTAGTATATATTTTTGATTTCAGGAATTGAACTAGATGAAGATGGAACCTTGGATGGAAGCAGTGATTTAACCATTAGGGGTCGCCTCCTATACCTTATGGAAAAAGTTACATATCTGAAGAAGAAGCAAGCTGAGAAGCCAGTTGATGATGATGCTAAGACATCCTGTAAGCAATATTAAATCACAGTTTATTGTATCCTAATTCCAAATAGCAAAAAAAAGCAGAGGAGGAAGTTGTTCATATATTTTAACATCTGTGCATTTTAAAGTTTATAGCTCTGATTTGAAACAAGCTCAGCTGGAATGACATTTTACGACAGGAAGATTTTTTGATAGACAGATTTGCTTCTCCAATGGATGTAGTGAAAAACTGCTACTGTCTTTTTCACAATTGATCCTTTTTCTAGTCATATTTTTTACAGAATGTTTCTTGCTTTTTGTGGTGTTATTGCAGACAATAATTGTAGCAAGGTCCTGATTGTGAGAATTTGCTCATAAAACCAGCTGCAGCAGCTTCAAATCAGTATTTGCATAGAAGTTGACAGCTGAAAGAAGACTGCACAATTGGATCCTAATTTGCAAGGAGAAAGACTTCCCACTCAACCTGAAATCCAAGAGTGTGATTGTCGCTCTGTCATTTTTCTGAAACTTCCTTCCTTTCCATCTTGATAAGAATCATTACTGGTGCCATCCAAGTTCTGTACTTGGGACCAACAGATTATGGAATTTTACCTTTTTTACTTGTCAATTCTGTTTTATTTATTTATTTATTTTACCTTTATTATGGTGGCACTTTCATATGCCTTAATTTCTGGTGCTGCTATGCTACTAGCTGGAATTAATTTTTGGTTAAATATTTGACTACCCTACTAGCAGGAACTAATTTTGGGACATATAGTTTAGATGTTCTGACTTTGGAAGAAACTTGGTTTCCTTCAATGACTACGCAGAATTCCTAGGGAGGCTGAATTTTTAACTTGGTTGCATAATGTAAGTGCTTAACATTATGGGATGAGAAGATTTTCGTCATGGCACTTATAATGAGAAGACTAGTTAGATGCCAGCTATTAGTGTTTGTTTAGTGTTAAGAAGTAATATTTTTGTCCTAAAAATGTGCTTTCTAGCGATGCAGATTTTAACTATTTCATTATCACAGAGATGATTAGAGGCTAGGTTTATACAGGATCTTGTGGTGAATCTTAGTTTCCTTTTTTTTTTTTTTCTTGTAGTAAGCTTAGAGCTCTACAAAACCAATTTGTCTCTCTTCTGTCTTAGTAGAAAGACAATATTATATGGAAATAGTTCTGTACAACTCATCAGAGGAAATAAGTGCCCACACAAGTCATTAAGGTGATGACTAGACTGTTTGGGTTCTACATTGCAAATAAGATACAGCCAGATCCATGGGCAAATGGGATATAGTATTGGATTTATTAAAACAGGAGAAAACAGCCTGTTTATGTGATTCTTCACAAAGAACAAAGGAAACTTTAATACCATGTCCCTTTTTGTTATTATTTTTTTCAGTTCTAGTACCTTCTGAAGTATCAGCCAAAACAAATTTCACCCTTTTACTTACTTTTTAAGTGCTTCTGTTCTAAAAAATGCTATGTGGTATGACAGTGGAAATATGTATAGTGCAGTGTTTGGACAACAATGATGAAATACAGTGCTCCATTTTATGTTTTCCCCTTACTCTGTATTACTACATCATAGAAAAAAGTCTCTTCTTTGTTAAATATTGTCTTTTCTTTAAACTCCTGTCCCTTCTTGGTCAGTATCTTTCTTTGAGTACTTTCACTTTTCTGTGGTTTGAGTTTAGACTGAAATTACATCTACTTTATTCCAAAGTTGTGTTACACTCAACACATAAATTTCTAATTTGAAAATATTTTCGATGTTTGCCCTGCATAAACCGTCTTAACACCAGAGTATTTATCAGGAGGTTTGTTGAACTTTAGCAGGGATTATCAAACTTCCTTTGTTATCTGCTTGACATGGATATAAATTGATTAGCTAGGTGAATACAAAAGGCAGGATTTTCTAATGTATAACTACCAGGATATCTTGAGAGGGTCCCAGATTGATATGGCAAGGTCTTGCAGACCTCAGTTGAAGTTCCCTCAGGCAGGAAAAAGAACAGCATTCACTTGTCCTCATCAAATACTTTGCCTACACTGTTAGATCTTGAGTACTTTTTCTAAAGCATGGTCTCAAATCTTAACTGTCGTTATACGTTTTTTGTGTTTTAACATACATAAATTTCCCAAATCCTTGCAATTGTTGCCAGTCAGAACATCATATATAGGTTTCTTGCTTCATTAGAGATTTAGTTCAAATTATGCAAACACTGATTTCACATTTATTTGATTGGAGTCTTCTCATTTATTTCTTTTGAAGGTCTTTTTTGTTTGGTAATGGAATAAATTGAATTATTCCATTTTGTACATTACAAACTTTCGACTGGATGCACAGCTTAGAGCCATAAATAAGTAATACAGCATTTACATATGCTACAGCGCATTTTTCCTCACTTCATAATATGTAAGAAAAACCCTGAGAGCTGAATTCCTGCAAAAATCTTAAAAATAATATGTAGAAATAAATCTGTCTAGTTTGTGAGCATCTTCTATGTCTTCATATTTTTTATTACATTGTTATTGTTTTTATTATAATATAAATGTTATTTTTATAAATAATAATATAATATATAATATAAATTATATATAATTTATAATAATATAATATAAATATTATTTTATTAGATTTATTTCCTGTATTTTAACTTCAAATTTAAATTAATTAATTAAATTAATAAATTAATTAATAGTTAAAATTAATAAATTAAATTAATTAAATTAAAATTTAATTTTAATTTTAAATGTAGGCTTTTGTTTTTGAGATGTTTCTGCTTTTACTGTCTGATTATACTTTGCTTTGATAGTCTGCTAAAGAAACACTAAGGAAAAAGTGCTTGAGAATTGATTTCATTACAATGCATGGTGCATAATGCATTCTGAGGAACTACTGGCAGAGATATGAGTAATTAATGGTAATTGTGTGATTTATGTATTTTCTTCACAGCTACTCTTCAACAGTTGATTTCAGACACAATGGTGCGCTGGGCCCAGGAATCAGTAATAGAAGACCCAGAGTTAGTCAGGGCCATGTTTGTACTGCTTCATCGCCAGTATGATGGTATTGGTGGCTTGGTTCGAGCCCTGCCAAAGACCTATACTATAAATAGTGTGTCTGTGGAAGACACAATCAATCTTCTGGCATCCCTCGGCCAAATACGTTCCTTGCTCAGTGTCAGGATGGGAAAAGAGGAAGAGAAACTTATGATTCGTGGATTAGGGTAAATAACATCTCTTAATGTGCAGATATTTGTTGTTATTTGTTGTATGGTTATCATCAAAATTATGCATGAAGTTTGAATGTGAATAGTCTATATGGGTGTAAATGCAGACATTGGTATTAGTTGTGTAGTATCTTCAGTTGTAAACATTGTATGCATTTGTAGCATTATATGAATCAGTTTTGGAGAGTTCCAAATGACATCTGTAAACTTTTCTTGTGAGAAAAGTTGAAAACATAGAATATCCCAAGTTGGGAGGGACCCACAAGAATCAAGTCTGACTCCTGGTTCCACACAGAACCACCCCAAAATCAAACCAGATGTCTGAGAGTGTTGTCTAAACACTTGAAATCCAGCAAGCTCGAGGCTGTGACCACTTCCCTTGAGAACCTGTTCCAGTGCCCAACCACTCTCTCAGTGAAGAACCTTTTCCTAGTATCCAACCCCAACCTCCCCTAACACAGCTTCATGCCATTACCTTGCGTCCATATGTAATGTTAAAAGATACTACAAAAATATATTTTGTTGCCATGTTTTAAATACTATTGCCATAAAGATTTCTGTCAACACTGCTGTCCATTTTTATATGAGTATAGGAACTGGCAGCTGTTGACACATACAAAACCCCTCTAGCTGTCAGAAAATGGAGTTTTATAAACATGTGTCTGCACAAATGCCATCTTTCTATTGCACTACATGTAACAAGTACTGGTTGAACTAGTTCATCCAGTCTTATTTTTCTCAATTATATGACTAGAATATAGCCTAATAGAAGGTGCAGTTGGAGAAAATGGTGTAAAGAAATCATGATCAGCTCTAAAAGCAAAGAGCATTTATTTTTTTTCAAAGAAATGTTATCGTCTGAGAGATATCTGGTGAGATTAAACACCAGCTATGATGTTTTAGAAATCCCCAGTCAACAATAGTGATGACAAGAGCTAGCATTACATGAGGAATGCCAGGAATGCAGGAAGAGAAGCTTTTGTTGTGCAAAATATATTTTCCTTTTTTTTTTTCCCCACTTACTGAAAATCTAAAATATCCAAATAATGTGTATAAATAGTTTTGCAATACCATTATGAACTACTTCATAGCTTGCCAGCAGGTTCAATAAATTTTTCATGGCCGTTATAATATTCAGTGTACTCACGCTAATGCTTTAGTGAAGGGGAAAGTCACCCATCAACATACAGAAAACAATGGTATTTCTATATTCACCTTCGTATTTTAAATCTGAGTTATGTTTCATATAAGCTAAGACTAAAATGAGTGAGTAATTACTAAATTCTGGCATTGTTCTGCCTGGGGCAGGGGGTGGGGAACCAAGCTTAGAATGTTTTTTATTTCATGTTCTGCTTTCTTTTTGTTAGCATTTTTTTTTCCTCACAATTTTATGCTACAAGTTAAAAGGTAAGACTTTGTGAGTCAGGCTGATTTAATGGTAACAGTCTGGTGATATGTGAAAATCTGGTTTAAGGAAAAAAGAGGTATTTTCTGTTAAGCAAGTGTTCTTGCTGCCTGTTCTTAACACCCTTCTTGATAGCTTCTGTCATAGTCTTGTTTATCTTGTAGGTTCCCCAGCTGTGCCATTTATGTCTTTTATAGACTAACCTGGGCTCCAGTACCTATTTAGAAATGCCAGATTTTTTACTGTGGGTGGAAAGCATTCCTTTCTTACAGCTGAGAAATGGAAGATTCACTTGTTCCTGCTTAAAAACTCAGTTTCCTCAGAAATGCTGTTAAGAGTTTTTCTAGAAGTGACATTCTGGAAGACATTTCATAATGCAGTCAGCAGTTACACAGAACACTGAAAGTGGATGTATTTTCCAAAATAGTGTAGTATTGCTGGCCAGCCGCTGAGGTTGATATTTTGACTTTCTGTACTTTGTTATTCCTGTGAAAGAAAGCTGCTGGAGGCAAATAAGAATTTAGGATGACTTGATAGAATGTCACCACTGAGGTCATTTTCTATAGCATGCAGCGTGTGGTGATTGCAGGAAAGATATGTGTCATGGGTAGCTTTTGGAGGCAGGGCACATCCTTTATCATCTTTGGTAGTTGGAGGCTTTGGGGAAAAAAATGATCAGTTAATCTTTCTGAGTTACTGGGGATCAGACACTGATAGTGCCAGCTACATCAGATGTACTGTATACGTTCTGTTGTACTACTGATTGTTGTAGATTTGTAGCTTATAGAATGATGAATCGGTCCTCTTCATGTCTTTTGTAAAGCTGAAATTTCCCTAATTGCAGAAGGTTTACGTCATAAGAAACATACAGGGAAATTTGAACAGTTGACAACAGTATTTCCTGTTTGTCCTGGACTTGCTAGTCCTTTTCTCCCATGACTTGATTGTTTTCACATTTTTTTGTGGGTTGCATGCGATTTCATGACTAACTACAGTTAGAAATGTAATTACTTTTTAAAATACACATTTTTATTGGACATATCACATCTGTATAAAATAGTGACATTTTAATCCTCAGGAGTGATTTTCAAATATGCAAATGTAATCTGCTGAAATATGTAGAAGAAAGCGTCCTTGTGAGCCGTAACTCATGAACTAAAGTTAACATTTATGTAGCTAAAGTTCCTGATGACGGTAGCTGGATCTACGTACTCACCTCTACAATCATTTTTTCTTGGTCTTGACAGCAGATGTCAAATATCTCAAGGCTGAAAATATTTGGAAAAGAATGCTTTCTCAGAAAATGTTGATTAGTTGAATTGAAATTTAACCTAATATAGCAGTTTTGATTGTGCTTTTGTCAGAAAATATTTTTAGATTAGGAATAAAGATGCAAGATCATCATACTCTGCTTCGTTATTGTCTTGTTAGGGCAATAACTTTAATATGGGAAAAGAAAGGTCAGGGTCTTCTGTGATGTCCATTAAAAAAAAAAAAATAGCTGTAATGGGTGGGGAAGGGGAGGGGCAGAGAGGTTAAGCAGGGGGATATCAAGAGAGATTCAGCGTAGAGAAGGTCCCAATGTAATTCTTCACATCTTATGATGATCAGTCCCTTCAGATGGTGAAGAATTACACAGCAAATCAGCTTTGCAAATAATTTAATGGGTAATCTGGTCATAAAATTGTAATCAATTTATTTATTTATTTATTGCTTTTATTTAGAGACATCATGAATAACAAAGTATTTTACCAACATCCAAATCTCATGAGAGCTTTAGGCATGCATGAGACTGTCATGGAAGTGATGGTAAACGTGCTTGGTGGAGGAGAATCCAAGGTAAAGCAATTTACTGTAAGAACACAGAAAAAATAAAATATAGCTGTTCAAAGCTTTATCCTGTAAGGTGCTGAGCAGTCATTGGAGGTACAGAGACCACAACCATTTACTAATTTACTAATCTGATCAATTTTTTAGAAGAATCCATTTTTCCATTCCAGAAGAAGATAGAATTAGCATTATAATTTCAGATGCTTTTAAGAAAAAAAAAAAATACAAATAACAGTTCATATGCTTATTGGGTTTTAAAGGGATTTTTAGGATTTTTTAGAAACAAAAATGGACGCAGTATCACACTGCAAAACTGAATATTCGCATTCATTCATGTTTGAATCTAGAATTTATGGGTGAACCCAGCTCTTGTTTTCAAGCTTATAATTTAATATGTGGAACTTAAGGAGCTATTTACTTGCTGAGAAAGCCCTGTTGAATTCAGAGTGAAACCTAACAGATACTGAGATGCAATGAATATGATGTGTAAATATTAGTACGTTAAACAGCTGTTACAGAAACTTTTGCAAGTTTTAAGTCTGTTAAACTTGAGCTTTAGTCTGTTTTTATTTGCTTTTTAGGAAATCACTTTCCCAAAAATGGTAGCAAATTGCTGTCGTTTCCTATGTTATTTTTGCCGCATCAGCAGGCAGAATCAAAAAGCTATGTTTGATCATCTTAGCTATTTGTTGGAAAATAGTAGTGTTGGCCTTGGTAAGTAATGTATGTGGCTTCTGAGACTCTAAACAAAAAAGTCTTAAACTTTTCTGCATTTTTTTCTCTCTTTCTATTCCCCCTAACCCCTCCCCAATTGTTTTTTCTGCATCCCTTCGTGCTCGTCTTGAAGTTTCTGCTTTACCCAGTAAAAAAAAATCATTAACTCTATTGCTAACTTAGACAAAATCATAACAGTAGCATTAAATTGAAGTAATTTAGTATACACTTTGTGGTGTATGCCTGGACATTAAGGGAGAATTTTTGTGTAGTTTAACTATTTGCGAAACAGAATAAAATCGTGATTTTGATACAGAGGGTTATAGATCAGTGTTAGCAGCCTTTCATTATGGCTTGTTTCTCACTGCTGAGGCTTGCTCCACTGTTTTCTTCTGTAGACCGTTCAGTATACAGAGCCTATTTACTAGAATATACATGCCCAGATGCCCAGAGATGAACCTTAAAATTTTCATAAAATATTAGGTAGTCTCGTGTGTTACAGTGGAGATATATATATATATATATATATATATTTTTAATTTAGTAGTTTTAATTCAGAATGTATATTTTATATAATCATCATAGTGCTTTTTTATTATTATTATCAAAATGTCCTTATTAATGTACAGATATGGGGCAGGAGCATAAATCAAAAATCATTTTGGAGAGAAACTGCCCAAGTAAAATGCATTTGGAGTGTTAGTATGAAAATCTTTGCTTTTTCAGATGCTATATTGACTGCCATTTTAAAAGAAATAAATAACTCATGATCTCATCTTTTAAATATGAAAGATATTTCCTATTTCAGTACATTTGATAAAATGCCATTCTTTTGGACATTAAAAAAAAAATCCCTTTTCTCAAAGCAAATTTGTCTCAGTGAAGAATATTGTAAAGAATGAGATCTTAAAACAAGGTATGTGATGAGAATAGGAATGTGTTAGACAGGTTGTTTCTAGCCTGAACTTCTAAAAGGTGTTTTGATTTCCTATTAAAGACAAGTTTCATAGAGTTCGTGATAATTATAAACTGAGTGGTAAAATATTTTTTATTAAATCATTAATTTAGTAAAACTAATAATTTTAAACAAATTTAAATAATTAAAACATCCAAATATTTTTATTATTGTACTTGCTATAAAATTGTTCGTTTTTATTAAGTTATTGTTGAAACTAAATTTTATTTTAACAGCTTCTCCTTCTATGAGAGGATCAACTCCTTTAGATGTTGCAGCAGCATCTGTGATGGATAACAATGAACTTGCACTAGCTTTAAGGGAGCCTGATTTGGAGAAGGTTTGTAGCTATTTTATCAAGCATTTTTTTAATAGACCATCTAGAAAGGGGGCAGATTTGTCTTGCTCAGGCTAACAAGAAGTTGAATGGAGTAATCAAGATCCAAGATGAGAATTGCATGGGAATTTTAAACCCCAAAGTTTAGACTATCAGAATCTGATCTTTCTGCTGGTGGTCTGGATAATTGAACTATAAGTTTATTGTTATTACATATGTACATGAAACCAACAGGAATTGGTTCAAGGGCAGCTCTTTGGAAATAGCGGAGTCTACCCCCAGCAAAACTTTTGCTAAAACCTTTCTTTGTTTTTCGATCTTGATGGTGACGTACATTGATAGCCTAATGGAAAAGGAATTACTAGAAACCTTGTAACAAGTTGTTATGATATATAACAAATTTTCAGGATATATGTCTGTAGGTATGCTTTTTTTCCTGATACTTAACTTGCTTCAGAATGATTGTGCATTCATGCTGGTGTGGAGCAGTCATCAGTGGCAATTTTACTAGCTATTCCCAAACTTGCAGAGATGTAGCAAGTTGGGCTGACCACAAAAAGAGGAGCATGGGAAAGAGTTGTGAAATTCTTTTGAAAGATAATGACTTCTTTTTTTCTAATTTTCAGTGTATGGCACCTAGTCTCACATAGTAGTACTGTGTTTTTGCATGATCTTGGGAAGAATACGAAGACATCAGAAGTACATGTAGGAATGGAGGAAAGCCAAAGCTCAGCTAGAGTGGAAAATAACAATGGAGGCAGAGGACAAGAATAACTGTTTCTCTTAAGTACATCAGTAGCAAAATCAAGGTTAAGGAGGACATGGGTCTGTTGTTCAGGAGGGCAGGGACCTAATAGATAACAACAGGTAAAAGGATGAAGTACTTAATGTTTGGTTTTTCTTTTTTTTTCCCTTACTTTTTACTGGTCAAATTTGTCCTCAGGCCTCCAAGGTCCCTGTGTGTACTAGGAAAGTCTCAGTGGAAGTGAAACAGTACTTCCAGTAGAGGAAGACTGCATGAGGGAGCACTTGTATATATGCAAGTGGATTCAGAATGCATCCAACAGTACTGAAGGAGCTGTCCAACATCACTGCAGATTCACTCTGACATTTTTGAAAGGTCATTGCAATCAAGCTAAGCAAGAATGGGGATCCAGGGAAACAGAAACTGGTCAGTCTCACCTCAGTCCCTGGGAAGATTATGGAACAAATTGTCTTAGAAATAGTTAGAAGTGTTAGAAATAATTTCTAATTACATGAAAGACAAGAAGGTGATTGGGAGCAGCCAGCATGGGTTTTCTGAGGGCCGATTAGGCCTAACCAGCCGTACTGTTTTCAATAATGAAGTGACTGCCACTGTGGAAAGTGGAGGGCACTGGGTATTTTATACATCGGTTTAGAGAGGTATTTGACAAAATATCTGATAGTCTCCTTATTGCCAAACTGGCTGGATAAGTGGATGATAAGGTGGATGGAAAACTGGTCTCAGAAGGTTGTTTTCAAACATGTGAAGTCCAGCTGGTGGCCAGTTACTACTGGTGTCCCTCAGGGATAAATGCTGGGCACAGTACTCCATGAATTAAGGGGGAAGATCAACTACTGACTAGATTCTTACTAATACATATATCACAGAATCACATAATGGCTGAGGTTGGAAGGGACCTCTTACAGCAGGTTGCCCAGGACCAAGTCCAGGCAGTTTTTTAAGTTTCTGGAGGGAATCTCCACAAGCAAAAAATAAATAAATAAATAAATATATATATATAATATATATGTAAGTATATAGCATAGTTACACTGCTGTATTTTTAATATGCAACTATATAGATAATCAAATTATTATTAAAATTACATTAAAATACATTAATCACATCACCTTCACAAAGTTTACACACATCAACAAAAAGAGTTCTCCACACCAAAATCATGTCACAACACAAACAAAGGTGGAAAATTTACAAACGCTTCACCTCTCATCCCTTCGCCACATTACATCAACACAAATTCTCCACAATTATTGCATTCTCATGCAATGCCATTGGGTACTGTTTAATGTCTTCCTTTATGACTTGGATGATGGGATGGAGTGTGTTGTCAGTAAATTGTGAGGAGCTGTCAATGTGCTGGAGGGCACATCTGCTGTTCAGAGGAACCTGAAAAAGCTGGAGAAACAGGAGTAGAATCATACTCTAGCCTCACAAAATTCAGCAAGAGCAAATGCTAGATCTTGCAACTGGGATAAAATAATCTCTTGTACCAGCGCAGGTGATTTTGATTTGCCTAAAATTTGATTTGGTTATGTCAGGGATAATAGAATGTGGAAACCAAATCCAAGACAATATATGTGGAGGCTTCCCTTTGAAACTTCACTTCTCTTGTTTTTCACAGTAAGCATCTTTTTTTTTTTTTTTTTTTTTATCTTATCTTGCTTAATAGGTGGTTCGCTACTTGGCTGGTTGTGGATTGCAGAGTTGTCCTTTGCTGATTTCTAAAGGCTATCCAGACATTGGATGGAATCCAGTTGAAGGAGAACGATATTTGGATTTTCTTCGTTTTGCTGTATTTTGCAATGGTAGTGTAGAAGCTTCTCAGGTTTTTAACTTCCTCTAGTGTTTGAATAAATATCTGCATGAAATTTGACATTTAAAACAGTTACAAGCAAACCTGATAGCATACCATAAATTTACAGAACAGTTAGCAGAAAGAGCAGAATTAAGCAAGACACATAATAATTTAGATGCCTATTTCATACATCATATAGGCTCCCAGGAGCCTATGCCCTGTTTTTCAATCCATCTTTAGTCATTGAAATGGCCACATCTCCTTTGAGATTCTACTTTTGGAAGTGGAGCAAAGACTCCTAAATCTTTTTAAGATAAAACTCATGTTAGATGTAGAGCCATTTGATTAAGGTTTAGGCAGTCCAGTTTGTATTTAGGAGCTATGGTGGTCTCCTAATTAGTACTCCCACTTGAATATGACTTTTTTACTACAAATCAGTTGTATTTCATAATTTTGAATTAAATCACATATTCTATTTCATAACTTTTATTACAATAATAACTAGAGGGGTATATTTATGTGTTTACACAATTTTGTCATGATATTTAAACAGGTTAGGAATTAAAAGTATCTACTTATGCATACATTCTGCAGTTTAGTGTAACTTTTTCTGATTATGTTTCAGAAGTCTCCTTGACATAAACTTAAATCTTGATATTTGTTCTTTGTGATAGGAGAGAGTGTGGAGGAGAATGCTAATGTTGTTGTCAGACTGCTTATTCGTCGACCAGAATGTTTTGGTCCAGCTCTAAGAGGAGAAGGAGGCAATGGTCTACTTGCTGCTATGGAGGAAGCAATAAAAATATCAGAAGATCCAACAAGAGATGGACCTTCGCCAAGTAATGGATCTAGTAAAACTCTGTAGGTGCAGTGTAATTGCTTGCATTACCATCATTTTTATTTATCTGTTTCATGATCCTAGTCATGAAATGACTTATTTTAACACATAAATTATCGACTAGATTTTTCGATGGATTCTGTGGAGGGTAGATAGAGATTGGTCTTCTGCCAAATAGTTCCTTCCCCGTGCTTTCGATTTATGTGACTTTCTCTAGATATTAAATCCTCTTTAGAATTCTGTTTGTTCTTAGTCCTTTAAGTTTCAGTCCTCTGATTCAAAATGAGACAGATAAATTGTAGCAATGCAGATGTCACTACAGTCTCTTATGGACAGATTTCATTCTGTGTCACTCTGTCAAAAGTGCTTTGGTTATGATGAAGCCACCACATGTAAGCTATAGCATCCATGAGCAGTTTATCCTTTATTGCTGATGTAAACACTGTCTTCTATTTTATTTCTCTTTTAAATGTTTTAACAATTAACTAATTACAGTGAAATGGAAGAACAAGAAGATGACACTATTCACATGGGAAATGCAATCATGACCTTTTATGCTGCTTTGATTGACCTCTTAGGACGTTGTGCCCCTGAAATGCATGTAAGTTGTACATCTTCATGTATTGGAAAGTAAAGCCATAGCCTTTCTGATTGTTTGGTGTTCTGCTGTTTGGCTTTTTCACAGTAACATATGTTATCGGGTATTAAAGCAGTATTATGACTACATAGTATCATAATGTACATAATGTGTTCATTTACTAATTTCCAAGAATTTCTGTGAGCTCTTCAGTTGTGTTTTTCAAAGGAATTATTCCATTCCTTTTCTTATTACTGTTTCCTGTGGCAATTTGGTCTTTAACAACATTCTGTTACGAATATTATTTGATTGCCCATTGTGATACTGTGTCAATGAAACTTCTCAAATTTCACTGTTTATTGTGATGGTGTAGAGAATGTTTTTTAAAACCATAGTTTTACTCCATTTGTATACTTATTTAAAGAGACTGTTTAAATTTCATATTAAAGTGTAAATATTATAGGTAATTCTTTTAAAACATAAGAATAAGCGTTGTCCATGGATATATGTGTCAATATCTGATAATCTTTATTCACATTGACAAACCTCCTCAAGAAAGGTAACATGTCACTGGTTTAGGTATTAGATACCCAGAATTAGACCCTGCAAAAAATGAGCACTTACTGCTTATTTCCCAAGAGCTAATACTATTTGAAAATATTTGTTCAGTTTAAAAATCACAATACATTCCCGTTCTTCAAAAATTGCACTTAGTTGTTCACAGTTTCTTATTTCACTTCAAAAACTCCCCTAATTAATGTTGATCAGTATAAATCAGCACAAGATTTATGCAGAGATGGATAACTTGACAGAGATAGCCATACATAAAATTCAATGTATGAGTAAGTGTTTTGTTTGAATAAAAGCATCATCTTGTTTTCTATCTGACTCACTGCCTTTTTAGAACAAAACAAAACAAAATGACTGGGGTACTTGAAAGTGTCGTTGTTCAACCAGGAATGAAAAAAAAAGCTTTTTTCATCTCAGTCTATTCCTCCCCTCCCCATCTCTTTCCCTCCCCTTCCTCTTCCCCTTTCCTTTTTTTTCTACATTTAAAGCTTTGTTTAGCTATTTTACCTAACATTTTATTCTGAAAATGGGCTTAATATTATTTAGAAACAAAACCTCTAGATTTCTAGACTTTGCATATTTGCATCCAGAACACAGCAAATAAATACAGATTATATGAAATTTACATTACTAAATATAATGTGAGTTTGAGAGCAGTTATTCTTGTGTATCTACGTTTGGCAAAGTTTCCTGAATGTGAACACACATACAAAGTAAAAAGAAGACCTGTGTAATGTTTTATTTATTTTTTTTCCTTAGCTAATCCATGCTGGTAAAGGGGAAGCCATTAGAATCAGGTCAATTCTAAGGTCTTTGATTCCACTAGAAGATTTGGTGGGCGTAATTAGTATTCCTTTCCATATGCCTACCATAGCTAAAGGTAAGATGGTTATTGTACTGTTTTTTTCCCACTGTATTGTTATGTTCTGTAATTTGACCATATATTCATAAATATACTTCTCTCAATATTTCAAAATGTTCTAGAAATTAAACCATTTGTCATGTAGACTAGATGAAAAATCATGTGTTTCAAAAATGTTTCTGCATGCTATAGGTAATAATTCTGTGTACACTTATATTCACTGATGTAAATCCCATTCAAATAATTTCATTAAAATCTGTTAAAACTTTAAAAAGAAATCTGCAAATGCATTCTCTTTTTTTCGCCTCTAAAATATTAAAAAAGAAAAGCATTCTCTTTTCTTAATAATGGAATCCTTGCTTTTGCTGTTCTAACCCTATTAATTGTTTCTAGCAGATCTTACTAAGACACCAGAGTTGTTCTTCAGCAACTATGGTGAAGTTATAGGTGTGGCATACATAGAATTCTGCCTACACAGAATTCATTGCAGTAGTGGGAGTTCTGAGGGCATTGATATAAAATGGAAAGGAGTTACATCTACTTCTTTGGGTATTTTGAGAGAAAACGTAATTGTAACAGGGATTGTATAGTGGCTTACAGCACAGGAATGTCCAATAAGTCACGGTAGAGAAGATAAAATATCAATTATGCTATTATATAACTATTTACTTATATTCCAAATAGTGATAATATATTATAGATCTAAAAGTGGTATCTAAATAGCATAGAGAACAGCTCATGGATAAATAATTATTTATTTGGTTTTCAAAATGAAAATATCAAAATTTAAAAATATTTCTATGAATTCATTCAGGAATTTCAGAAGTTTTCAGATAGAGAGGACTTTTTAGCACAATGTTAATTCATTGTTGTTCACTACTGATGTGTTCACTGGTGCTGCATTCCTGGGATGTTTGATGTAGAATTGTTAAATTTCTTACTTTCTGTCTGCTTCTTCTGAGATATATAAGTAGTTCTGTAGATAAATTAATATGTTTTGGGTACTTATTGTATTAGAATATCAACACTTGAGTATCTACTTTGATGCACAAAGTAGAGCAGAAAAGCATGTATGGACTTCGGGATCTATCAGGGTAGAATTTGCCTTATGCACTCTTTTTCAGTTAACTATAAATATGTTGCTTTTCTGTAATAAAACCATGGGGAAGATGGTTACATATAATAGAGACACTAAAACCTCTGACAAGAAGTAGTGTGGCTGCCTAATCTGCTGGTGAAGGATGATCCTTGTCATTAAAGTTTTATTTTTATCTTTTAGATGGAACTGTGGTGGAACCTGACATGTCTGCGGGGTTTTGCCCAGATCACAAGGCAGCCATGGTTTTGTTCCTTGACAGGGTCTATGGAATTGAGGATCAGGATTTTCTTCTTCACCTTCTTGAAGTTGGCTTTCTGCCAGATCTCCGTGCTGCTGCTTCTTTAGATACAGTAAGAGTTTAAGTCTTTTGTTATTTGAATGAACACTGAAGCATTTTTCGCTCCTCAGAAAAGCATTTATTTATTTATTTATTTCATGTTGTCCTCTGCATTTTTCAAATGCTGGCTGAGCTGTCTGTTGCTTCTTAGCTTCGAGAATATTTGAGGATCAGTGAAGAGGGATTCTTTAGCATGATGCTTACTTCATAAAGAGTCCCCTTTGATAATCATAAAAGATCCATTTTCTTTTCCCAGGAGACCTTCTGAGCTTTTGCTATGGAATGAAAATCAGATCAGCTGCCAATAAAGCATGTAACTGAGAGCCTCTTCCCAGAGATTTAGAGAAAGTGTTTGTCTCCATGAATTTGTTAGAGGCACCCACTTTGTTTCTCAGAAAATTCCTTAATTTTTATTTTAATGCATTCTAAAAATTGCTTTTTTTTTTTTCTGTTAGCCTTCTTTCCATCTAATTTTTCTTAGTTGGCTTAGTACAGAAAGATCAGATTTAGAGAGCTTATATGAGGGCTAAGACATGAATTTTGATTTCCCTATCTCACCTTCTATTTAAACTTTTTTTTTTAATAGTTATGTTTTTATTTAAGAAAGAGGGGGTGAGGATTTATTGCACTTTGAACTTGGGCTTGATTTTAACGTGGCAGCATACTGAGTTTTGCTAATGTAAACTTGACTGGTATTACCTGATTTCAGAATGTTTTGTTAAAGAACTTTGACATTCTTTAATATAATTTTGAAAACTGTTGTTTTTGAGAGACTACATTTAGTGTCAAACTTTATGATTTTTGTCATATTGTCATTCATGCAACAATAAAAAGTGCCATATGTGAGAAGACTACAGAAGCAGAAAAGGAAACTAGGCATTCAGCATCCAGTAGGTTTCAAATCTGCATTTGTGTGCTTTGAAAAATTCCCTCTTTAACTGCTACAAAAGAAAAAAAAATCTTTAATTTGTAACAACACTGACAAGACAAATTTAATTTTTTTCTCATTTAATTTGTAGGCTGCCTTAAGTGCTACGGATATGGCTTTGGCTCTGAATCGATACCTTTGCACAGCAGTCTTGCCTCTGTTGACCAGATGTGCTCCTCTTTTTGCTGGCACAGAGCACCATGCTTCCCTCATTGATTCCTTATTACATACTGTGTACAGACTGTCAAAGGGCTGCTCTCTTACCAAAGCTCAGCGAGATTCCATTGAAGAGTGTTTACTGTCTATTTGTGGGTAAGAAAATACTCTTGGCTGTACAGGAATGTGAAAAGATGAAGTGACCTATGATAATTACAATACAAGAATGCAGAGCTGTGCCATCAGTAGCATAATTAAGAATTTTTGATGAACCATGATTGTGACATTTTAAATACAATGGTTGTATTCCATTTGCTACTTTATTAATTGCTTATATGTCTTTGGTTATTTTGCTGTTACTGAGTTTTAGAAAAAATAAAACAATGCCAATTAACTAAGAGGATGTACTGCAAAAGACAAACCTCTGGAAAAGTTGAGCCATGCATACACTGAAGTACCATATACACTTCAACTGTACAGATTGGCAGTGTGGTTGATGATCAGTAGATTGTATGGTTCTATGGAGATGTTACATTTGAAATCCTAATCAATGACGGGTATTGTTACACTTCATCCAAGACTCAAAAACAATTATTATCCAAAGTTTTTATAAGCTTACAGAGTCATTTATCAGAAGTTGATTAGGTAGTTACGAACATAATCTGTAATGGAAGTTAGCAACATTTAGGCTTTCAAATCACCAGAACTCTTTTGAATGTTTCACTGTAAATTATTATTTTTAATGTGGAAATTTTTTCAGAGGTGACAGACATTCTTATGTTAGTCATTTCGTAGTTGAGAGAGAGGAAGAAATGTGCCATACAATTCTTTTACAAAATATGCCACATTGATCATTTTATATACATGACCTTCATAAGAATCAATAAAATGAACTAGTGTTTGCTATTTTACTGGAACAATTCAACGTCTTTGTCATTCTAAAATACACATAGTACCTATTTCCTCTGTCCCTCCCTCTGTCCCTGTACATCTGAAGAATTAGCACTCTTATGTCTTTATTAGTTTGTAAGATATTTTTCAGCAACATTGTGGTATATTGTAAGAAATCAACATTATAGCCTCTTCTTGTGGGCATGGTGATCATAATATACACTATGAGAAGGTGTTATTTTTTCTGATTTACTACATCTCTGTCTACAGGTCAGATATTTTCCCAGTGCTTTTTAAAGTATTTGTTTTACAGCATATTTGGATTTTTTTTTTTAATATGTGCTTGTTTGCTTTCTTTTTGGACACAGTTTTTCAGTGCTGCAAACAAAATTGTATTACTTAATGAAGTTTGTTTATTACTTGGGCTGTTCAGGGAAGTGGTTGAGTCACCATCCCTGGAGCTCTTCAAGAATTATGTTAAAGGTTGGACTAGATGATCTTAGAGATCTTTTCAAACCTGAATGATTCTATGAATCTGAAGAATTTTAATGGTGTAGAAATGACAGGTTATCTTAATGTATTTATTAATTATTTACATGCAACTATGGTGGTACACCCTACTGAAATCATCTATCTGCTTTTAGGCAATTGAGGCCTTCCATGATGCAGCATTTGCTGAGAAGATTGGTATTTGATGTTCCCCTATTAAATGAACATGCAAAGATGCCTCTCAAGGTAAATGGCCATTTTAATCTTCAGTAACATTCCTTGTAACAAAATGCAACAGAAAATACTTCCATGGAGAATATTCTCTATCTTCTTTGTTACCTTGCCTCCACTCTGCAGTAATCTAAGAGGTAGAGATAAACTACCTCTTTTGGCAGGAAATCAATTTAATTTGCATCCATCCATGTAGAATTATGAAGTCCATGTCTAATGTTTTTTTCATTATACTCTCCCCCCCTCTTTTTAACAAAAGCCTCACTTCTATACTTAAATAGAATAAAATATATATATTTATTTAATGACGGCCATTAATTCTGCATACTTATGTTATGAGTATCTGCACTTTTCCATCTTGTCATTTGTTCTGACTAGAAGAAAAGGGTATCCTGACATCTCTTTCCTGGCTATGACATAATATTTTGCCAGCATGCTTTGCAAATTGATGTTGAAACTTTTTGTTGAAACTTTTTTTTTTTTTCTCCGAGCAACTGTTAAACTCTGAATTAAGATTTTGGCCAATATTTCAAGAGGATTCTGTGCCTTAGGAAAAATTTTGTACAGGTACTCATGAATTGGACTAGGTTTTTATACTTCATTAATGTCAGAAATTCATTGTCATTTGGGATGGTCTTTAGTGACCTATGTATAACTGATTTTTCCTCCTCCTATTTGTAACTCAGGGACAGAGAAGAATCCATTAAATGCAAAATCTGTAATGTTTTGGTTTGGTGAATACCTAGTAGCAGGTCCTTGCACCATTTGACCTCCTAATTATCTGTAGTTTTTTAACAACGTAAGAATAAATATGTCTGTAATGAAAGAGGGGTAGAGAATAAAGCTTCCTGTCAATTGTAATAGAGGACAGGAGGGTAGGTTGATTGCACATTTCACAGCTCACAGAAGAGATGAGTCTCACTGGGAGTTATTGTTGAATAGCTTCCAGACACGTAAAGGGAACTAGTGTAAATCATGATTCTGTTATCTTACCCAACCAACAGCAATGTTTGGAATAGCAGCATACTGTTGGAGTTGACTTCTTGTCTTCATCTGAGCTGTCAGGGTTCTGGTGGTGTTGGGAAGAATGATCCTCCGTCACATGTTTTTTGTATTGTTAAAAAGTAAAAGCTGCTTGTACTGTGGGTATGTCCACCAACAATTTAAAGAATAAATACATAATATGCCTTCTTTATAAAAATTAGAAATTGTTCTGGCAGTGCCTGTATATGTTGAGTGCCAGAACTACAGAACCTCAGCAGTTGTATTTTATTTGCTTTTGAAATATCTTCTATTTTAGTTGCTGACAAATCATTATGAAAGATGCTGGAAGTATTATTGTTTGCCAGGTGGATGGGGTAATTTTGGTGCTGCCTCAGAAGAAGAACTTCATTTATCCAGAAAGTTGTTCTGGGGTATTTTTGATGCTTTGTCTCAAAAGGTAATTCATATTACTATCCATCTACTGCTAACAAAAGCTTTATTGTGCAACTTCTTTTTTTGTAATCTGTCTTTTCTACCTAGCTTATATCAACCCTGTGTTATCTACCTTAAAATAAAAATACAGGCTTCAGTAAACTGAAGACTTCTAGTTTAAATCTTCCTGTTCTATCTTCAGCTTAAACATAGGTATACCCTTTTGTTTGCTCTTTAAATATGTATATATTTGTAATGAAGTAATCTTGAAGTATATCTGTACAGGTCAACTACATTTCAGAGACCTACAGGCAAATTCAAGCATCTGCAGATAGCTGAAAAATGCAGTTTTAAGGAAGTGCAGTTTGTGAGGTAAAAACCAGGACTGCTCTCCAGCCATACATCTCCCTCTCTGCAGAGAGGGACTAGGGGTGTTGATTGAAAGTACGGTCAGCATGAGTCAGTGGTGTGCCCTGGCATACCAAGAGGACAAACTGCATTTTGGGATGCATTAAACACAGCATAGCCAGCTAGTCAAAAGAGATGATTCTCCTGCTATATTTAGCACTGATACGGGCTCACCTTGAATGTTGTGTGCAGTTCTGGTCTCTGCAATGTAAAATGGATTTTAAGATACTTGAATGCATCCAGAGGAGGGTAACAAGTTGATAGGAGGGCTGGAAGGCATGTCCTATGAGGAGAGGCTGAGGACGTTTGGTTTATCAGGTTTGGAGAAAAGGAGGCTGAGAGGCAATCTCACTATTCTCTATGACTTCCTGAGGAGGGGAAGCAAAGAGGGAGGTTCTCCTGTCTTATCCCTAGTTACCAATTACAGGAGGTATAGGAATGGCTCCAAGCTTCACCAGGGGAGGACTGGACATCAGGAAAAATTTCTTTACCATGAGGGTGGTATAACACTGGAACAGGCGTTCTCGTAACGTGCCCCATGCTTGTCAATCTTCAAGAGGCATTTGGGTAATGCCCTCAATAATATGCTTTATCTTTTCATTAGCACTGAAGTGGTCAGGCAGTTGGACTCAATCATCTTTGTGGGTCTGTTGGAAAAGACCTATGCTAATTCTAATTCATATTCCTTTGCTTAGTAAGCTGTAGTTAGATCACCCTTGGCTCAACCCTATGGTGGACAAAGGTTTAACAGTATCCCTTCGTATTTATTTATTGTTCTTTCTGTGAATATTTTAACCAACTGGCTTAAATTTTCGAGTTTCATTTCAAATCTAAGTATTGGGAAATGCTATGAATGTTCCTGTGCTATATTCTCCTACCAGACATTTGAAAAATGTCTAGTGTTGCTCCCAGTATTATCACTGCTTTTTCCATTTACTTCAGCAAGAGCTAGGCTTACTTGATCCTAACTTTATCTTTAGTCTATACTAAAGTTTTGTGCAGTCAGGTTCCTTTATTTTCAGAACAGAAATTGAATTTTGCACTAAGAAAGCCATTCTGTGGCTGCTTGTTCTCACATGTAGCTGTATCAATTTTACTAACGATGTCAATAGCTTCCATTGACTATTCATTTTATATCCCTTGTGTGGTTCACAGAAATACGAACAAGAATTGTTCAAACTGGCTTTGCCTTGTTTGAGTGCAGTTGCAGGGGCCTTACCTCCAGACTATATGGAATCAAATTATGTAAATATGATGGAAAAACAGTCTTCAATGGATTCAGAAGGGAACTTTAATCCTCAACCTGTTGATACATCCAAGTAAGGAATTATTTTGTTGCAACTATTTTTTATAATGAATGTGTAAAAGAAGGATGGAGTCTGTTGCTGGAGTCTGTTGCTGGATATGATGTGAAGTTACAGCTTTTATTCCTGACTCTTCTGAATTCTCATCTTCTAGATAAAATGGAGACCTTAACTTTATATTTTTATTTGTATTGCTTATTTTAAATAATCAAAAGCATTAAATAATAACAAGCAAATAATAAGCATCCAGTTACATTACTGATTCTTTGGACAACTTTGCAGATTTTTAATGCATTTTCAGCCTCAGATAGAGCTCTTCAGTTATCTTTGTAAATCTGCTACAGACAGCATAGCATGTTCCTATGTACAGGAGAAACAGAGAGTTCTGTATCATCCCTGTCATTATTTACATGTGATAAGACACTGCTTTTTTTGCCTGTGAATAACACTGTACTTGCAGAAAATGATGATGATCGTGCATTCATATAGTCTCTTTTTACTACAAATAATGGGGAAGTAGGAAGAACTTCATTCTCTCCAGGCAGTCAGACTCTGACCATGCTCTTTTAAGTATGTTAGTCAGAAAGAACACATATCAGAAAGGGATTTTTGTGTCCTCATTTTTTACTACAGGTGGGCCCGTATTCTCCTTTGTAAAGAATAGTGTCTTACAGTGGTGTGGTTGTTCACTGTATCTTGAAAATACCACTTGTAGAACATTTGCTTCAATTGCCCTTGTGAGCTTTCTGTCTGTGTTAATGTTCAGAAAACAGAATGCTGTCAGTAGTCTGATACTTTTGATACAGAATGTTTGTACACATGTGCATATTGAAATATGGTAGCAGAAGCCATTATCTAGACTGGAATGTGGGACCCACATCAATCACCACTAAAATTAATTTGTCCAAGATGTATTTAAGATATATGAAGATTTAACAAAACTTAGTGAGGGTATTATACTATCTGTTAATTAATCAAAGATGACTTCTTCTGGTATCCTTTCAGAAGAAAATTGTAAATAGCAAGTATAAATTCAGAACCTCAGAAAATGTTACTTAACATCACCAGAATCATCAGTCATCTCATTTTCTTAGGAGTCAACAGTTCTATGATGATTCAAGACAAAGAGAGCACTACATTAATCATTATCATTTCCAGCCAGTCCTATACTCCTTTACATGCCAGTCCTGCATCCCATTGCTTACCAGTCCAAGCTCTATTCATATAAGGATATCAATAATATAACCTCATTGTACTTGTCCACTTACTGTATTTCTGAAATTATGCAAGTTATTATACTATCAGTAGAGTTCCCCCTAAAATACACACTTCCAAACAAACAAACAAAAATTAATTAACTGATGGATGAATATTTTCTGGCCAGCCTTATTAGGCTCTTGCAAAGTGTTACTTTGACTGTGTATGACATAATTTTATTTTACGTTACAGTGAGGGTGGCGGAGCACTGGAACAGGCTGCCCAGGGAGGTTGTGGAGTCTCCTCCTCTGGAGATATACAAGACCCATCTGGATGCCTACCTGTGCAACCTGCTCTAGGGAACCTGCTTTGGCGGGGGGGTTGGACCTGCTGATCTCTGGAGGTCCCTTCCAATCCCTACAATTCTGTGATTCATTGTGACTGAAGGTTAAAAACCACACTCTTCAGTTTTGCAGTAGATGGCGCTATAACACTTGCTGACTAAATGTCCTAGGCGAAAGAGTTTGGTATTTCAAAAGTGATGAAGAAGCAGTTATTCCCCTTCATTTGTGAGAATGCAGATGCAGAAAAATAGTGATACGTAATAAATCATTTTTGGAAGGGGTTTCTGTCTATGATTGTTTGATAGTTAAGGATAGCTGCTTTTACTGCTTAAACATTCTTAACCAAGGACTAGTGTATTTTTTATTTCTGGTTTCAGTAGGGATTTTTATAATATTTTTAAGCTATTCACTGGGGTATTGGAAAATAAACCCTTGAGTATATAACTTCTGAGTTGTCATAAATTAAAGTTCTCCATGTATATAATGAAGTTTATAGGAATATGTAAAGTACATGATGTGTTTCAAAAAGGACTGTTAAGACACTTAATTTGTAGAGGACTATGTAATAAATTACTCCATTTCTGAAGCTACAGGTCATAGTTATATCTTAAATCTCAAAATGAATGCTAGTAATAGAAATAAATGACAAGAAACATGAGTACTGGGTATCATTGAATTTTCCTTACATATGTGTGTCAAAAGTCTTACAACAGCTGGGATTCTCATTCAGCACCCATTAAATAGGTCAGATTTTGTCTTTGATTTAACTGGGGCTTGGAGCAAACTGTAAGTGAGGAAACCAGCACAGTAAGATGCTTTGAACGGATTTATGTGTTGTAAATTTTTTTTTTATTATTTTTTTCTTCAAAACAAAGATTCACATTTTAGCATGTGTGATATAATGGATTTTTTTTTGTCATTCACTTTCAGCATCACAATCCCTGAAAAGCTAGAATATTTCATTAACAAATATGCAGAACATTCTCATGATAAATGGTCAATGGAAAAGGTAAAGTCTGTATTCCTCTTACAGCTAAATCAGATTATTTATTTGTATCCATTTAATCTTAGAAAGATTTTACTCTGAATATTATTATTTTTCATTATGCTCCAAATTGGTATGTAGGTAAGACATAAATACACATTTTCTTGTAGTGCATTTTTTGGAGGTGGGACTTCTGTAAGTCCACATGAATATTTCAAAACAGTGTTTCAGCATTTCATTATTTTTATTGTTGACTTTTAATTAAATATACTTGGTAATTGCTTAAAGAGTTTTATTGACCTAAAATTTATATTTTTAATGGAAAATACTCTTTGGATTGTTATGCCTTTGGATAGTTTCTGGTGCCAAGTATTAAAAACTGTTCCTCAACTGTAACACAGCGTTCTGCTCTATATAGATATCTAAAGGAAATCAATAAAAATAAAATAGGTTGATATGTTTACTTCAAGAAATCACTAATTTTTAAAAATGATGGTATTCTTATAATTGATTTCATTGCATGTGGATAATATAAATTTTGGTTGAGAAAATGCTGAGAAAATAGAGAGGAAATTTAAGAGAACAGACCTACGGAAAGATTGTTCTGTTCCTTTGTACAAATAAAAATAGAACTTTAAAATAATTTTTCACTCTTCCCTATTTTTTTCTCCGTGTTTGTTACTGTTTTTAGTTTGCCAATGGATGGACATATGGTGAAACATATTCTGAATCTGCAAAAGTGCAACCATTAATGAAACAATACAAATTACTCTCTGAAAAGGTGAGGAATTTATTCATACTTCTTCACCCTGGGAGATCGAAAGTTTGTATCTTTCATTGTGAAAATATTGCCTAATGCTTACATCACTTTTTTAAAAAATCTTTTTTTTTTTTTTCTTTGAGTGCATCAGCTAGTGTGAGATAGTTGCCTTTATCAAAATCTCAGAAAGAGACAATAGGGCTTTATTATACAATAGGTAGGTCACTCAATCTATTTTCTCTCATGTCTGAATGGTGAAACTGAGTGTCGTAATACCAGTATATTCTTACAGTAAGGTCATCCAGGAATGCTTGGTGAAGACTTAGATTGTCTTTGTCTGGTCTCCTCCAGCAGAGGTCCACCAGGATTCGATTAGGAGGCTGGAAAACTTGATAAATGAAGCAAGGTTGAAGGAACTGGGTTTGTTCAATTTAAAGAAAAGAAAGCTCGGGGGGGTCTAATCTCAGTCTCTAAATAGTAGTTACAGAGAAGATTATTCACAGGCATGCACAGTGACAGGGCAAGGCAGTGGGATTAAGTTGCTTCAGCAGAAATGCTTTCTGGAAATCCTTCTACTTTGAGAATGATTAAACGCTGGAGTAGGTTGCCCAGGGAAGTAATATGCTGGGAATATTCAAGACATGACATGGCAGATGCCTAGATAATCTAACCGAATTTGGTTAGGTAATCTGACTTTAACAGAAGGTTGAGCAAGATGATCTCCAGAGGTTTTTTCCTATGTAGACTTTTTTATGATTCTATGATTGTATTGTGTTGTTTCATAAAGCAGAGAAAATGCCACATTAGTCCTGATAATTAACCACTCCACCTTTAAGTTCATATCTGAGCATTCCATTAGCACTCTTATTTATCCCTGTGATAAGTCAGCTTACTGTAGGGCCACAATTTTGCCCACCTCTGAAATGATAAATATACTCTGAAATATCTTGTATGATTTATTTGCTTAATTGTAGTATCCCTTTTCCATGAGGAGTGATTTCAGTATAATTCTTTGCATCTCAGTGTAATTAAGCAGAAGCCCAACAGCTCTCTCTCTCTCTGTATATACATATATATATATAATATTTTTTTTTCTCTGTACAGCTACATGAAAAACAATGTAATTATTGCCTATGCATTTTTCTAGGAGAAAGAAATTTATCGATGGCCAATCAAAGAATCACTGAAAACCATGCTGGCATGGGGATGGCGGATTGAAAGGACACGGGAGGGAGATTCCATGGCACTGTATAATCGGACACGTCGCATATCTCAAACCAGTCAAGTAAGTAACTTTATTGTAAATTTACTGCAAAAAATAATCATGCAAAACATGCTCTCCATTCTTTGATTTTACAAGTGATGAAATAATACTCCAATACATACCAAATGTATGAAGGTATTTTTTACAAGCAATTGTACAACACTGAAGATTGGTTTAGATTTCTGTTCACTGAACCTGGAATTTCTTTCCCTGTTTCAAAATAATGAGCTAATAAACATAATAATAATAATAATAAAAAACTACACGAAATTGAAATATGAATTTGTTTTTTTACTTGATTTAAAGTTAGTTGAATTATTACATCCAGTAGGTTATTACACATCAGTACTGGGTATTAAGATACGTTTTTTGGAATTAGGTAGCTATGGATGCCCTTAAGTAAGTAAAGAAATAAGTAAAAGTACAGATACAAATGATTTTTATTTTGTCCTTTTTAAAAACAGAAAATGAATACAAATATTAATGTTAATGCAGCATAAAGTTGACATCTGTAGATGGCCAAAATTCAGAAAATGTTAAACATATTTCTTTTTCCATCAGGATAGCTTCTTAAATCAAAATGCCGTTAAGATAACATGGAACAGTACTGGCAATGTGTTCTCTTTCAGGTGTATGTTATTTACAAATTAAACTGAGGTGAGGAAAGTAGCACTTTCACTCTCATTCATAGAGACATGTATAGAGACAGATCAGTGGGGGGAAAAATGGAGGGGAAAAATCTCTTCCCCTTCTCTCTACTCAACTCTCTTTAGTCGATATGTGAAAGTCTGGCAGAATGCCTGTGAAAAATAAGCAGTTGAACCTTCCTGTCCACTCTCTAGATACTAGAAAGTGTCTATCATGAGATTGGATTTTATCACTTGGGAGGAAGTGAAATTATAATTTGCAAACTGCAATATCCTTCTAAAATTCTTGATTTCCAAATTTCGTGACTTCTGGGTGTTTGTAATACTGCTCCCAAACACTATACTGACAGGTATTTGTACGTACTTTAAGCATAAGGAACAGTTTAGAATTAGTAGCTTTCCAATAAGACTCGAATTATATAAACTTTTCAAACAGGTTTTGTAGATAAGTTAGTCTCCCCATACTCTAATGAAATTACATAACCGTACGAAAAGAGTTCCTGAATTCTAGAACACCAGTATTTCAGAGTACACTATCACATTTATACTCATTATGTGTTTAAAATGTTGTATATAAGTTTAAAATTGTATGTAGTGCTGTCATCACACACAAAATCTAGCATTTTCCTCTGTTCACTGAGAAATTGTAACTATATTTAATCAGTATCTTTGTGTTGATGTAACAATACTTGAATTTATTGCTTTAGAAAACAAAACAATTACTTATCAGAACTTTTTTTTTTTACTGTGTGCTGCACACATGTCCATTATGTTAGTCTCTTCTCTGACAGAAATACCTTTTTAAAGGTGGCCTTTGATTTTTTTTTAGGCCATGTACATATTTTTATATGTGCATCTAAATACAGTATCAGACATTGGAATAAAATTCTGGCCACTGTTCCTTTTCAAGGAAGACATTCCTGTGGAGGACATGAATTTATCTGTTAAAGCAGAACCTGCAGAGGAAGGCCCAGTAACCTCCCATTGCTAGCCACATTTCTTGCTATCCAGCATCTCTCTGCTAATTATCCTTTTCTGACCTTTTGTTTCAATGTAATGAGCAAGCCAGTGACATATTTAGTCAGTAAAAAGAATGAATGACAAAATGGTGGTATTCTCTGAGCTGGGAGGACGACAGAAGGAAACAGACAAGTATCATATTCAGTAGATTCTATATAGAAATAGGCTTCAATAGAAAAAAAAATGGAAGCTTGATTATTGCCTGAATTCACCTTAAAGTAGATGATCAAGGATTTGGCTGAAAAATTTGGATAAAAATTTATAGTAAATGCAGAGATTTAATCATAACTTTAGTACATCATTACTCACGGTGAGTTCAGATCTTAAACATGTTTTCAAGTGAAATTTGTATTTGCATGTGTGGGGTTTGTGTCTGATGACTTCTGTCTTTGGGAACAAAAAGTGTAGACCTTTACCTACATGTAGCTTAAGTTAACCACCCTTTAAGTTAACCACCCTTTTTGTATTTTCAGATGGGCTATATAGGACCCTTCTGCCCCCTAGAGGGCACTTTTTTTGCCTAAGTACTTTCATTACTTTCAATATCTTGTAAATGTGAACTTCTTCATATCAAATACTTGTGTACAACTCCAACGACTTTGTTGTTTTGCGTGTTTGTCATTCAGATCTCAGTAGATGCAGCCCATGGTTACAGTCCTCGAGCAATTGACATGAGCAATGTCACCCTCTCCAGAGATGTACATGTAAGTCAGAATAGTTAATATTCCTAACATTTTTGACAATGCATTTTTTTCTCCTAATTTACTGAAAACAAGTTTTGTGGTTTCTGTTATTTCTTTTGATATGCTTTTATTTTTATTTTTTGTCTTTTTCACCACTGCTTTTTGATCCTCTGTTACTTCAAAAAACATGGTTCTCGTTGAAAGGCTTGAAAGTTTCTCTTCTCTTGAAAGAAGTATGTTACTGTAGGTCCATGAAAGAAATGACAAATGAAACCTAGAAAATTCTGCAGCTGCAAATACGTAGACAGTATACAGTCAGGAGGACAGGAGGGGAGAGTATAAAAAGTTGTCTCATGCTTGGAGTAGTAGGCAGTAGTAGTTCTTACTAGTTGGAGACTAGAGACAGCTTTTCTGGCTTATCTTGTAGGTTTGGGGTCTAATTTCTAGTTTACCAGTCTGAAAGAGTTTTTATAAGAATTTACTTATTCGTTGTGCACACTGGAGGAGAATTTCCTGCTCATTAAAAAACTGTCTGCATCTATGGAGTCCCTGGTAAAATGGTTGGTGCTTCTAACAGTGTGCTTATCCATGTAGTCGCTGACAATTATGTCCACCAACAACAATTTTGGCACAGTCCTCTGGTCTGCTGTCCTTTGTTTCGTTTACTAAGGCCAGAGGGTTCTTGCTCGCCTTGATTTGAGAACGAAGTCCCTGTCTGACATGCCAGTACTCTTCCTCCTTCTCTGTGTGGTTCCTTCTTTTTTGTTTAACAGTTATCTATTCAGCATCGGGTCCCTAATTACTGCCTATGTATACCCATCATAACCAAATGCTATATCATAATTCTTAATAAAAACTCTTGGTTTTGGTGAACCTTTACAGTGTAATTGTATGGAAACTGCTAGTACACAAAAGTTGTTATTTAATATCAACTAGAAATTTATTCTTCCTTGGGAGTTGGCCATTGCAGCACATATCATTAAACTCTCCATTTTCCTAAGGCTATGGCAGAGATGATGGCTGAAAACTACCATAATATATGGGCAAAGAAAAAGAAAATGGAGCTTGAAGCAAAAGGTAATGTAAACTCTAGATATTTTTAGTGTCTAGAAGTTTACCTGAGCTTTTATAATATTGAGTGTAACGTTTCTTGCTGAAGTAGTTTACCAATTCCATTGCAATACAGGAAGATACATTAATACACTTTCCTTCTAGCTTTTATGTCAGACTATTGCCCTGTGGTCTCTGAACTCCGTTTCATTTGAGGTACCTTTTTATTTCAGGTAGATCTAAAGGGGTGTTTTGAATTGACAAATGGGTAAACCTAGAGCAGATCCTTGATTCCATGTAAACAACTGAATATGATCTGTGATCTCTGCTTATCTAAGTGATGATTTTTTTGATATATTGTGCCACTCTTGTCCCTTCCATGTTAAATACATTTCTTTATTTATGTATTAAAGATATTTTTTCACTGTGCATTACATTATATTTGCACATAGAGGAAATAATATCTGAAGAAACTGCAAGTTTTCATTTGAAAATGACTGAAGTTAGGGTTTTGTGTTATCCAAAGGTCTCAAGTCTACCACTATACACCAAATTTGACCTTTTTTTCCTTTTATTGTGTGCTTGCATTTTTATACGTAAGCCTCTAGCTAAATTACAGTAGTTATGGTTTTATGAAAAAGTAAAGTTACACCTGAAATGGTTCTTTGATAAATCAGTATAAATTTCCATACCTTTAATTATATTTCCCCTTATTACAGTTTTTATTTTAATTTTTATAGACTTTTCCTTTTAAACTTTATTCAGGTTAAGTAGCTGCAGGATGGACTAATTCTGGGAAATTGTAGGCTACAAGAACACTAATATTTGAATGCATCTACTATACTTAGCAACTTTGAACACAGATTTTACCTTTGAGCAGCACTTCAATGAGAATGCTGTATAGCATTTACAGTGTTATGCAAAGGAAGATAGCACTGAAATGACTAGAGGCAGCTACAATAAATGAAGAAGAGGCTTTTGATTGAGAATTTCTTGGTGTGAAATGTAAATGCACTTGTCAGTTGAGCAAAACCTTCAAGAGTGTGTTTTTTTTTCCTCATGTATGTGTGTGTATTCATATATTATAGTCTTGAAATATGTTTTTTTAAAACATTTTTAAAGAACAGAACAGTAATGTGGAATTTCGATACAAGTATGCATAGGAGGATTATCCTTCTTTTTTTTCTAGATTTTTTTTTTTCAATCTGTTGGCAAGATGTCTTTCAGTTTATTATGTGCCACTGTTCTCTAATGGCTAGGTAAATTCATTACAGCAATACTGACAACATGAGAATTCTCAGGGATATGACCTTTCATGCCATTTTTTCTTTTCATTGAGAGTGAAGGGAGCAGTTAGGCAAACTTCAGTGTCATTGGAGCAGGTGATTTCAAGTAGCTTCAGTTTAGTAATGTTTCTTGAAATTTTCATTGAGTATTTATTCTGGATGTTTTCTGTACCATATACAGACACTACCAAACAGAATTAATGATGGAGTACTTTAAACTTAAAACACTAGTGGGAGTCAAAATATCAGGTTATTTGATGATATTATTTATTTATATTACATATAACATGTACATATATACTATATACTACATTACATATTAATATAATATATTACATTATAGTTTACATTGCAAGCTTCATTTAAAACTACTTTCTGTTGAAGTTCAAAATAACTTTTCTGTAACAAGCTAATGTGACAGTTAGAATTTTACAGAAATTTTTCAGGTAAAAGTATGTAAGTGTTGGAGGGGCCAGATGGGATCCACCTGAGGATGCTGAGGGAGCTGGCAGATCTATTGCTGAGCTGCTTTCCATCATCTATCAGTGGTCATGATCAACTGGAGAGGTCCCAGCTGACTTGAGACTTGCTAATGTGATGCAGATTTATAAGAAGGGTCATAAGGAGGATCCGGGGAACTACAGGTCTGTCAGCCTGACCTCAGTGCCAGGAAAGGTTATGGAATCGGTCATCTTGAGTGCAATCACACAACCAGGGGATCAGGCCCAGCCAGCGTGGGTTCGTGAAAGGCAAGTCTTGCCTGACCAAACTCATCTCCTTCTATGACCAGGTAACCCTCCTGGTGGATGAGGGAAAGGCTGTTGACATGAGCCAGCAATGTGCCCAGGTGACCAAGAAGGCCAACAGCATCCTGGCTTCTATCAGGAATAGTGTAGCCAGCAGGACCAGAGAGGTGATTGTCCCCCTGTACTCAGCTCTGGTGAGGCTCTACCTCAAGTATTGTGTTCAGTTTTGGGCCCCTCACTACAAGAAAGACATCAAGGCCCCTGAGTGTCTCCAGGGAAAGGCTACGAAACTGATGAAGGGTCTGGAACACAAGTCTTATGAGGAGCAGCTGAGGGAACTGGGATTTTCAGTCTGGGGAAGAGGAGGGTCAGGGGAGGTCTTACTGCTCTCTGTAGGTACCTGAAAGGAAGGTGTGGGGAGCTGGGGATCACCATCTTCTTGCAGATAACTAGTGGTGGGACTAGAGGAAATGACCTCAAGTTGCTCCAGGGAAAGTTCAGTTTGGAAATTAGGAGAATCTTAGAGGTCTTTTCCAACCTTAGTAATTTTATGATTCTATGATACGTGGGCAAGTACATAATTTAATTTGTGTATTTTGTCACTGAATTTATTGTTTCTATTCATGTATTCAAAATTTGTGTGTATAACTTAGAAAAAAAAGAACAGCTCTGTGGTTAACAATGAAGAAATTGAGGCTTTCAGTGTAGTAAGCTCTTATTGGCTCATTATGTTGTTGGCTCAGTTTAATGTAAAGAGGAGGTCTGATAATACCCGCTGTTATCTCTGTTGAACTGAGTAGAGATTTAGTGGTGTTAGATGATGAGAGCTTTTAAAGCATTTGTGTATTTTCATGAAAATAAGTTGCATTTACTCCAACATGTGTAAAGTGCAAACAGGAGTGTAGCTTTATCATAGCAATTAGATTTTGTTGATTTGTATCTCCTTACTATGTAGGAAAATGCAGAAAATGCTTATATTTCTCATTTAAGGCTTCTCGTGGAAGTATGTTAGCTAACTGAAAATACAAGTGCCAATCCCCCTTCTTGAATATTTGAGTGTACTAATTATGGTTCACGATCTAGTATAGTCTTACTAACTTTCATAGATACATATATACTTAATATGCTTGCATGAATTTCTATATATGTCTTCAGCTGTACTATGTGGAAGTAGATCACATTTGTGATAACAAAATAAGAAGCAATCATCTCAATGTAAAGGGCTATACTTCCCCCAAAAAATTACTTGCCAATAGGTTATCATTCTTCATTTACTGAAAAGGACTTAGGACTCATGGAAAATTTTATGTTGCTTACAAAATCAGCTAAGTATAGGTCTCCAATATTTTCTTGAGGGAATTTGTTCCTTTATTTTTACAATATTACTACAGACTTACTGTAAATTTTTTTTCTTAGATAAGTTTGATCATTACCGTTACCATTCTCTGGGGTTTTATAGCAATTTTCACATAAATGTATTGTGATGAGGGAGAAGTTGAAGACCTAAGAATGTTTGTTTTTACTAAGATATTTATATTAATAATAGCTACTTTATGTTCTTGCCAAGTTAGCCATCTACATTTAGAGAGATATCAATAAATCACTGTATTGGATTTAGGCAAGGTTTTTGTAGCAGGGGGGCTGTAGGGGTGACCTCTCTGAGAAAATCCCAGAAGCTGCTCTACAGAGCCATCTCCAGCTGGTTCCAAAAGGGACCCACTGCTGGCCAGAGCTGAGCCAGGGAGCAACACTGGCTGTGCCTCTGGGTGTGCAGATTTAAGTATATAAGAAAATACTGCTGTGCAACAGCAGCTGGGAGAGTGAGGAATGAGAAAATGTAGAGAGAAATAACCCTGCAGACAGCAAAGTCAATGAAGGAGGCCAGGAGGTGCTCCAGGCACTGGAGCAGCAGTTCCCCTGTGGCCTGTGGAGGGGCCCATGGTGGAGAGGCCCCTGGTGGAACAGGCTGTCCCCCTGCAGCCCATGGGTCCCACACGGAGCAGATCTCCACGCTGCAGCCCGTGGAGGAGCCCCTGGTGGAGCAGGTGGATGTGGCCTGGAGGAGGCTGCGGCCCATGGAGAGCCGCTGCAGGAGCTGCAGCCTGTGGAGAGGAGCCCACGCAGGAGCAGGGGGTCTGGGGGATCTGCCGACTTTGGGGGACCCATGTTGGACCAATTTGCTCCTGACAGATGGACCCCGTGGTACAGACCCATATTGCAGCAGTTGTTGAAGAGCTGCTGCTTGTGAGCAGGCAGGACCTGCCCACGCAGGATCAGTTTGGGAAGGAGTGGCATCCTGTGGGAGGGACCCTACACTAGAGCAGGGGCAGAGAGTGACTGTGAAGGAGTGGCGGATGATGAAGCGGTAGGGTCTGACTGCATTCCTAGGGTCTGACTGCATTGCCACCGTTCCCCATTGCCCTGCGCTGCTCAGGGAGGAGATAGAAAAGGGTAAATGGGGGGGTGGTGGTGGGGGAAGTGGTTTTTATTTTGCTTTTAGTTTCTTACTGCTCTAGTCTGTTAGTAATAGGCAATAAATTATATTAATCTCCTTATGCTATGTCTGTTTTATCCATAATGGTAATTGGTGAGCAATCTCCCTGTTCACATCTCAACCTGTGACCTTTTTTCCAAGATACTTTCTCCCCCTTTGCCTTTGAGGAGGGGGAGTAAGAGAACAGTGCGGTGGGTTCAGCTAGTTATCACTGTGAAGCTACCACAACCCCCTTTTATAAGCAATACAAGTGCAATTTATTCTGTTCACCCCTCTGTTTTTGCAATATTCTTTTAATGAGACTGGCAGTTGTCTGAAAAATGTACTCTAGTTTTCTAGCTTTAATTCACTATTACAGAATTGAACTACATCACTTTCATAGGTCTTAGATATACATATGTCTTGCTAAATTACACGAACCATTTTTGCTTTCATCAGAATGTTTAAAAGCAGAACTCTGTTGGAATGACAGATCTTGGTTTTGTTCTGAAATGATGTGTTATTTATTGAAATATATTCAATTTCATTAAATCAGGTTGTAATGATAATGCATGTTTATAACAGTTAAGCACTTTTTCCTTCAACTGTTTTTTTTTTGTTTGTTTTAAGTCCAACATATTTTCCTGGTATCTACAGCAACTGATTATGTTAGAACTATGTATGCAGCCCTGTCTAAAGTTTATATCTGAACATTTTGTAGAAATACAGGTTTGTGTAAAGAAACCAAAAAGTGAATCATTGGTACTTCAGACTAGGTTTTACTGTAGCATGCTATGTGTTATTACAATAGTGCTTTTACATATCAGGACTTACTGTGTCAACAGATACTCCATGTTTTAATTCTCTCGATATTCCATAGTAGGAGGAGGCAACCATCCTCTTCTTGTTCCTTATGACACTCTCACAGCCAAAGAAAAAGCCAAGGACAGAGAAAAAGCACAGGATATTCTGAAATTTCTGCAGATTAATGGATATATTGTCTCCAGGTAATTTTCTGTTCACTACTAGTGTCACAGAAGGTTTCTAATACTCCTTCGTAGTGTTTTTTATTTTTATTTTTTCATTTTTTCCCCTATATTAAAAACAAACAAACAAAACCAAAGGGTCATATTAAGGTTTCAGTACCTGAGGGTAAGGATCAGCTTCTTTATATGGAACACTGTAAGGAAGAAGTGTTTTATGGTTTTTAGGGTTTGCAGAAAGTACAACTATTGTTCTTCAGAATGCATACATGCATGTGTATTCTGTCTCTCAACATTGTAACATACCTCCTTCTTTCTACCGTGTCTCCATACAGGCACGTCATACACCTACACCTATTTGTAGAAATCTGTAGACAATTGTGTTGATAAGAAAAACAGTTTCATTTCTAAAATCTACTACTCCTTTCTTTAACTGAGTTGATTTGTAGTGTTAGTGAAATAGAGTGAAATGAAAACAATGTTTTTAAAAAATTTTCCTGATACAGTCTGCAGCATAAATGTAATAATAGTGAATAAATGTAATAATCAAAATAGCATGAATAGTTCAGTTAGCATACATTCTCTGCAAAATTCCCTTTGGCTTTAATAGGACATATATTTACCTACTAAATACATTGTGAATAAAATTTTAATTAAATTAATGTCTGCCTCATCAGTATGGCTTAGGAAATATGAATCACTAGGAAAGACTGAAAGCATATCTGAGATTTGTAGTTATATGAATATTAGTAAGAGAATGAAACAAGCACAGAGATGGATTTAAGTAATCGTTGCGAATTAATTAGCTTAGCACATCTGCCTAAAATCTGCCCACTTCTGTTCTTTTAAATTTTATATGAAATTCAGTCCATTTATAGAGTCCCACAGCATATTTAATAATTCTAGGTAGAGTCTTTCAAGATAGCTAGAATAATACAATTTACTTGCCTTCAGCAGACTAGCATGTATGAAGAGGGATGTCAGCAAAGGTTATTTTTCTCATCCCCTGTCAAAATAAAAAAAGACTGGTCATCTGTGTTCAAGGTTACACGTTCCTTTTGGACTAATCCTTTTTATTACTGTCTAACTTAAACACAAGTGAAAAGTGGCTTTTGGTTTTTAGAGGAGTGGAAGGCTAAGAGGGATGGTAATATACTTGTTAACTTGGACACACTTATCATCTGGTAAGTAGTTCCTGCCTTATCTGCATCCTCCTGTGCCAGTAAAATGCAGATATTTCTATTAAGATAAACTCCATGTACCTGCTGCCCCTGTGTCTACTGTGCTGTCTAAACAAACAAGCATCTGCATCATGTTTTTCCTTTGTCCCCTTACCACTTGACTTACAGCCATACATGCCTTCCTGTCCAGTCTTTTATTTGAGTGTGACCATTCTAATTCATCCCATGACCCTTCAAACCTTAACTTTCATCTTTAACCAAGTCTAGGAGCCCAGATCTTTTTCAGAACTGGTAACTAGGGAATCTGTGGGATGTAACTTGCCTGTGAATTTAAGCATGATTCCCAGAGCTACCTGCACATACACACAAGGGATGCTGACGTGCCCAGCTGCACTGACTTCTACGGACAAAGTGCTGCCTTCAACTCATGTATAAAACAATTATAGACAGTCAAGCCCCCTTCCCCCACTTCAGATGGTAAAGGTTGAAGTTCAGTAGTGAAAGCATTCTACCTCCTTTCCCTTTCTCTCCAAGTTTACAAGCATGCGCACATTCATGGATCCTTTGAGTACCAGCACAGCCTCTGTCTGTACAATACCTTTGCCTGGATGTTGAGCTCTCTTGCCCACTTCAGAGGTCTCTTTCTTGCCAGCTGGTCCATTTTGATACTCATAAGTGAACTGATGCCTACATTCATGCTAGTTTCTCACAAACACTTTACACTTGCGGGTACCCTCGAATCGTCTGCTCATCTGATACATCTGCTCAGACATGAGGCCTTCTACTCACTGTCTAGTCTGGCTTGAAGTTTGCTAGTGAATTGCCCTTGTGCACCCGCATGCACACTGGGTTTGGAGAAGAAAAAAACATTTAATTCCTCCCAAGCAGCCGGCATTCAGGCACGTAGGCTGTGACCCATGGTCCCTCTCCAGCCCCTGCTGCTGAGACTCTCACCTTACTGACACTGTCCTCCTACCATTGGCTGGTTTCTGGGACACACACCATTCCTGCCCCAGCGGCTGGCAGCTGAGACTCCCACTTGCTCCAGTTGCAGACACCACAGGCTAGGAGCACCCACCAACCATCTGACTCCAGTTGTTAGCACCAAATCCATTCAAAGCAGTTCCCTGGAGAGCTGGAACTCTGGGCTCAAGGTATGCAGGACCTATGGAGACATTACCAAGAGCTATCTCCTTTCCAACTATTGATGGTGAGACCCTCACTCTCTCCAGTTGCTGGTGCCACAGGCCCACAGGCACTTAGAACCCCAGTCTGATTCCAGTTGCTGTCCTAGTATTCAGTCCTCCTGGTCTTGCCAATACCTGGCCCTTACTCCTTGCAGCACACACATATAAATGATGTGGTGGGTTACACAGAGGGATAGTTAAGAAAGGATTTAAGAAGACAGGACAGACTGTGGTGATCAGGTGCAGTGTTTAGTTGAACAGCTGTTACTGACTGGCCACAGTTTGTGTGACTGTCCCCTTTTTGTCTATTACCTGCTTTGATCGTCCTTGATTCCCTCTCCCCTTCACATTCCATCATTAGCTTTCATAGTGCCAGTGATCCATTTGGATATCCCAAATCCTCATGTTATTCAAGTTCCCCTCTCTTAAGAGTTAAAAAATCCATGTGGCTCTCTCCAAAGTTGTGTCTGTAGTTTCTTAATGGCCAATCGATGACTAACTGGAGAGTTTTGTTTTTTGACATTCTCTCCCTTATTCCTTCTCTACCACATTTTGTGTTCCTCTTTATGGCTTCCTTCTTACTACCACCTTTTACACTGAGAGGGTCCTTAATCAGATAACCTTAATGAAGCATATGCTCCCACCTTAGAATTAATTACCATTAAAATATATTCATCAACATTCCTTGCAGTCTTCACAAATTTCACTTACATCCACAAAAAATTCTCCACACCAAAATCAACATAACATTATCACAACACCAACAAAGGTGGACAATTTACACACTCCACCCCTCGTCACTTCACCACCTTCCAACACAAATTCTTCACAATTATTACACTCTAACAATATTCAGTCCATATTTCCCAATTATTGTCATTATCTCAAATTCCTTCAGCCCCATATGTACCCTGATAAGTATCAGCTGAGAAAGCAGTTTTAGTTGTAGAATCTCTCTGAACCCTACAGCAATGAACCCATCTGAACCCATCAGCAATGTTCTTAATTAGAACAGAAATGAGACTATAAAGACAGTTATGTTTGGTAGGTTTACTTTTTTAACTTGCAAAATAGCTATGTACATGGTTCTGACAATGGAGTGCCAAACTACCTTGCTGGTAAAGCATAGCTTTCTTATTTTCAGTCGTTAGAGCCCTGGTCCTGCAGAACCACTTAAGTCATTACCAGTTTATTGCTAGGAGACAATGGCCTACATCATGAAACTGCTCTGCAAATTAATAGTTGATTTGTTGAAAGAAGATAGGCTTTTTATATCATACTATGATGGAACACAGTGGGAAAAGCAAATTGCAATTCCAACACTTCTTTTCTTCCCCCCCCGCTCCCCCCCCCCCCAAAAAAAAAAATTTCATAAATGCTACATAGCTATTCAAAGTTCCTTCAGTCGAACAGAATTCTAGGCAAAAGTCATGATGAGGGAGACTAGATTTACTTCAGGCTTGTTTGTTTAAATCAAAGTATATTGGTAGTTTCAAAACTTCCTCGGTCAAAAATCAATCCATGGAGGACATTAAAAGATGGTAATACCTTACAGGTAAGGGAAAGAAATTAAAATGATACTGGATTAATCTGAGTAGTCACCTTTACTGCCAGCTTTCTATCTGGGAAATCTTAATTGCATCTTAACAAATGGCTCAAAAAGTAAATAATTGCAAGAGTACTGTTTAATGTAAACTGAACCATTCTTATGTGAATAAGTGGTTAAGTATTACCAGAGAAAATGGCATCAGAAGAGGTAAAACTAATCTGATTCCTTCTACACACATAAAAATTGACTTACTTCTTATTTCAGAGGATTTAAGGACCTGGAATTGGACACACCTTCCATTGAGAAACGCTTTGCCTACAGTTTCCTTCAGCAACTTATAAGATATGTGGATGAAGCCCATCAGTATATTTTGGAGTTTGGTATAGTACTCCTTCTTCTTTTTCTTTTATTAAGAAGTTTGAAATTATAAAAACAACCTGAAATTTTCCAAAAATAAAAATTTCTTGGACAAGGAGTTTTTCCTCTAGCTTTCTGTAGTTGATGATGAATTTTGAAGAGTTATGTATTTCAGATTCATTCTAGTTTCCCATATTCATTCTTCATATGAAAATGTAATGAATAAAGAATGAATGGTTTATGTGTACCAGATTATTCAATAGTATGTGACTTTCATAGCAACTGGGGGAAGAGAACCAAGTTTAATTTCATTTGGGTAGTTCTAACCAATAATTCTGTTGTATAAAAATGTCTGCATTAAATGCATTAAATGCATTAAAAATTTGGTAATTTTGTTTCTCTTGGGAACTACAGGAGAAAGATGTTGAAGTAGAATCAGAGTTCAGTCTTCCAAGTGTTGCCTATAACTAGAAAAATACACATGTAGAATCAGATTTTCATCTCAAATAAGTATCCATATCTCTTTAGACTATGAGATGTCTACACATCTGTGACTATTTGGACAATTTTTCTTTGCACGTTTTATTTGCTGTGACTTTTTTTTCTCAGAAGATTGTCATAAAATGCCTCTAACTCCTGTGTGTGGTATCTTAAATCTACATCTAAAGACCAACAATATTATTTATAGTGTACACTTTTTAAGAAAATGCAGAATAGACTGTAGTTGGGATATATAATAGGGAGCTAAATTTTCTTCTCTCTGCAGATGGTGGCAGCAGAGGAAAAGGAGAACACTTTCCATATGAACAAGAAATCAAGTTTTTTGCCAAAGTACAGTATATCTTTGCTCATTATTTGTCAACATAGTAAGTAGTTGAAGTGAGAAAGTGTTAGTGAATGTGATTATTTTTGTTATATATACAGCTTTCTGTGTTAAATAATTATTTTGATGACTGGAAGCAGTAGTAATAAAAATAACTTGAAAATAATGTAGGGATGAAATACAGACATGAAAAAAAAAAAAACCTACAGGATTGTATTCTTACTGTCATTATTCCCTTTCTCCATGATATAAAATTAATCAGGTGATGTTATTCATAACCTCCTTACATTTTCTCTTTACTGGCTTTGTCTAGTTCAGAAGACTTTTCTCTTTCACACTCTTTAGGCAGCTAAATATGAGCAATAGCTACTGGAATTAATACAGTCATGTACCTTTCCCTGTCACCTTCCTTATCTCTTTCCTTGTTTTAAAACAATACTGATGTCTTCATCACAGAATGGTTGAGGATGAAAGAGATGAAGGAGGTCATCTGGTCCAAGTCCACTGCTCAGGCAGGTCACCTAGAGCAGGCTGTCCAGGACCATGTCCAGATGGCTTTTGAAGATCTCCAGGGAGACTCCACAACCTGTCTGGGCAACTTGTGCCAGTGCTCAGTCAACATTACTTTTTTTTTTTTTTTTTAATGTGTTTTCGTACGTTCAGACAGAACCTCCTGTGTTTCAGTTTGTGCCCCTTGTCTCTTGTCCTGTCATGGGACGCCACTGAAAAAAATCTGGCTCCATCTTTACACCCTCCTTTTAGATATTTATTTACACCGATGAGATGCCCCTAGGCCATTTCTTCCCCAGGCTAAATAATCTCAGCTCCCTCAGCCCCTCCTCATATGAAAGATCCTGCAGTCCTTTAATTATATTTGTACCCTCCCAACCCCCTGGACTTTCTCCAGTATGTCCATGCCCTTCTTGTACAGAGGAGCCCAGGACTGGACACAACACTCCAGGTGGGGCCTCACTGGTGCTGAGTAGAGAGGAAGAATCATCTCTCTTGACCTTCTGGCAACTGTCCACCTAATTCAGCCCAGGATGCTATTGGCTTTCTTTGCAGTGAGGGCTCATTGCTGACTCAAAGTCAGCTCGGTGACCACCAGGATGCCAGGCTTTTCTTAGCAGAGCTGCTTTCAGGGTGGTCAGCCTTTACTATGTGAAAGGCTATATAACCCCCACTATGTGGGGTTATTCCTCAGCAGATGTGGGACCTTGCATTTCCCCTTGTTGAACTTTATGAGGTTCCCATGAGCCCAGTTCTCCTCCTTATGCCAAGAAGGATTTATGTATTATAAATTAAGAAAATCTACTTACAGCTTTGGCATTCAAAAGCTCGTATGTTGCTTGCATATTCAAAGTGCTTTTTCAATTCATTAGTAAATAAGCAAAGGTAGGCGTTTGCAGCGTTTTCTAAACGTGGTGTCTTTGCAGTAAATTGTAATCTCTTGAAGTACTTCCATAGTGCAATACTTGCCAAGTTTGTTGACTCAGAAATTCTTTTGAATTTCTTTTGAAACCATGCACCCAAAAGGAAGCAATTTGAGATTCATGTTGACTGTTTATTTTGGATCTCTTCCTGGCTGAAACCTGTAGCAGTACTGAGTAATGGTCACCACATGAAGTAAATAAGAAAACTTCTGTGGACAAGCCCTTAGTGAGTGAGGGTGTTTTTGGAGTTCTGGATAGCAATTAACATTAAATGCCATTAGTTTGCTGACAGTTCTAGGTGAATTTTTCTCAAACCTACCTATGTTAAAAGGCATGAACAGCAATAGTTGTTTCTGGGTAAGTAGTATTGGACAAATATTAAATTGTGAGATAAAATTAAATTATACTTTCTGGTTTATACTCCTAAAGAAAACAGGTCAAGTCCCAGAGATAATATAAAAAAATAAATAAAAATATATTTTAAAAACTGCTGCCTTAACTGATGACATTTTAAGTATCTTGAATAATAATAATAAAAAATAATAAAAGAACTAGACAGACACTAAAGAAAAAATACTAGGAATTTGAAACAGAATACACATTTGAAATCTCTTGTCTGTAGCTGTGACTTACAAAGAATAATACAGAACATAGCAAAAAAAGCCCTGAAATAACCACTTCTTTCTGATGTAATTGCAGGTTGTGCTCCCTTTGATTGATCAGTATTTCAAAAATCATCGCCTGTATTTCTTATCTGCAGCAAGTAGACCTCTCAGCAGTGGAGGCCATGCCTCTAATAAAGAGAAGGAAATGGTGACAAGGTAAAATTTAAAATAATTTTCATGTGTGTGCATATGTGTATGTCTTTAAACAATGCAGTTTATTGTCGGTAAGTGAGAAGTTCCGGCTTATTTTTTTAAAACACAAACATTAACTTCCTTTTCCCATTGAGAAAATTCATTGTGTAAAATGAAGAAGGGAGTTCAGAGTTACAATTATATGATGTTTTAAAAGTTAGCAGTGCTGATTTTTTTGCATGCAGGGAACTTAATTTATGTGCAACAATTCCTCTGTTGCATTGTCTGTTGCACAAGATGTGTAATTGTGTATCAGCTCCCACTGTTGGAAATAAGTATATACTGAAACCATTATTCCTGCAACATTTTACATTTAAAAGAAAAAAAAAAAATAACTGCGTTTTAGACAGTACCATTATTACTGCTCCCCGTAAAAAGTAAAATGAGTGGCATTCTTTCTGCTCTTCAGTTTTCTAAATAGTGACAATGGTAGTAATATGACAGAAATATACCCTTGATCCTTTCTCTGAAGTTATCCATTATTAGACCATCTCTCCAAGAGATGTTTTCACTTAATCTCACTTTTGATTGAATTGAAACCCATGTTTCCAATTTAGTAATGTGGACTACAAGTTTAAAACAAGACCAACTGCATGCCTGCACAGTACAGGTATCATGGGTGGCTGTTACTAGGTACCAAAACAGGCAAAACTGAATTGATGCTATAGGGAGACAGCCAATTGATGGTCATACAGACACGAGGGGTTTTCAAGATTGTATGAATACTGAGCAGAGTTTCTAACAGCAATATTGAGCATAAGTAAGTAATGACCTTGACTCTTGTGTCATTTCATGGACTGATTTGGTCTGGCAGCTTGGCTGAATGGCCTTCTCCAAAGAATGAAAAAATTCTTTCAAAGAGCATGCATCTAGATTATTTTCCACTATGTGAGCTGCTATATTTCTTTCTGTAATATCCTGGATAACAATATTTTAGCAGTTGTTAAGTAAAGCCTCTTCAATAAATCCCACACTTCTAGAATATTTCAAACATGGAAATATCAGCATACATGCTGCATGGATTCAGGACTTCTACACATATGCTGTCTAGTTGTGTGCATGAGATTTCCGAATTTGTAGCCCAGCAAAAAGATCAGAGCTGCTGTCAAACAATTGAGTTGTGTGTCTTCTAGAATTGTCAGCCAATGACAATAAAACACAGGCAAGGAAACCTGGATAAATGTTAACTATAACCAGTGCTGTTGTGCAGCTGATTTCTTGAGTGTCAAGCTAATGGAAAGTGCGTTATATGATCCATTTTCTGAAGCCATTTTAAGGGATTCCCATCATTTTTTTCCCTCATTTGTAGAGAATTCTTCAAAGCTAAATTTTGGATTTTCTGTTGAGTTTTCCCTTTAGATATGTTTGTGTGTGACTCTTATGTAGGTTTTTCTTCAAACCAAAGGCAGTTTCTGGCTGCTTGCTTTTTCTGATGAAGATTAGCTTGTATTTTTTGAACTATGGAAGAGTATTTCGCATATCGTTAATGCAGTGACTGTCAAGAAATGCAATAAATATTTTGTGTTCAGCAAATACATTAAATTCAGATCAATTTTCTGGGAACATATGGGTCAGACCTCTTCCTGAAATAGTGTGACATTATCTTCCATTTATTTGTAAACAACATCGTCAGGATTGGAGTTTTTGCATTTCTTCTTCACTATACCATCTTACAAGTCCTTGTATTACTGCAGTTATGTAGAATTATTTCTGGACATGAGTCTAAGTACTAGACATTTAGACTTTTTTTTTTCTGTGAATTTACACTGTTGACTGTGGAGGATAATAGGTTCAGTCTGACTTTGTGAAAATATAGCATCTGCTGAATGTTACAGTCAGTTGAGTGACATTTGTATGTTAGAAGAAAAGATAGATTGAGAGCTACTTAATGGCTTCATGGTGGACACAACATTTATATGACAGTAACATACACCCACTTTTCCTGTTGGACTGGATGACCCAGGATCCTCAGAATATAAAGTGTATATGCCTGCCTCATGGTATAAGTGAACAGAGATCCCTGAAGATGTACAACCAGACTCTTTTCTAAAACAGAGCAGTTGCTGTTGCTGTAATGGATCACTGTGCACAGGCTAATAAGGTGGATTCAACACCACATTAACCTGGCTGTTCCAATTCTGGACATAAATGTTTCCATTTGGCACCATGCTCTCATCTGTCAATGGAACAACATGCTCAGATCTCATCCATGAACTATGCAGACATGCTTATGTGTCTTTTGCTTTTATATCAGAAGTTGTTAACTGGCCCTTATGCCTAGTAATTAAATAGCTTAATAAAATGACATAGTATTGTTCATGTCATTTTAACAGATGCGGGTTTTTGCAGCACAACAAATAACACCAAAATTTATGTCACTGTTGTAGAAAATTCTCAGACTGAATTTGGACATGAAGATTGAACTAATCTCTCCTAAATTTGGAGGCCAGGTCAATTTGGGTAGGACAGTGTGGTCCTGCTTCTATGAACTAACACAAAACTTCATTCTTCTGAACGGAACACTGCTCATCAGTACAAAAGTAATTTACACATATGAAATTAAATCATTGATCGTATCCATTTTTGTTTGTTTAAAACCATATAAGAAGCTATCTTTTATGTTGAGTTACATTGTTTCTCATGTTGTCATGTTTTAAAAAGCAGCGTATTTAAAAAGAAATTCTCACTGTGTTCAAGACAAGATCTAAATTGGATTAGCTAAACATCTACCATCAAACACTTCAATTAATCTGATTTCCTTACCTTTTGTTTTCAAATTATCAGTGATGTCCTGAATAGCACACTGACCATATTTTACTTCTTAAAGCTTCAATGGTAATTTCCCTGTGGGTTTTCATATAGGACGCTTTTATATTAATTAGCTTTGCTTTTATTTTTATTTTTTCTTGTTTGTTTCTTTAATTATAATATGTGCTTATTTAACCATGTTTGTTAAGGATATGCACTTAAAAACTCTTTCTTTAGTACTCTGTCCCACATTCTGCTCAGATAATTGATTCTTTCTGCGTGACATCATGTTGCTTTTCCTGCTCATATATCAGCTGTTATTTTTATCTCCCCCCCTCCCTTTTTTTTTTTTTCTTTTTCCTTCTCTTCTCTTTTATTTTTCTTTTGTCTTCAGCCTGTTCTGCAAACTTGGAGTTCTTGTCAGGCATAGGATTTCACTGTTTGGTAAGAAGACCCTTGACAAATACTAGCATGGCCATCACTTGGTTTTCTTTGCCATTTTTGCATTGTGTTATGTGCTGCTTTGTTGCATGCTGCATGGCTGCATGGCTGAAATGCATGGTCTTCACAGACCACTAATTGTTTAGGCTGGTAGATCACAGAATTTGTTAGTTGAAATAAAAAGCTTTTGTAGTAATCAGGTGGTGGTGGGAGATGTTGTTTTGTTTTTTGTGTGTCTTAACCAACATCTGGATTTCATGACTCTACCAAAAAATTTGACTGAGTTATTTATAAACACATATTTGTTATTTTTTATAATTCATTTGGGAAAAAGGGAGTATCAGAACTACACATTTGTATTCGAAAATCATTTAGGAAAATTTGTAGTAGGCTAAAATGCTTATTGATGTTCTGTGGAATTCTTAAATATTTCCAGATATGCTTGACTCCACATATGCATGTCTACAGTCTTTCTGTTATTATGTGAATCTAACAGGGTCTGGGTACTTGTCTTATACCACGTGAAATCACTTAATTGAAGTCAATTTGAAATCTGTGTCAAGTTTAAACACTGTATGTAATGCGTGGCACAGTCATTAGTCTGAAATTTTTTCTTAAGCCATGATGATAGGAAATAGCACATCCTATGCATGTATAGCTTCTATGATGGATGTATTGCAAACTTCAGCATCCATGAACATATCTAATTGGGTAATTATCTAGCTGATTAGAATTTGATTAAGATAACATGCATCTAACTCAGCTCCTACGTATTTCATTCAATTTGAAGAGAAGGAATTCATTTGCTGCAACATTGTAGTGTTCGGAAACATTATGAAAACAATTAAACTGAGAAGAAAGAGTGGAAGTTATTTGGGGGATGTTGCTTTTAAATGTGTTTTGGGATGATCTGAGTGGGTTTTTGTGTTAAGCCAAAAGATCATAGAAGGAATGAAGTTATTCCTGCAGCTGTGTGGTGGTGCTGTAGCTTTTTGTGAAAGGTGGAGTATGTCAAAAACCTACACATAAGATCTGGTTTATACCCTAGGTTATTTCTTCAAGGAATGAACTAGTTCAGGTATACTTTTTTTTTTTTTTTTTGGTAATACTTGCTGTTGTTGCTATTTGAATCTGTTTTTCTCTCTCTTTTTTTTTTTTTTTTCCTAAAATGTGTAACATTTCAAGTTCAAAATCTGAGTCAGTGTAACTTCTAGAGTACTAAAGAAGGGATGTTTTCTGTTCCACCTCTCACAGCTTACTTAGTTTCTGTTCTTAGGCTGGGTTCAAGTTGTAGGAGAAGTTAGATCAGATGGTATCAGATGAGTATTCACCACAGCTATGGTTTAGTTTTTAACTCAAGTTTCCTAGTGTGCAATAACTAAGAGAATACAAAGTCTTTATGCCAACACAGAAGTATACTGTATTTTTCCGTGAGTTATGACAAGGTCACAGTAAGACTCCGAAGCATGGTTGTTACTGTGAACATACTAACTCAAGTCAGTCACCTTACAGCTTGCTTTACCTTGACTGCTAATTATTTCATGTTAGAAAACCCAATCAAAAGAATTGTACTTCTTGTAGCAATACAAAGGCCCATGCAGAAGAGGTGAAGATGCTCATGAGGACAACCTTTAAGAACACAGCAGGAGCCTAGAAAATTATTTTTGCATTTTGGAGGCTCCTTAAATGAGCAAGAGTTGCTTGATAATAACCTTTTGGGATGGTGTGGAGTTTGCTATTTTACTGACATTCCAGATAGGTGTTTTATATTTATTGTGAATTTGAATGGTACTTCTGAGGATACAGCTGCATGTGTGAAAGTCATTAGTAAAAGTCCTGTAGTATAAACTGTATGTAAGTCTTGATAAAATGGGAAATTAAACATAAAAGTCTTCTAGAGTGAATATAAGCAGTTAATTGCATCTGAGATCTAAGATGGTCACTGAGACTATGGAACTGTAATTCAGCATGGAATTATTATTTCTTTACATTTTGAAAGTAGATTTTGACCCCAATAATCTACTATTTGTTTGAGAGCTGTATTCCTGCATCAATAAGATTGATTTATGGTCATTATTATTAGTGGGCTGGATTCTAAGGTTTTTAGTGAATAATTTTGGAGAGCTGAGGATTTTAATATATATTTTCTTGTTTTAAAAACCAAATTTCTGTGAGTAGCTTGATTCACTTTCTATGCTGTTAAATCTCTGGTAAGACATTCTTTCCATGTATGTAAGAAATTAAAAAAATATATAAAAATCTCCATATAAGTAATGCAGTGCCACCTAACCTGAAATAAAAATTAGCTGAATAAGACTAATAATAAGAGTGGCCTGCTTTTGCTCACTCATTTTGGGAACTTAGAGAAACTAATCAGAAGAGGACTTCACTTCAGATAACTAAACACAGTTGTACTGTTCATGGCATCAATTGCATTTGTAAAACATGCTGAACAGTGCTCCATCCATCAACCTAATACTTATGTTAGCTCTTGGGGTATGTTTAACCTTAAAACCTCTTGAACTTATGTGTTTTAATATTTGCATATGTCGGGTCTCCATTGTTTTATTTTAACATTTAGTTGTATGAAGAGTTATGTTAAAGAACAGCTTGTTTAGCTTTTTATCCTGTTGTTGTACCTATCTGCTCTCTTTTCATGATTTAGTGGAATTTTATATACTACATATTCATTTCTACAATCAGAGTGTCTTATGTCTAGTTTCAGGCTTCTGAAAACCAAGTACATATTTAATAAAAATGATATTTTTATTTAATGAAAGTATGTATATCCACTGAAATATTGGCAATAGTAATATAACTGATTTTATTAGAAACCCCCTAGTTTCAGGTTTCATGACTCAACTTTAAAAAAAACAGCTGGCCTTCTGAAATTGACTTCTGTACTCAGATTGGAAGCGAACTGAGTCTTGAAATGTTCAATTTAAAAGTTTTTTTACAAATCGTATTGGTGGCATTTTAAAGTAAAATATTCAAAATACTTGTTTTTGTGTTATTTTTTTCTTTATGTGTTTTAGAATCATAGCGAAAACAACTAAATGCCTGGCATCAAACAAAAGCAAGACACAGAATTTCCACTGACTGTAAACCTCCATTTCAGAGCAAATTGTATTTTTAAAGATTTTTTAAGAAATTCTGTCTGAATTTATAAACAAGAGGAGACATTACAGGAAAGAAGTTTCATGATATTTTTGGAAGTCTTTTTTAGTGTTATACTGATAAAACTGGCAAAACTTTAATACACGAATTGAAGTGTGCTGTATTTATCATGCTCTCTGAATTCTCCTCTGATATACCAGTTGAACAGCAAGGTTTTTCCAGATTACTGAACTCAGTGTATATTTAGAACTAAGAAAAATGTTTTTCTGTTTCTTTTAAAGTGGATTAACTGATTGGCCTCATTTTTCCTTTAATTAAATGAAAAGTGGCAAGTGTCTCATTAAATTGCATATACAATGCTAGCTTCCAGAATATATGAATCACTGTACTGTCAGAATTGGCAAAATTCAGTTATGCACACCCACCTCTCAAAATGATTTATCCTGAAAAGTCACCACACAATTGCAAGTTGTTTTCATATTATTGTCATCAAAGAAACTTCCAGTAAATTTAAGCTAGATGATTCCAAATAAAAAGTATAGTACTTTAAATAAATGGGGCAGTCATTAAAGCTTTTGTACCCTAAAGCTGAATAATACAAAAACATAAGGTGGAGATTCAAAACTATTACTGATCTTCTGTGAGTTGAGGTAGTCATGTAAATCTGTTTTTGGAGTGAGGCACTGAAGCTGACCCTTTTAGACATTGCTTACCTTGCATAGTCTTTTAATGTTGCTTCAGAACATGTCTTTCACATCTCAGTAGAATTTATGAAAATTTTATTATCAGTGGAAAAACAAACACTGCAGCATCTACTATGGGGATATGCCTAAATCTTGTCTCATTTTCAGAATAACTGGATGAATTTCTTAATCGTCCATCTGGTTGCACCTTAGAAAGTACCTGATTCCTCATAAACACGTGGCTCTTGTGTCTACATGGTATAAATAGATCACCAGGTCTACTTTTCAGGGAAATGGAGTGAGCATCTCTTTACTACACAGCAGCTTTCAGCATATATACATCTGCACATACACTCACATTGTGTGACAATTCAATCCACAGTCTTAAGGCAGGGTTGCCTTGATTGTTTCCCTCTATCCATGCTTTCATTGGCATCATTCTGCACCCTCTTCTTCACCAACACTGGCATTCGTGTCACTAGACAGTAAAATAGTATGGAGAAAAAATAGGGGTTGACAAAAATAGGAGCTGATGGAAAACTTTGGGGGTGTAGGGTGGGAGGAGGTGCGGAGTTGCTTTTTTTGTTTTTTTTGGTATGATTCATTTTGGCCATGTCAGCTTCCTTGTCTGGTCATTACATTGCATTACCACAAAAGTGCCAGTGCAAAGAGGGTGAGGCCGCATGGCCAGGGGCAGCCACAGAAACTGTGGTTCAGGTTTGTTTGATCTACTGTGTGTTTACAATGCAACAGTCGTGTCCCCCCCCCCCCCCCCCCCCCCCAGTTTTGGTAACAGAATAGCATTCAAAGTGCTGCAGTAAACCTCCCACTCCATCCTTGCAGTTTATCTTTTCAAATATGTATTTCAATGAAACACTTACTACTTTAGGTTTTATGTTTGTTGATATTTTCAAGTGAAATAACTACAGTTAATAAAGCATAGGACCCTGTATGCAGACTGTGGTATTTTCAGTAGTCTGCCTTAAGCATTGCCTGTTTTATTTATTTATTTTTGATTGAGAAACTTTGGAAGTATAAAGAAGCAAGAAAAATTATTTTCATTTTTGCAGCAATTTATGTTTTTTTTTTTTTTTAAATCAATTAAATAAGCTGTGGATGAAATTTATATAGCCTAAATCTGCCCTGGATTTAAAAAGTGAACTTAGAGGTGACTTATACATGGCAACATCATAGGCTGTGCATGTACATACAAGGTGTGTGTGTAAGTTCTCCTTTTACATATGTAAGTGTGAAAGAAAAAGTCGTTGCAATGGGAGATGTGTGTTATGTCATACGTGCCGCACTTGATCCTGCTATGAATACTTGTAGCCTATTGGTAACATCAGGGAGCTAAACTTCTTGATGACACCGTATGTAAGAGCAGCTTGTGAAAATTAAACAGCTTTCATTTTACTGAGGAGGAAATAAATGTTCAAATAAACTTGAATGAATTAAAGCAAAGTTTATAAAACTTAAAATGAACGGCAGACAATACACTGTAGGTCTAATTAACCCCACATTTAAGTGCTTTCTTCTTGATTGCCTCAGCTATTTGATGAGAGATGCTTTACCGCCTCTTGTCACTGCATTTTTGCAAAAGGCTAAGACAACAAACTGCATGTTTTTTAACTTGACTGTCAAAATTACACAGAAGTTGAATTACTCTTCTGCAATGTCATTTAGTCTTTCATTAAAACCAGAGACATGGTTGGCAGAGTGTAGGTATGGTCTAAAGTATGCTCAGTTTAATTGGTGGGTAATTTTGCTTCCTATTTAGGAAATGATGCAACATCAATAGTCAACTGTCTTCACATACTGGGCCAGACCTTGGATGCGAGGTAACACTGAATATATTTTCTGAAGTACAAAGAAAATCACTTATAAGAGAACAGTATCCAGTCAGATTTGGAAAACCTGTGTAAGGCTACAGTATTTCAAAACTCAAGGAAGATGTTCTCGAGAAAGATAGTGCTGAAAAGAATTCCTGCTGCAAAATGTGTTTTTTTTTTTCTTTTTTTTTTTTTTTTCTGCTTATCTAGGGGTTGGAAAAACAGTATTTTTATCTTATGCTTTAAGTTTTGGTTCAGAGTGGTAGTGTCAAGGAACTGTCAGCTGTACTCTCATGTGCTTTTAATCACATGATTGTCTCAAGACCACAATAACATTAGAAATATTTTGTTCTTTTGCTTATGCTGTCTAATAAAAATAAATGAATCAGGAGTTAAGTGCACATGGGGTGCAGTGAACCTGTCTCAGAGTGTCTTCATTGCAAAGTTAATTCTGGTTCCAATTTGAGGAAAAAAACTCACAGCTTTTATGTTGAATTCAGTGCTACGTCTAAGTTGAGTTGGCTGCTTTAGCCATAGTGAAGTTTGTAGAAGATTTAAAAAAAAATAAAATAGAAAAAATAAAAAAATCCCCCAACCAACCAAAACCCAGTTTGAGATAGATCCTCTTTTCCAAGAATGATGAATTGCAGGACTTCTCATTCTTCCTCTTTTTTTCTTTTTTTTTTTTCTTTTTCCCCCCTCTGAAGGCAAATTAATCCCTGTCTTTAATATGATCAGTATTTTGTCAATGGGAAACCAAATACAATACCCTTATTTTCTTATGAAACTTTTTTTTTTCAGTATGTTGTTCTGCTGTGAAAAGATTTTATAATTCCAAAAGATGAAAGATTTTTCTTCAGATCTTTTATATACTTCATATAAGCCAAAACTAGACTTTATTCCAGGCTTGTTTAATAGAGTGTTCTCTTTCATTCTCTTTGCATGGTATATACAGGACTGTGATGAAAACTGGTCTGGAGTCTGTTAAGATGGCACTGAGAGCTTTTTTGGACAATGCTGCTGAGGATCTGGAGAAAACAATGGAAAATCTGAAACAAGGCCAGTTTACACACAGCAGAAACCAGCCCAAGGGAGTTACACAAATCATTAATTATACCACAGTGGCTCTCCTGCCAGTTCTATCTTCATTATTTGAGCATATTGGACAGCACCAGTTTGGGGAAGATTTGATATGTATGTATTATTTAGAGATGCCATGCTACTAGCCATAATGTCATATAGTAAGCATTAATAATTTCTCTGGTGTGCAGGTTTTAGTGAACTTTCTGTGAATATTAAAGCAGATGTGTCTGCAATTAGACAGAAGGCTCAGTTTTGGTTTCTGTGCCATAGATTCACTGTGGTTTTGTTCTTGTGTGAAAAGTTCATTTAAGTTAATTTGTCTTTGCTCTGTCTATACCTGAGGTTGTACCCCTAGAGTGATGGTATGCTGTGATACCTGCCCCTTGACTCGGTTTCAGTTAGCAGGGAATGTGGATGGCTGCATCTTAGATCCTAAGGAAAAGTGTAAGGAGTTTCTGAAGAACTGAAAGAATAGGTACTGAAGAAGGGAATGTATGTGAGACTTCATTTCTGTAGAGATTCTGATTGTAGCAGATTGTGTCATTTATTTTCCCAAGCCCAATCTTTGCAGGAAAAACTTTTGTAGTCTCCAAGACAAAATTTTAATTGTATGTGTTTTAGGAACTCAACAAGAATTCTGTTGTCCAGTCTGTATTAAAGGAGGGTTTTCTGCTTCTGTACAGCTAACTAGCTATAGCAATACCTAAGAGAAGGATCTGGAAGAATAGACTTTTTTTTTTTCTTAGAATCCCCCAAAATAATTATTTAAAATAGCCTTAAGAGAACTGTTCGCAACCATTTGCTTTTGTATTGATGGACTTAAACGTGTTGAGACGTAAACATGCACTTTGCTCATTAAATTATTTCTGTAAAATTCAGGAGTCTTTGACAGTATCCAGAAAAAAAAGTCATCTGTGGTGTTAAATATATCACTGCTTCATCATAAATCACTTTTTCAGTGATTTTTCATTCTCTTATAATTCTGTTTTGAAACTGAATAATTAGCCTTATGTGATATTCTTAATCAGCTATTCTATATATCTCATGTTGCTGTCAAACTCTCAATTTTAGAATTCATAAACTGAGAAAGTTACCAATTGGAATTGCCTACTTGTAAGATTATCTTATTTGTACTACTGTGATGACAGGCATCTTGACCTGGTGCTTGTACCTAAGAGTATTACTATGTTTACAGGGTACTCCATGGTGTGATCATGTACAAAGGTGGTTTGTGTGCCTGAGATTACTGTTAAATACTGAACTTGGAGATGAACAGAACTAAAATCACATTGTAGTAAAGAGCCGGACTATGTTGCATTGACACATTTTACATAGATACTAGATGAATAAATTCTCAGGTTATGCAGTTAAGACAGTATCATTGAACAGTTGGTATGCAATTAATTTCAGAAAGTGAGTGCACTAGTTAAATACGATAAAATACAATTGTAATCTTAGCTGATAACTTGGTATTGAATTAAGTAGAAGTTTTGAGTAAAAAGTATGGCATTGAAGGGTCAGAAGATTATTTTTGTATTAGAGACATTGCTATTGATTGTCTTTGATAGATTAATGTCATTTATGTAGTTATTGTCAGAAGAATTGTAATGAGGTTATTTTCCTCATACCTATCATTTTCTTTTCTTTAGTGGAAGATGTTCAGGTCTCCTGTTACAGAATATTGGCCAGTTTGTATGCTCTGGGAACCAGCAAGAGTATTTATGTAGAGCGGTAAGAAGAAATGTTCCTCTATATTTATTATTTGTAGTTATACTCACTTTAATTGAATATGCAGTCCAGAAAGCAATATAGGAAGAGGTGGTTGTTGGAAACGTATCTTGAAAGAAAAAAGGTGCTTAGGTGTTAAGCAGAATCCAGAGGCATTTATTGTATTATACTTAAAATGTTACATTATACACTTGTCAAAATAAATTAATTCAACAACAATTACAGATAAAATAGTCTGACTTAACAATAGATACTACTTTATTTAAGATCTAGCTGGAGAACTGTAAAGATATGTTATTCAGTTAGGCTACTGTTGTAATTATTTCTTATATATTCATAGAATCATAGAATGTCTTGAGTTGGAAGGGACCTTAAATATCATCTAGTTCCAGCCCCCATGGGTAGTCCCATAGCAGGGGATATATAATAATCGATAATTATTGTGTATGGTTACCTACAAACAGTGCAAGCGGAAAGCAACATAGCATGCTTCTTTTATGTGTATGTAATGGATATATACCTGGATTATGAAGACCTAATGAAAAGAAAAAAAAATGTAAGAAGGAGCAAGTGGGAAAAATAATAATGAGAAAGAAGTTAGATTTAATAAAATGAAGTTAACAAACTGGATCAAGAAAGAAAATAAGTTCCTAAAATGAGTTAAGCTATAGACCAAAGATGAATCTTGTGATCCGTGAGTTTGGAGGCCTTTTTTAACTTCACAGTTCACTTTGTTCCTGGAGTTCTGTCGTCTGCATGGCTCAACTTGCTTAGCTAAACATTTGTCACGTTTCTAAAATTTGCTCTGGTCACTGGATTGGAAATCCAAACAAACAGTTTTAAATGTCCCCTTAAGGACCTAAGTGAAGTGACAGGTGATCACTTGCTTCTTCATGGAAATGGGCTTTTTACAATTTTGACACATTTAAAAATTTTGGGCCTCAAATGAATGCTGTCATATGTTTGAAGAGAGCAGTATTTTTCTGCAAAACTTGGAGGTATTAACCAGTATTAGCAATTTAGCATTCTGTGAGGGCTTTTTTTAGCATTCTGTGAGGCTTTTTTTTCCAGGCTAATATCTGCTTATTACTATGTCTCGGAAGAAGGAAAGTTTTGTAATTCAAATACAGTAGTCATATTTGGTCTCTTGATACATCAGTCTACTCAGTAACTTTTTCTTAATAGTAGAAACTATAAAGTCAGTAAAGCTGAGAGGAAAGGAATGCAACAGAAGCCATCATTATGATGACTTTGTGTTTTCCCTGCATGTTCCTCATTTGCTTCCAACTAAGTAGTCTATCTTTGACATTTTATGTCACAACATTTCATTCATATATTAGCAGAGTTTGTGGTACTTCATTTTCTACTACCTTTTCTTGCGTTGATGATCCTAATAATGTACTAGCTTATCTATTTGAGATGAGTACATCTTAGAGTAAAATAAAGGCTGATTTACAACTACCCCAGAGTGTATTAATTCATCAAAGATTTGTGTATTTAATGATGTTTGTTAATTCACAGGCAACGATCAGCACTAGGAGAATGCTTGGCTGCCTTCTCAGGTGCCTTTCCAGTGGCTTTTTTGGAAACTCATTTGAACAAACATAATATCTACTCCATTTACAATACCAAGAATGCAAGAGAGAGAGCAGGTATTTCTAGAACCTCACATGATGTTTATGAAAAAACAGATTTCTCTATGAATGTTGTTTGCCCTACTAAATGTATTTTTGCATACAGATTATAGTGCAAGAATTTTCTTTTAATCTCTTAATTACGTTTCTTTCCTAAATGAATGGGCAAAGTCTGGTAAAACTGATTATTTTACATTTTTAAAGATACCAATGTTTTAATTTTGAGATACTGTTCTCAAAATATTGCTTTGGAATCATGTAGAATCATGTAGAGATATATTTCATTGTATTAATATTTTCTAAACTGCAAAGCTCATATTGGAAGAAATTATTAAATTTAATCTTTAATTGTTGAACCTTGCATAAAGGAATTATTTTCATTATAGAAAGTTTTATTATTGAAGCTTGTTTGTAGCCAGTTTATTACTAAATGGTGTGAAAATGTTTTTTGTTGTTGTTGTTGTTGTTTGGTTTTGTTTGTTTGTTTACCCCTTTGATTAGAAGTGTATGAATGTAAATACAAAAAAAAGAAAAAAAGAAAAAAAGGGGACAGAATAGCAATTGGAGATAATTATTTTCCATGTATGACTTAGTTTATTGATTTTTGGACTTCTTTTTTTTTAATAGTTCTCAATTTGCCTACTAGTGTAGAAGAGGTTTGCCCAAATATTCCTTCCTTGGTGAAGCTAATGGAAGAAATTGTGGAACTGGCAGAGTCTGGCATTCGTTACACACAAATGCCACATATAATGGAAGTGATACTGCCTATGCTATGTAGCTACATGTCACACTGGTGGGAGCATGGGCCAGAAAACAACCCTGACAAGGCTGAAATGTGTTGTACAGCCTTGACATCAGAGCACATGAACACTCTGTTGGGTAACATATTGAAAATCATCTATAACAACCTTGGTATTGATGAAGGAGCCTGGATGAAGAGGTTAGCAGGTAAGATGTAAAAACAAATAGATGAATAAACGTATATATATTGAGAATGTATATCCATTTATACACTCTGAATTACTCTGCTTTTTTCCTGTTAAAGCTTGAGCAGAATATCACTCTTGTTTTTAAAGAATACAAATTTGATGAACTAGAACTGCTGAGCATAAAGGAAAAGTAGTATAAGTGGTGTGTTTTAATCTCTTAATAAATAATTTAAGAAGTACATTAAACTAGTTCTTTTTCCCCCAGAACATGCACATACATATTTTGTAGTATATGAGTGAAATCACAGTAATTTCAGTTTTTCATTTAGGCTTTCTTATGACTTTTCAATGCTTATTGTAGTAGTTATTTTATGATAGCAGTCTGGATTCCTAGTCTATTGAGGGCTATTAATGAAAGGCATTCTATGGATAAATTGTAATTACCTAAAATTCTTTGTAATCTAATGGATATGTTACGAATGGTTTTGCCCTAATGGCCCAGATGAAGTTCTAATTTACGTATTCATTTTTATGAGTAGATTTGCAAAAAGCTTGGGCTAACAAATTTCAAATGGCTCAAATGACTGGTTGGTGGATGGTTGAATCAGTTTCATTTCTGTCTACACAAGCCTTCCATTGTCCTAAAGTGTGTAAGAAACACAGACAGGCTATTTGTGTAGGTTCACAAATATCTAGAGCTTGTTTTCCAGCCCTACTTCAGTCAAGCTAGTAAACAACATGCAGAAGAGGAAACAGTGCCTCATAAAACTTGTGTGAGCACTAATTTAGCTATATATGTATCCACCCATACATACTATTACACAGCTTCCACATTGCTTAATAAATTATGCAGGCAAATACCAGTATGTTGCCAGAATGCCTGTAAAGAGGCACCTCAAGGTTTATGATCTTGCAAGCTTAGTCTGTTAAGTTGTGATTTCTGCCATCATAGTTACAAAGTGAATTGACTATGTGAAATCCTGACCGCATTTAATTCTTGGCAAAACTTCTGCTGATTTCAATGGGGGCAGGATTTTACTCTGTAGTCTAGAAATAAGACACAAGCTGGAGGGGAAAGATAAAAATTTTTGTTTGTATTTTGTGGCCAGGTGTACATTATAATATTGATTGCCTTAAATAGTGTTTTCCCAGCCCATCATAAGCAAAGCGAAACCACAGCTCTTAAAGACACACTTCCTGCCACTGATGGATAAGCTAAAGAAAAAAGCAGCAGTGGTTGTATCGGATGAAGAACATCTAAGAGCAGAAGGCAGAGGTGACATGTCGGAGGCTGAACTGCTCATCCTAGATGAGTTCACCACTTTGGCACGGGACCTCTATGCCTTCTACCCTTTGTTGATTAGATTTGTGGACTATAACAGGTATGTGGAGAGGAACAGGTGAATAAATCTTAAAATCTTCCTGTTGATACTATCTCTTATCCCTTGATACATCTAGCACTGAATTAGCTTTTACTCAACCTGACAATCTTAAAGTTGATCAAGCTGATGCTTTGCAATTTAGGAGAAGCTGGAGCCCTTTTCAGAAGAGGAGAAGAAAAACAAACAGAAAAAAAAGTAAAGGCCCAATCCAACGGTATTGGATTACAGCTAGTGTTAATGTAAAAGATTTTTAAGGGTTTAGAAATAGGACATCAAAAAGTGACTGCTACTAGAAAGGATTAAAAAAAAGCATGCTTGGTTTTGTTAGCTTTCGTACATGTAAAATGTTGAAAACTACTTTTGAAATCAGCATTTTTGCCCTTTTACTGAATTTTAGGGCAAAATGGCTGAAAGAGCCCAACAGTGAAGCTGAGGAATTGTTTCGCATGGTGGCTGAAGTCTTCATTTACTGGTCAAAGTCTCATGTAAGTAATTCCTTGGTAAATATATTTTAAGGTAATTTTCTTAATCAGGACAATTATTAAGTGATTGTGTTTGGGAAAACATATTTTCTGACAGAGGTGAAACTGCAGATGGGAAGGCATTAACTCAACCAACTGTAGGGAACCTGCTTTTGGCAGGGGGTTTGGACTCGATGATCTCCAGAGGTCTCTTCCAACCCCTGTGATTCTGCACTTCTGTGATTAATGACTTTCATATTTGACACTTTTAAAATGCCTGCCTAGTTGTGGGAGTTGTGTGTTTTGTAGCATAGTAACACTATATTAGTTGTCTCATTTAAAGAAAAAAACTTTTTCCTAAATTGCCGTCTGCGTGCTTGAGCCTCTAGGCAGTTACAATAAAAAAATATTTTGAAAAGATACTCAACAGTACTAGTGGAATGAGAGTTTTCTGAAGGAAAGGCACAGCACGACTTATAGGGACTTAATTTGTGTGTGCAGATTTTTATTTCTTTAATAAATGTTAAAGGTGCAAAATTCAATTATTAAGCCTAGGTCTGTATCTGGCTTGCATGAATGAAAGCCAGTAGGGAAGCTGATGTTCTAAGAACAAGGAAGTATAAAATACATCTTAAAGTAGATCTCCAAATAAAATATTTTTCCAAGGTGATACTGTTTCATATTTGATGAATTTTACCAGTTAAGGATTTCTTCTTAATTCCACTTCTACTAAATATAGAATGCTTGGTTCTCAAGTCTGATTTCTGTAGTTCATATGCAAAAACCAAGGGGTCTGGAGTAAGACCCCTTAGTCAGACACCATCACTGATGGTGCATAAGTGAAAGTAAAGTATGATTCCTGCAAATACTGGAGCAAAAGGAAGGAAAAACTCAAAACTGAGAGAAACTAAACAATTTCAGATATTGGATCTTGTTATGGACTGTGTCTATACTGAATTTCTTTTCTGCCATAACCTCAGTTTTTTCAAGTTTTGGGAACAAGATGCCTTCTTATTCGTGTAGTTGTGCCTCAGTTTGACTGTAAGATTTATTATAAACATTTATGCATGCAGAAAACTCATTGTACAGTAAATAGATACTAGATCATCAAGTTACTTGTGTATGTATAAGATCAGTCTTTTATTTAAACTTGTTTCTAAATAATACTGGGGTTTATAAAGTTAAAGATGAAATGGATGGTTTATTTGTAAAGGCAATATTTTTATAGTGAAGTAGAGGAGATTTTATCATGGCTGCTTTTCTTGGGGATGTTTAAGGAAAAGTTGGCTGTAGTGCTTAGGGACATGGTTTAGTGGGTAATATTGGTGGTAAGGGGATGGTTGGACCAGATGGTCTTGGAGGACTTTTCCAACCTTAATGATTCTATGATTCCATAATCCTATAACCAGAGAAACGTGAGACTATAGTGTAGGAAGAAAAAAAAAAAAAAATAAATCCTGAGACATTTAATATAAATAAAGCTGAAATTCAAAGCTGTTTGATCATCCATTCTATTTTTCTGTCCTTGTGTTATCTTTGTGGATTTTATAAAATTCTATTTCATCTACATTTTTATGATCTACATTTTTATGTAAGATCTGTTTGGATACATTCCTCATATACTGTAAGCACTTTTAACTAAGATTTTCTATGTTTCAGAATTTCAAAAGGGAAGAGCAGAACTTTGTGGTACAAAATGAAATCAATAACATGTCTTTCCTTATCAGCGACACCAAATCTAAGATGTCCAAGGTAGTGTAAATATTTTTATATTTTTCTTTTTGCAGAAGGAGGCTGATGGGAAGACTCCAGAGAAGCATGGCTATTTATTTATTTATTACTATATTTATTGACCATTTATGGGAAGAAAAAGCACTGTTGAAAAAAAGCAAAAGGTAGTCATTTAAGAAGCGCAGTGGACTCTCAAGATATTGATGCAAAATACTGGCAATGATATAAAGGCAACTCCATTTTATAGTGATGCAGCTGTATAGGCAGTAAGGAAATTTTCAAGCCAGAGACAATACAACTATCTATTTAATATTGGATATATATATTTTTTTAATTTTAATTTTTATTTATTTTCCATCTTTGCTTATTGCTGCAGGCAGCAGTTTCTGACCAAGAGAGGAAGAAGATGAAGCGGAAAGGTGACCGGTACTCTATGCAGACCTCTCTCATTGTGGCAGCACTGAAGAGATTACTTCCCATTGGCCTAAATATTTGTGCCCCTGGAGATCAAGAACTAATTGCACTGGCCAAAAACCGATTCAGCATGGTAGGTGCACTTGTTGCACTTCTAGAAGGAAGAAATATTTTACTAATGAATTTCTTTGATTTTTTTCCCGTTTTGTTCTTACAGCACGACACAAATACTGTGCAATCTGCTAATTTCTGACATGATCACTTTGTTCAGGAAATGCTGAACTTTATTTCATGATAAGCAGGGCTAAACAGAAGATATTCTGGTATCCTAGAAATGTTGCTGGACTTCACTCTTCTGCCTTTCAACTTCCCAGATGGAATGTCTGACTGTTATTTTCCAGTCTTCAGCCTGGAAAATGAAAATTTAAGGCTAGCATTAGAAGTGGAACATTCACATTAATTGTATTTGCTATATAATAATCTCATTTTAATGTTGCAGTGTGGGAATATATAGTTAGAATTATTATTAATAATCAAGACTATAATTCTGTTGAATAAAGGCACAATGGGTGGCTGTGGTAAATAGCAATCTACATGTTCTCATTTTCAAGGCAAAAAAAAGTTTCAATTTGGGCGTATTTATTTTCTAAATGATCAGTAAATGGATAGAGATGACATTCTTAACTAAAAACAGTTATTTTTCTCAATTTTTAATGCTAAATTATGTTTGTTATGTTTTATGAAACTTACATTAGGAAATGCGTATAAGAACTACTTGTTTCCTATGTTCACAGTCAAATAGCATAAATAATTCTTTTTGATCACTCCCATGTGAGTATAAGAATTTCTGTAGGGATCCAGTTCTTACTGTTTTAAAAGGATTCTCCTAGGAATAAACTCACAGTGCAACATTGTGATTGTAATTTCGAATATACTCCCTTCTCGAGCTGTGAAGCTTTGTACAAACTGGCAGGCTATTTGACCTTTTGTCAGCTGAACTGGATGTTTTTAAATAATAAAAGTTCTCTGAAAGAAGCTGATATCAAATCAGAGAAGGCTGTGTTCTCTGTTGTGTTGTAAAGTAAGAAAAAGTTCTGTTCATGGTATTGGTTTCATTTGGTCAAAGTATGCGTGTGTGTTTGTATGTGTATATACTTACATATCCATGAAGTAATAATTTTAATTCAAACCTTTATTCAGTGTAATGACTCAATGTGAACAAATATGAATGTTGGTATCCAGAACTCGTTCCTATGAGTTTGGATATGGCTAGCTTTGGCCTCTCACAAAAAGATATATTACCACAGAAATTTTCTTCACTTCCTCATTGTCAGTTTTATTCATCATCTGGACCAAACCCAAGCTGGACATTTATATTAACAGTATGTTTTCTTAATTACCTTCTATGCCTAATTTATATAATTTGTAATTTGTTGACAGAAAGATACTGAGGATGAAGTACGAGACATCATACGCAGTAATCTTCATCTCCAGGGCAAGGTAATTTATGAGCAGTTTTTAAACATGACCTTTCTTCTGTTCAATTCATTGTTGTCACATTTCATATAATGACAACCTGCATCAGTTATTTAGGGTAACTCATAATCCCCTTTTCTCTTCTGGCAAGTAACTTTTTCATTTCAATGGGTAAATATTAGTTTTTTAATGTGTTTATGTATGTATTATATAAAATAGCCTGTGACCTTTTGAATCCCTGCCAGTTAGCACCATTAATATGAAGCTGAGCATGGTATATCACTGTTTAAACTCTGCCTTCTGATTGTTTGAGGTAGAATTTGCAAAATGCTCAGTGTTAACTTATATCTGTTTGAAGTGTGAGGTAAAGGGAACCTGCCACTTTTGTATACTCTAAAGTAGAAAATCACTGCTTGGCTATATTTTGTCCCTGTTTTGCAGCCCACAGAAAAGAAGGCATTTTGGAAGAAGTGTAGATTTTTTTTTTTTTTAATTGAATTCCAGTTACTGCCAGATGAATAGTCTTAGGGGAGAAGTCCTGAACTGGCCTAGTGTAACCTAGCTGTTTTCTTTAATGCTTCAAATAATGGCAAAGAAGAGGTCAGAATATGAAAGTGGAATAAAAAGATGTATTGAAGGAAAAAGCAATCTGACCCATGGATATTGCTTTATCTAGCATTATCCTTTACCAACTCCCTCCACTCCCCCCCCCCCCCCCCCCCCCCCCCCCAAGGGTTTATTCACATCAGGGATAAAGCTAGCATTTGCCATAGTCATTAATTGATGACAAGGAAAAACAAAAAACAGTGAGTTGGATATCTGGCTTTTTTTTTTTTTTTTCCTGAGCGGGTATTTTAGAATCATCCTGAAGTTTAGATTCCACTGCAAGTTAGTACATGGCAATATGTATGTTTGTTTGTTTGTTTAAATGGTTTGGAAGTGAGGTAGTTCTTCCAGGATTTTCTCCTATCTTCTGCTTTCTCTATATTGCTGCAATGTCACACAAGATTATATGGAGCTTGGGGTTTCTGGGAGCTCACAAGAAGATGCATCATTTTGCAAATCTAATGTTTAGTGATTTTCTTCATAAAATATTACAAAACAAAGTCCAATAGCTTTAAATTAAATGGATTACACATAGGAAAGTTATCTCTGACTACGAAAGATTTGGTTAAATCCTAAAAAAGAGCTTGAAATAATTATCTCTATATAGTGAATATTATTATGTACGGTACAGCAAAAGTATCCACACAGGCATTCTTCCATACTAGGAAGAACGGAGCATTTATAAAGATCTATGGTATGTTTCATAGGTAACATGTATGGGTATACTTAAGCAGTGACACACACTATGAACACACGAACCTGAAATGTATTGTGATTTTATATGTGAACTTGCGCAATGTTTACTTCATGATAAAGATAGGTATTTCTATTCCGACATTTTCAGTATGTATATACTGCCATTTTGTGAGCCACCCTGTTGTAAAGTCCTTTCTGGCATTTCATGCTGCTTTGTAGGACTTGGCCTCCTATTTTAAGTGTTACCTCTTCAGTTTCTATTTTGTTTATTTAGGGTTATATTCCACATAGTGCTATTAAGAGGTTTCTGTCTGTTACTGGGTTGTTGCCTTGGAGTAGTGATACTTCTTAGTAACTTTACCTGTGCTTTCTCTTGAGAAATTTCCTGTACTTCAATTAGAAGTTTGCTGCTGTTGAGCAACATACAGCCTCCTCTGTTTATAATACATGAGAGTAAAAGTATTTCTAAATTTCTTAAACTGATGAAATTACTAGTGCCTTAATAATTAAGAACTCAATAATCTTAGCTAATCCATAGTACTCATTGATTTTTTCCAGTTGTAAACTTATCAGGAGTGACTCTGGATTTTCTTCATTGTAAAATGATTTTCCAGAGGAAGATGACATTCTAATATGGATAGTATTTAGCTAACCAAGACAAGTAGCTGTTGTAAAATGCTATTCTAGCTTCACTAGCTATGAAAAGCTCCGATTTTGACCTGTATGTGAAAAGTAGGCACTCAATTACGGACAGAATAGAGCATTCTTTAGACTTGAAAACTCCATTTTATCGTTGTATTTATTATCTTTATGTGGCTTATTATCTGAGTGGTTTGTTCCTGATGAAATATATCTTTTCTTGAATCATTTAGTACTGACATATTCTAGAGTTCAAATTAGAGCTAAATGTAAAATTTAATTATTTATAGTTATGTCTAATGTTAATTTTAGTAGTTACTTACAGTTGGTTACTCTATGATTCTCTGATGTCATTAGTATTTAGTCATTGTATCATGTGACTGTACATCGAGTACATGTCAGATAAAGTCAAAAAATCATGCTTCCTGTTAAGAAAAACAATGCCAATGTACTTTGTGCATATACCACCCTTTTTTATCTAATGGAGGTATACATAAAAACAATGTAAAACGAATGGTCTTCAATTATTATTTAATGTTACCAGTTAATAATGTAACTTAGTTATGATGGTGTTTGTGTAAGGTGACTTTCAAAACAAAGCTATCACTTTATCAAAAGTCTGATTTTCTTCCAAGCACAGCAATATTACCATAGCAATATTATTTCTTTAAATGGTGTTTTTTGTTGACCACTTTTGTTTCTCACAGACACTGTGTTCTGTCATTTTTGTTAGAGCTAGTATGTGATTTATCTCAATTTTTTGTTTTTGGAAAACTGCAGCGTTTAAGAATCATCCTTCTTAATCTTTATCTATAAATGTTTCAGCATCTGTTTCATGCATTTGTCTACCTTTGTCTACATTTGTCTTCACCCTGTTTCTGTCTTTCCTTTCCTTGCATGCCTGCATGCTGTTACTCAGTACCGAGCCTTTTATTTCAAGAAATTGATGACGAAACTTGCATTCATTTTGACATGGATGAAGCTCAAGTCACCAAAATCTTCTTCCAGCCATGCTAATTCACACCTTGAAATGTCAACTACTCATGCCCTTAGAAAACTACCTATACAAAAAAGCTGTACCTTGATAGAATGTGAGGAGTCCTCAGATCAAAAGACATCTCTGCCTGTGCATAAAAAGTCTTTTGTGGACTATCCATTCATGATGATCCAGTCAAATACTCACACAAAGACTGTGGATGTGACAGTTGTTAAGAAATGGAAAAGCCGAAAGGTGGAAGAAAAGCCTGCCAATTGTGGCTTTCTAGGTTGTAATAAGCTATTATTGAGCGACTGTGTAAGTTTATAATCATTCCTGGAATTTCAGTGAACTGTGTATTTTAAGATGTGTTGTGGAGGTGAATTAGCATTATTGTCTCATTCTAGGCGCAAATTGAAATCTGGATCCACAAAGATGTTTTAGAAAAGTAAGTGTTGAGTTTAAGCCCGATTCAAATCCATGGGGTTTAGGCTCCCAAATGCTCTAGGAATCAAGGCCAGTGTCACTTAAATTGCAGTCAGGAATAGATCACTGGTCACAGCTCTCAGTAAAATGGGTTTCACATTGCATTTGTCTTCAGTGCTATTGGCACAAAAAATAGTGCTTTCAATGTGTGTTGCATCACTGTTGAATAGGAGAAGCAGTGGGGAGACAAAATAAACCAAAAAAGAAAAAAAAAAAAAAAGACATGGATAATAGTAAAACTGAGAACCACAAATCACCAAAATGGAGAAAATTAAATGTAAAGAGAAAAATGAGAAAAATGTTTTGCTTCATACAGCTCTTTATAATTTGTAGGCTAATAAGAAAATACATATTTATATATATTTTTTTTGATAAATTAACTTTTAATTTTTTAGGTAGTAATCAGTTAAATTAGGATTTTCTAATATTTGAAAAAAGCTTAAATCCAAAAAATCAGATGTAAATAAGATTTATTTTCATGACTAATTCCCATGTCTGAAAGCTAAGTAATCACAAATAACTAAAGAACAATTTCATTATTATTTGTTTTAATAACTGGAAAGTCAGTGTATAAAGTTGTGTCTCTGTCTACCTCATATTCATTACTTTTCCTCAGATAATATATTCATCACTGGTACCAGTGCCATTTGTTGGCCCATGATCATTTGCTCTTTGTATGACTGTAATACTTTCAGTCCTCTGGAAGCTTTCAACAAACCTCGCACAAATCAGTCTTAAGTTTTATTTGCTTGTGTTCTCCCAGTCAACATAGTGGACGCCCTTTGGGTTAGCTATGTAAAGGTATGGGTTAGCAATATAAAATGCTTCCGTTGTCCTTTGAAACAGTTTCTGTAATAATTAAACTATTTATCCCTACATTTGGAACATTTTGCCATGGTTACACGTGAAATCTTTCTCCTGCAGCTTGAGGATCCCGCCATTAGATGGCAGATGGCACTTTACAAAGATTTGCCAAACAGGACTGAAGATTCCTCAGATCCAGAGAAGACTGTGGAAAGAGTTCTTGATATAGCTAATGTACTTTTTCATCTGGAGCAGGTGAGACATTTTCTCAATTATGTTGCCTCTTATTCTAAACAAAAGCATTCAGCCTCTCAGTTGTACTTTCATCTGTTGTATTGAACTTTATATTATTTTTTCCTCCTTTTGGTGGCTACTGTTTAGATGCTTTCCTTTCTGGTTTTTAATCCAATATTTTGTGGTCATATCAATCATATAATGTTTTTGCAGCAGCTCCAACAATCATTTATTAGGAAAAGGACTATGTTTTAGCTTCCTTCTGGTGCACTGCATCTAGCAGGAAGTGATAACAAAATTGTCTACGGAGCATGAAATGTGATTAAAGAAAACAATTTAATTACTGAAAAATGTATTTTTTTCAAGCTTTTTTCTTTATTTGAGATACTTGAATTATGGAATTAGAAATAAACTGGCTGCATAAATATCTGATTAGAAGTTGCATATTTTAGCCATATAAAGCTTGACAGTGAGATGCTTTGAAAGATAACTTCTCTACTAATGGCTTTAGAGAGCTATTTGCTGTATACCACTTAGAAAAAATGTAAGAAGAATTTTCAATTGACAAAATAATTTGCTAAATTTTGAAATTTAAAAAATTCTATGTTGGTACATTCTACAAATCAAAGACTATTTAGTAAGTTTAATTTTCACGCTTTGCTTACTGAACTGTATTTTTAACTTCAGATTTTTTTCTGTGGTTGCAAGTCTGTTTTTTTGTTTTTTATATATATATATAAAATATATAGTATATATTAGTATATATATAGTATATATAGTATATATACTATATATTGGTATATATTATTATATATATTATTATTATATTATTATATATAATATTCAGTGTGTATATATATATATATACACACTGAAGAAGCAGTATATTAACCTTAAGGGCATTCCTAGTGGCAGAGGTGAGCACTGCTGGTTACACCATAGGCTTAAGTGATCGCACATAAAATTTGCCTTTTTTTTTTTTTTCCCTTTTGAAAGAATACTTGAGAATTCAAGGCTGTCTTGCTCTCTTATTAGATTTTTTTTTTGATTTCAGAAGCTTGGCACAGGTTTTCATGTAAGAAAGCTTCCATACTTTGAAGAGATCACTCGTTCAGTCAAGTAGGAATCTGAGAGACATATGAAAGTGCTTGTATATACATTATGGTACTTGATTGCTAAGAAAAGTGACCCTCAGAAATCTTGGTATCCTGCATGCACAGTATATTGATATAAATACATGTATCCCAGCTGTTCTTTTCTCACATGTCTTCTCCATATAGTTTGACAGCCTTGCAGACTGGCAAATTCAGCAGATTTACATAGTTTAATAGAAGTTGAAAAAGAGGAAGTCACTAAAGTTTACCTGTTACTGAATGCTTGTAGAACAAATAAAAAGTGATAGAATGTGTAGTAAAAGCATGACAATCATGTTAGCCTACTAGAGAAAGAGTTCTGTTATAGGATCAATTTCACCTCATGTTGAACCCAGCAAAAGTACAGAACAGCATAGATTTCCCTCAAAATCCCGTATGGATGTTTCATATCAATTGTTTTAATGAAGTAAATGCTGGCTACTTTTATTCTGCGTACTTGGAACCTTTTAGTTTAGGGATTTGGCCGCACAGCTTTACTTGTCTTCTGTAGACAAGTGCTCAGGTATAGTTTTTTTGTTTGTTTTTGTTTTGCTTTGCTTTTTGCTTCTGTCACTGAATGGGTAATTCTGTGTCTTTAGAAATAATGGATATGTGATTGCTGGGACTGTTTCTGTGATAAACTGCAGTAGTTCTTTGTTCTTCATATACAAATACTCTGGCCACTTTCCCTATGGCACTTGGAAGGATCAGTACTTCAGCTATTTGTATTTTCTTTCCTTGCACAACTAATTTATTTGTTTGTATTGTTTTCAGAGATCCGCTTGTGTAGGCCGAGGCTATTTCTTTTGGGAAAGTATACAGAGTTTGTTTTTGAAGACATTGCTAACTATCTAACTCACATTTGGGTTTGTCTGATTTCTAAATTGCTAGCACTGACTTTGTTTTGTGTTTGTAAATATGTTTGCAGTGAATACTTTTCTATCTTTTCTCATAACAAATATTTTTTCACTTATGTTTTATATTTTGAAAGAAATGTGTTTTAGAATACTGCCATTTAATCTTACAAGAAGTGTAATTCCCCAATTTTACTGAATGCTTCGCGGTATTTTTAGACAGTTTAATTAAATGCTTATTGTTTAACTATGAGTCATTTTTGGTATTTCAATAAACTAGTAAAGTCCTCTTTGATAACTGTGTGTGGATTGAATACTGAGTGTTCAGAGACATCATCACTACTTCATATTCTAAGACAAAATGTTTTATTTTAATACTAGCCGGAATCACTAAGTCTTTCAGATTAGGGATGCTAACTTCCATAGACTCTTTTGATGGTGCTGGGAGGCAGAGGATATTATTCCACTAGCGCAGTAGTCTGTAAAACAAACCACAAAAAAAAAAAAAAAAATAAATACAGACAACGCTCCTTCCCCAACCCTTCCCAAACAATCCCTCACTCCCAACATTACAGGAGTAGTGTAGTTTAAATCAAATCAAACTCTGTGGAGCAGATGTAAAGTAAATTGCAAAAACTGTGAATAGACCATGTGAAAGGAATGATCTGTAGCACAGCCTGGAATCAAAGTTCCCAGCCAGTCAGGCTATGTACTGTTGGTCTTCCAGACCATAACAGTCATTTTGTTCTGATGGAAACTAGGATAGAAGGTAGAACAAAGGAAAATGAAAGAGCAAAAGATGAGAATGGAGCAGACCCAGTCTTATCTCATGCTACTTTAGAGCCAAGATGCAGAAAGAGAATTCATCTGAAAGCAGATCTGCAACATTATGAAATGTAGCTGAATAAGATATTTTGGAATATCTTATGTTCATTGTAGCTATTTAGATTCATGGAAGAGATTTAGTTCTAACTAAGTCTCTGTGCCTGTGTCTCACTTAAAGTTAATTCCTTTCCATTGTAGCTGGTCATGGTAAATATTACAAATAAGTGCTTAATAATATTTAGGAAGACTCCCTCTGAGCCTGTACACCTCTGTGAAGGTGTACAATTTAACTCTACATAACGAGTAGCATACCAAAGAAAGAGTGAGTGAAGTTCTTTGTAATAAATTTCCTGACAGATGGCCTCAAGATAATAATACACTATCTGGAAGATCTAAGAAGTAGGATTAAGTAAAAAAGGAAAATAAATATACCATAAAAGGAAAGGGAGATTTTGTTTTATTATTATTATTTATTTTTTTTAAATTGGATTTCTACAATTTGACTGACCACTTGAATGAAATCCGTCTAGAACACATTTTCCCATCTATTATTCTTCTCTTATCTTTCCAGTTGATTTATGTTATCTAACATTTTTATTATTATTACTATGCCCAGACAGTGGAGGCATTGCCATATTGTTTATTTTTCCATATATATTTTATGTGACAGGTTGAACATCCTCAACGGTCCAAAAAAGCAGTGTGGCATAAGCTGCTGTCTAAACAGAGGAAAAGAGCAGTGGTTGCCTGCTTTAGAATGGCACCATTATATAATCTGCCAAGGTAAGTGCTATATTTGTTTTATCATTCACAGATGTGAATACAAATGTGTGTTTTTGCTCGTACAATTCTATCTGGTGAGACCTGAATGAAGAATAACATGCAAACCAATAATTGAGAAACTACACAGTAATGTACACTGTATGTTTCTTTTAGTAGATCTTATTACTTTCTTCTAGTATATGTTCTGAAAAAAATAACAAGAAATATATTTTAAAATTTGCGGTTCTCTCCTTCTCACATTTTTCCACCTGTTTCTTCTGGTGTGTTTGCTTTTCTGAAAAGTATACCTATTTCACAGGAGATAAATTTAGAAATGGATATACTGGGGTCATTGTAATTACCATCTTTGGAGATAAATGTCTTCCTAAGATATGGTATAGCTCTTGAACTGGGGAATTACCTTTATTATTAGATGCTACATTTTCTATATTGAGGAAAAAAACTGACATTATTTGTCTGAAAATTTGTCTATTTACTCTGCACTTTTGGTAAGAGCAGAGTGTTCTTTTTCTGCTAGGAAATTATGCACATACTATAGCTTCACACCTTTTTCTCCTTTCTTGGTCAAGGGAGGCTGGGATCTATAGCCAGGCGAGTCCTGAGATTTTGGAAGGAAAGAATATGCAAGAAGCGCAAAGGAATCTGTTTATTTCGTGCAGTTGCTGAAAATAATTTCAAGAACACATATCTGATATATTCAATATAATATATTTTTCTTTTGTTCTCAAAAGCATGCATATTATTACCATTAAAACAGTTAGTAGGGTGAATTAGAGTCTAAGCACAAGGCCATGAGATGTCATACCATCCTGAAACGAAGGTGCCTTAGTTGAAAATAGAACCAATATATTTACATCTGTAGCTCTTCTTACTTATAACAAATAGATCACCTGCACATAACTAATATCCCATATATTTCAATTAGATTATTTAATTATTCAGTTATTTCAGTTATTTTCCTTTTCAGTATGTGCAATTGAGAGTTGTTTTAAAGAATTAAGAATAATGATAAAATTCTTCATAGAGACATATTTGTCACACAGTCCATTTTGTATTGAATTCTTAATGAAACAAACCCAAAAAAACAACTAACCAAAAAAAACCCCACAAAACTGTAAACCTCATCATTGGCTTACTCCCTCTCCCCTAGCCTCACCAGCCATTTAATTTAATGGAAAAAGTTGGATTATAATTTTAAATGTGTGAATCTAATCCTGAACATTCAAAAAAACGCAATTATTTGAGCACAATGCAATGCTATCTATTGCTGTTATCATATTGAAATTAAAATGATATGAAAATATTTCTTATTCAAAATAAAATTCAATAATGTGGTAAAGTGCTTTTATCTCTCACTTGTGTTTAAATTTCTTTAAAGTTCTATTTATTATTTGTTACTGAAATAATTATTACATTAATGTTTGTGAAACTCATATCAAAAAGTGGTATAGTTTCAATTTGAGAATTTGAATCTAAAGATAATTTTTTAAATAAATGTTTCAGACTCATTTTGCTGTAGAAATTGAGCTTGCTTTTTAAACGGTAGCTGTAATGTAGGGGCACTTCTCCAAGCTAAATGAAATCTATTTGACCAGATCTTCTCTTCATAAATGTAAAGCTTTTGTTTTATTTTTTTTTCTTAGGCATCGAGCTGTCAATCTCTTTCTTCAAGGCTATGATAAATCATGGATTGAGACAGAAGAACACTATTTTGAAGACAAACTGATAGAAGATTTAGCAGTATGTGTGCAAAGGGTTGTGGGAATGTATTATGAATTAACATTAACATAGTATAATCATAACCATAAGACTGTGAGGTACATAAGAGATCGTCTAAGCTATCTCTACCAAAAGGTGTGAACTATAACCAAGTCACTCTGACAGTTGTTAAAAATCAGAAAAAAAATGGAGATTACGAAATCCCCTTAGGCAATCTGCCTCAAGGCTTCAATAACCATGTTATAAAACTTTTTTGTCTAAATTACATGCCAGTTGCTGTCATTGCCATAACTTTCAGCAGCTGCCCTGTGGAGAATGGTTTATTCCCTTCTTTCTTTGCAGTTAACTTTTATGTATTTGAAGACATTATAACCCACATTAAAGCCATTTAAGTCAAAAGGTTAGAATGGGAAACTAGAGGGGTTCTAGTCTAAGATTAATCAGTCCCACAGAAGTAGACATGAAAAGAGTATTCATTGGGACTATCCGTGCAGAAGAGTCTTCTTGTACAGTTTGTCAGGGAAGTGAGGATTTTTCCCAGCAGTCAAATTTTAGACCCATGTCTTAAGCTTGATAAGTCCTTGGAGTGATTTTCAGGTAAGGCTTGTGTCCTCAGCCTTTATAATCATCTCTCAGAAAGGTGGTTTTCATGAGGATTCAGTGAGAACTAGGTCAGAAAAAGTTTGTACTAGGAAATGTTTCCCTTCCTGGGAGGACCAAGACAGACTTTTTATAGGGAGGAGGGCCAGCTCTCTACAACAGGGAAAGAAAGCTAAATAGAAAATTGTTATTAGGAAAAACAAACAAACAAAAAACAAAACCAACAATTGTTAATTTGCTTTTAACTGTTTAAAGCTTGTGCGTAAAACCAACTGCCCAAGTTGTGAACTATTTTGAAAATAAGGATCAAAATAACAAAAGAAATATCAGTAGCAATAATTTCAACACAAACAGACTATGTAAATTCACTTTTTGCCTGCACACATGCAGAATTTATTTATTGTGACAACCTGATTGTGGTCTATGCGTTATGAAAAAGCAAGAGACCTGTACACAAATGCTTTTTGTACAACCTTTTAAACTGATATTTTAGTATGTCCCAGCACATTTCAAATGTTTAAATAATGCATGTTCATTGCCAAAATATTTATGTTTTAGCAGTTTAGAGTGTGTGTGTTTGTATATGGAATGTGGAGCAGCACAGCTCTTCGTGAGCGTATGTGTTGTGAAGGCTATGTATGTGTGAAGAACCCAGCACAGCCATTTGATTACACTTTGACATAAAGGGTTGTCTCCATATTTTCTCCATGAAGCCGCATCATTTCCAAGTTTATATAGAACTTCTTGTGAAAAAATGTTTTAGAGAAGACAGAAACAAACTGGATTGGCTGCTATATCTTCCTTATTAAAGGACCACAGGCATTCACATCACATTCACTAATTCCACAAACATACAGATAAGTTTGTCTCCAGCCCTCTCTTGAGGATGTATTAAACCTTTCATTCAGAAGAGTGATCAAAACTCTGTCTTTTAAATTGATTTCTATTAAATTTTTACTGCTATATAGCACTCCTCTGGAGGGTGAAAGATTGAGGTTCTACTCTTCAGCTCTGTGGAGTATGTTCAGACTGTTGTGTTGAAATATGTGGTTGTGTTGCTGATGAAGGTTCTCTGACACTCTTAGAGAAACTGTACCAAGGTGTAATAAGGAATTAAAGATTTATTGGCCAACCAAGATGGAATCATAGCCCAGGCTGTGGTGACAGATCTCATCTGGAAGACTAGAAAGGAAAAGCCTTGGATTGTGCTTCAAGCATTGCCTGACATTTCTGAACTGTTCAGATATTGAGTAGAATACTGTAACAAACCAGTGCTCAGAGACTATAGCCAAGACTTCATATCCATGAGCTCTCTGTAGTCAGTAAACTACAATGTCCTATGGCTTAGTACGTACTTTTTTGGAACTGAGAATTTTGAACTCTCTTTTCTGCTAAGTGAAAATACTTTAAAGGAACAAATTCAGTGAAAACTCTCTCCTTCCTGACTTTCCCAGATCCAGGCCTGTGGTGGGGCATTTGCTGGGATTTAGGATATGAGTGCTTTAATCCTCTTAAACATAAGACTGGGCCAAAGCAGGTTTGCTTCTTGAATTGTCTATCCATAAGGCTTTTATACAAAAGTGGCACTACCTCTTTAACCTCTTTACATTAAATGAGAGAAGTACACACTTTTAATTTTGCTTATTCTTAATTCTAACTGAACTGATCAAGCCTCTAATGAAGCTAGGTTTTTAGAGTTTGAAATTAAAATCATAGGCAAAATTAAAAATGCTTGTTTAATTAAATATATTTTATAAACATTCGAGCTTACATGAAAAAAATTTGTTAGCTTGTTGGTAGCCATTACTGAATGTAATTTATGGAAATAATACATATAATGGATGTTTAATAATTAGTTGATATTAAAAGTAACTCTTTTCGATCTTCAACATTTAGAAATGACAACCAAAACTTCTCCATTTTTTTATCTTCTTATGTTAAATTCCCTTAAAAATATTTTATCTTTGACTAACTATAGGGCAAATATCTCAAAACAATAAAAATTAAGAATGCTTATTTTCCCAGAAATGCCAGAAAATAATTTTGGTCTAGTGTTCATGCTATGCTTTAATAATGAGTTCTACATAACCCAGTCACTGGTGAGTTTGAACCTCCATTTAATTTGAATTAAATCTCTGGAAACAAATAACTTCTATAAAACGTTAATATAACTTCTGCCCTTTTGATTCATCAGTTTTGGTAAAATAAGATACATTGGATGATGATATTACTGACTATAGAATGCTGTCATTTGATTAAAGAGAAAGATCAACATCTTCAATGAGATTGAAATGAAGAGCAGGGGAGGCTTCCCCTCTCCCTTCCCCCCAGCAGTAAGATTACAGTTATAATTTGCCTTGTTCAGATCTTGGTATTTATATTGAAAATATTGTCATATATTGAAAAATGTAAAGTGAACCTTGCATAGCCAGCATAACTATCTTCACTTCTAATTGTAGAGGTAGACTAGCTTGTGAAACAGGCATGCGTACAAGTCAAGTAGAAGTGAAAGAGCTGCAACCAGTCATGTTTGGTACAGCTGAGTTGAAAAAATGGACTTCAAAGGCCATATATGCAATGTAGTACAAAAAGAACGTTCACACAGTAACATTTTTGGTGCTAGCACAACACTTTTTTCTTGGTAAAAAACTCCATTCTCCTTACACCTGTCATGTGGCCAACACTTTCTTATTGATAACAGATAACATCTGGCATTATATTATTATTATTATTATTACTTCTGCAGTTTTAACAATGCATGCAATTCTTTTCATCTGTATTTCAGTGTATACTGTTAGGTGAAAATGAGAAGGAAGAGTGTGCATAATTTATGCAACAAGTTTTCTGTGAGTTACAAGATGCTTTGTAGAAAAATATGTCTGGATGAAGGAAATTTTTGAACAGCTAGTATGAAAAACTCATAATCTGAAATGTCTTTTGGCAAAAGACAAAGTCAGAGGACAGATTTTGTATAGATTATTTTCAAAACATTGCTTCAGTGATTGGCATCATGTTATTTGAGTACATTTTCTTTTTGCAGTGAACTAACTACAGCTGTCTAAACCTGAAAGCAAAATAGCCACCTGAAAAAAACAACACTAAAAACAAACAAACAAAAACTATTCATGTGTATATATAAGTTATTGATTGATATATTTTTATAAATTATTGATATTGATATTCTAAAATTCTCCATTACTGTTGTTGGTAGACATGGCTCATTCTAGCTGAAGCTGTTGGTGAGCTTCAGGTTTGGATAATGCTCCTCAGGGAACATTATGTTCTTCAGGGAACATTATACAGGGAACATTATATTATACCATAGCACTTGGAACAAAGGATTTTAATTTGTAGCCGATGAGGCTTGTTAACATAGAGAGAAACGGGCTACTGTTTTTGCTACCTAATGGCAAAGGATGGCTTCTGGTTACCACTCATTCTGAATGACAAGAGTAGAAGACAGAAATTCTTTTCAGAATTTAGAAAAGAGGGTTGAGAAGAGGAGATCCAAAGCTTTGCATATAATATCATCTTTGTAAGTCTTCATGGTGTGGTTTAAACTCAGTCAGGATCACTTACTTTGCTTGGAATTTGTTTCCTCCTGGTTGTCCAGGTCAAGAATTATGTATGCGGGTATTTAAAGTTTAATAAATTGCACAGAGTAAAGCATTTTTCATAATAGATAATATAATGTACTTTTTTTTTTTTTAAATAATCTTTTTTTCATTTTTTCCCCTCAAGAAACCTGGAGAGGAACCACCAGAAGAAGATGAAAACCTTAAAAGAGTTGATCCTTTACATCAACTTATTCTGCTATTCAGTCGAACAGCCTTAACTGAAAAATGGTAGGAATAGTGTGAAAGACTTCAGAGTGTATGCGAATTTTCAGATTACTTCTGTATTTGAAGATATCCATGTCTCTGTTTAAGTCAGATTGCATAGGCTAGGCCAGAACCTGTGCATATGTACACATGGTGAGTTTGAGCTACACTGGAACTTCTCTAGCCTGTGGTAGTATGTGAAGAGATTTTAACATGACTGATAATGAGATTTAATGAGTTTTCTAGAGGCACAAAGATGCGCCTATGCACTTTGTCACGGTCCTGGGTGCTATATTCCTGGCTGCGTTCAGGACTTACTATGTCTCTATCTTCTGTGTTCCCTATTTGAAGTGATATTCTAATTATTAAATATATTTCTATGAAAAAAATAAAAATGAACTTTGCTATCTTCGATGGAACCCTTTTTATTTTTATTTTTTATTTCTGGGTACTGTGTTTGTAGTTGGCTTTGCTTTTCAGTCTGTATTAGTTAATCTAGTCCTCATTTTCAAAAAAGATTTTTGTAATTAATTATAAGTGCAGAAATCCTTTAAAAGATTTTTAAGGTGCTTAAAAATATTTTGGAGCTCAAATTCTACTTGTATTGCTCTAATCTTCTGTCTTTTCCCTTTCCTCTCTCCATTGCCCAGCAAATTGGAGGAAGATTTTCTCTATATGGCTTATGCTGACATTATGGCAAAGGTAATTTTTTAAATGTAAAAGATCTTTTACATCTTTTCTGTTTTATTAATTTTAATAATGAAGATCAAGAGAAATTGTGTAACGTGAACTAAGCCTTAGCCTCCTCTGAGCTTATTAGTAAAGGTTTTCTTTTTTGCATGGTATCAGAGTTGCCATGATGAAGAAGATGATGATGGTGAAGAAGAAGTGAAGAGTTTTGAAGTAAGATTGTACTTTTGTTTTTTGTTTGTGTATTTGTTTTTTTTTTTCTTGTCATATTAGACATTTTTCATAGCTTCTAACTGACATTTATGTTTCTTGGTTCATGGCTTACTGCAGCTTATTATGCCAGTGAACTGCATGTCAGAAGCTGAATTGGCAAATACGAGTCATCAGAATCACAGTAAAACAGAAACAGTTGTGTCGCCTAATATAAGACTGTATTTAGAATACTTTAACATATCTTATATGTTTATCTGATTGATTTTAACTTTTTAGTTGGTGAAGAGAAATGTCATGGGTAGCATTTTATTCAGCAAGTCTGATAATAACAGGCTGTATCTTGTAAAGTATCAAGTCCTACTTTAATTTGCATGGTTAAAATAATGAAATTTTACTGCTTTTGTGCAGTAGCCATTCACATTCAGTACTAGCAATTTATTCAGAATTTTTATGTTCACGTATATATTAGTACTTCTTAATAAAAGGTTAGCTTCTGTTTAGCAACACTGCCAAGCTTTTTATTACATTGAGAATAGGCAAGCTGTATTTATTGTTCATAAAATGTTGACTTTTTAGTGATTGTCTTTACATAAGGAAACACAAATGCATGCATTGGTTTGCAAGAGTAAGAGATGCAAGTCCTTGTTATGCATTTTCTCTGGGATCTGTCTCTCTTTTTCCATCAGTAACATGAAAATCACATGCAATTTGTCATTCTGAGGGGCAGTGAGGGAATTAGCTTGTTAAAATTTTAAGAATGGTATGTAGTCCTGACATTAAAAACTGTCTTATATTTGCAAATCAATTAATACTTATGTTTAGTATATTTACTAAAGCACAGAAACATGAAATGTGTGCTTGTATTATTAAAAAAAAAAAAAAAAAGATCTAAATATACTGATTTATTTGATATAAAAATATCTGTGCTGCCATGATTTTAGAGCAGTGGTTTGAGGTATGCTTAATATTACTCCCATTGTTTTGTACATATCAGATGTTCCGTATATTTTCTAGATGCTGTGTGAGATAGCACTGAGTTGTTCAAGTATATATTTCTTATTTGGAAATTTCTTATACAGAAATTAGAAAAAATATCAAATTCTTGTCAGTCCTTCAGAAGTTCTAGTCCAGTTGAATTACAAATAATGTACCCAATATTTAAAATTCTGTTTCATGGTAAATACCTAAGTTTGAATCCAAATTTCAGTGCTCCTTATTTAGTTTTATTTTTGGAAGAGCAATGTATGACATTATCATTGACTAAACAAAGCATATTTATTTCCATAAGCTTTTTTCAGTTAGCCCACAGATGCTTATTAGATAATTAAAAGTCTTACACTTACAAATGTGAAAGTTTATAATTAGTAATTAAAATGAATGAAAAATGTTATCAGTAAGGTTTTTATTAATGCTCCTTATAATGGGTTTCTTGTTCTGCATTTTACCATATTTTTTGAGAGATTTTACTCATTTGTTTTTCATTATTATTTTTTCTGTAGCTCGGAAACTTCTGTTCAAATAATGTATTAACTGTTCAAAAGACAATTTTGTGTATGTATTTGGTCAGTCACTTACCTGCAGAAAAAAAAATTTGGACTTCTTTTTCTTATTCCTATTTCGCTTCTTGTCCTTGCCCTTCCTTAAGGTCACAGGATCCCAACGCAGCAAGGTAAAACAAAAAAAAAATGTGTGTGTATTTGTCTGGGTCTATTTTTGTGACTTTTAGGCCCAACGTCTTGGATGAGTTCATCTAAAGGGTCTTGAAAACATTTCTAATGTTTTAGTTCCAGCATAACATCTCTCTAACAAACTCTTCTTGTACACAGACTCTTACTAAAGGCTCCAAGAATTATTTATATGGAATTTCATACATAAATGCATTGCCGTTTGGGGGAAAACTGAGTGTCATTTGGCTTGTTCATATTATTCTACTATTCTCGCTTTTTGTGCATAAGTTATCTTCTTTCTGGTTATAATTTAAATTGAATGATTTAACTAATACAGGTGTCTTTTAAGGGATTTTTTTCCTACATCTTAGCAGACATACATGCATTTCTGATACACTAGCAGAATTGTTCCAGTAGTTGTCACAGTGGTAGCATCAGTTATATTGTAGTTTATCTATATTTCAGGTCCTTTGGAGTGGTCTCAGATATTAGCCTTCACTGTCATAGTACTTGACCAAAACTCCATAGCTACTCAATACCTGAAGTGATTCCTAGTTGTTCCATGCTTTCTCTAAAAAAAAACAGTGGCTATTGCTGTGAAGTTTCACAGTGCTAATTATTGTTGACTTAATTTTTTAGAGTCTTTCATGTGTCACTTTGAAAGTCTCGCCTTCCATTTGTGAAAGGTGCCCATAGCTTGAGCATCAACCTACCTGCTGTTCTCATGCAAGTAGAAGTCTTGTTTCCCATTGTTGACGCAGTCTGCTTGCTGATAGTGCTGCAAGGTTGATGTTTTGAGATATGTGGTGTTTGGGGTAGCTAATTTTTGGTTCTGAGGTGATTAAATATATTTATTTGTGCCGTGGCTAATGGAAGCCAGACTCAGTAGAAATGAGTTGCTTGAGATTCGAAATGCACAGATTTAGCTGATGGTCAGACTCCAGGCAGTAGTTTCAAAGTTCGGTGCATATGGCAATATGGGGAACAACTATAGGCATCTCTATTGAAAAGATCAAGATGGTTTTAGTTTGGGGTTTTCTGGCACTTATTAGCATCCAACTTATGAAAGAAAGAGATTCCCATACAACTGCTGGAGAAGATGTACCTCAGGATCAGCTTCACTTTTACTCCTTTAAAAGTTTGACGAGTTCTTACCCCACCTTCATACTATAAAAGCATTATCCTGAAAGATGAGTGCACTCGCGCAGATTTGCAAAAAATTGCTTAAAAGGTGTTGTAATTGCCACAAACACAAAATACATTCTATAAAACGCCAAAATCAAGTATGTAATCAAGTTAATAGTATATTCTCTTCTTTGTTTCTTCCCTTGAGCTGTTCAAATGCTGCTTGTCTATCACTCTGCCTAGCTGGTTACCGTGCACTAACCACTATATGCTCCATAAAAATTGTTCTGTTTTGGTGACTGAGAAGTGTTTTCAAAGAGTGAAAGACAACAATAAATAATCATTTCTTCCTTTGTGCATGACAGGAAACAGTTGTAAAGATGTGAGACTGCATACACCAGATGTGTGTGTGCTTTTGTGTGTTCTGACTGTTTATCTTGAAGTACAATGATGAAGGCAATTCTTTTATTCCATGCTCTGTATGCATGTAAAAAGACTGACTGTTCACTCTGAATGGGAATAAAACTCTATGGCTCCTCTAAGCTTTAAGAATGTGTGATGTTTGAAGTCCTGAATCCTTTCACAATTGGATCAAGTGAGACCTTTGGGCAAGCTTAGAATGTGATAACAATGATGAGTGCATTTTATCTGCAATTTTCATGTTCATGCTTCATGCAGTGTATTCTCATTTTTGCATGAATTATCTGTTTCAGGTTCACCATGTGGGCAGTAGGGAGGTCACAGTATAAACCTACAGTAAAGTTGTCTGCACATTACCATGTGTCTGTCTGTGTTTGACTGCTAGTATTCGCTTTGAATTATTATGATTATCTTTGCTCCTTGCTCTTTGTCTTTAAGTTAACTTTCTATCCCATTTAACAGTTGTTCAATGGACTCCCTGTAGAATGGATGTCAGTGTCCCTCTTGATTCTATCTGATAGAAAATTCTTTCCAATCAAAGTGTTTCACTAGCTGAATATAAATTGGTTTCTGCATTTGAGTGACCAATTATACTGGCTTCCTACATACTGATATGTTATAAACATGTGACTCAAAAAAAAAAAAAAACCAAAAAAAAAAAAAAAACAACAACTAGCTCATCTTTTAAAAATTGAGTAGTTAAATCTGTGAAAAAAAAATAAAGAGCTTCCTTTGTCAATTTTCATTCTCCCTAGTACTGGTAACAATTTTGTTTAGAACTTTTTATTGATTAGGTTTTCTTTAAAAGGATACACGAAAAGTGACATGCTCACACTAATCTCAGGCCCAGAAATACTTGCAAGTTTCAATACTTACAAATAATGAAAGCTCTTAATTGAGGATCTAGCCTATCAGAGGTGGTCATTATTGCTTTTTACTGTCACAAAGCCTGCATAAATGGAGTGGCTGTGTATTTACAGTGACTGTATCTTTTCAAGAGTGATATGAAATAAGGTCAGACACCATGATCAATTCTTAGAAATTAAACATTCCAATCCAGTATATAAAAATGTTTCTCTTCAGTTTTTCCTAGCCATAGCGCCTAATGGAATGACTACAGCTTTTCATTTATTACTTTAATACTTCCAATATCTTTATGAGAATGGTTTGTCAAAACCCAGCCTGTGAGGAGCTGCAAAAAGATGCCCATCTCTGCCAAAATGGTTAGAAATAAAATGTGACATGAAATAAAATGTTGCTTTTAAGTACTTAAGAATTGCACTCTGATTTCGGAAACTGACTTCAGTAAAGAACATCTACAAAAACTATTCTAATAATGGAAGAGTAGTGTTTGCTTACAAACAGTACATTCATAATCTATTTCTGATTTTTTTTTTACACATTTCTTCTGAGAATACTTTTGCGAACTTTTAACTAATGAGTTCAAATTTAGATCTGTATTAAGAGCTACATTAAATCTCCCTTTGACTGTAGGCAGGGAACTGTGAATAAGTTTATACCTTTATGTTGCAAGATATTTCCTTGAAGACCGACCATGTTTCTCTGGTGGAGAATTGTTTCTTTACAGATTTTCTTAAAAAAAATTTTCTTAGGTAAAGGAGCCATTATGCTGAAACTTGCTGATGTCTAACAAAGCTATTTCTCTTTTGTAACTGGTGGTTGGAACACCTCAAATGAATCTTTAATTTGACTTCTTGTTAGAGACTTTCTTTATAGGTAAGGTACAAAAAGGTATATAGGAAAGGTACAAAATGAAAATATTCATTCTGTGATTGCCCATAATTTCACTAAATTTTTAATGCTAGTTACTGCAGGTCTCTTAAAGCCAGTGTCCAGAGTTATGAGACTCTGTGGTACCACATAGGTGAAACAGATAAAATCAGAAGTACGAAATTTTGTCCAGTAATATTTGATAGCACAGGTAGTTGCTACTGTTTAAAATATTTAGTAGCATTTAATAGCAATTGAGTTAGCACATCCAAATGGTGTTTGTTAATATCAAAATTATGGGTGAAATTGATATCTGAAAATGCTTCCAACACTGTTGTCCAATAGACAATTATGCAGTGGTTAAATAGAAATCCATTTAGAATTTTTCTTTGGACATGACAGCTAGAATGAAGTTTTGTAAAATATAAGTAGAGACCCTGCAGGGTGATTTAGAAGATCTGTCCATAGCCTTTCCACTGATGAAGATGTCAGCATGTGTCTAATGCCTTCTTTTCTGTTAATCTTGTGGTAGCATTTGGGCACCTCTTTGCTCTCTGAGCTGGTTATGTGTTGCCTTACTGAGTGGTGTCCTTAGAAAGTTCAAATAAAACCTTGAAATTCAGAGTATTTTAAAGCTCTTTTCCTTCAGCTGGGGGACAAGAGGCTTCTTAAGGCATGTCCTGAACAAAAGAGTTTTGCACCCTGGCTGAGGCCTGCTGCCAGTCACCATTGGGGTCAGAAGGAATGCTCTCCAGATGGTCTCCCTTCTCCAGGGGGCAGACAAGGGAATTGCTGTAGCAAGGGTGAATAGCTCTTCTGCCTTACACTTCAAAACACAAACAGATTTACACACGTCACTGGTTAGCTAAATTGTGGTTACACTATCCACAACTACAGGATAAGGTATTTATACATCTACTACAAAAGCATAAATGTGTGGTTAAGTAAGATATGATCAAATTTTACATGTTGCTGTAAAAGCTTAAAGTTCTTGTGTTCTTTCTTAGGTGATTATGTTGCTGACATCATGCTATTTGTTAATTCAGGACCTTCTTTCTCTTGTTTTCTTGCTGCGTTCCCTCCTCAACACCTACCATTCCCATCAATCACTTTTTTTTTTTTTTTGTTTGGTTGTTTGTTTGTTTGGTTGTTTTCCTCAGAGATTCTATGCAGAAAAGAATTTCTTTCATCCAGTTAGAGAATTCGTGGTGTCCACCACTAGACAGTAAACCCTTCCCCTGTCATTTTCTCCTACTTGTTTGCAGCGTTTGGATTCTCCACAATCTCATTTATAGGATCAATGAATTTGGGTCAGAGCAATTAATACATTCTTTGTTACAAGGTCGGCTATTTCTCAGTTTCTGGCCTATTGGCTGTTTTGGGGTATATGTATAACATCACCTCCAATTTATTACAGGGAGTATATTGCAAAAGTCTTCAAGGGAATCTCTTTTCTGCAAAGTGGATAACATACCCATGACTTCCACAGGGTTTCAGTTTGGGGACATACCAATAAATGATTAGTTATGGCTATTTGTTAAGATCTTTCATCGTGTCCTCTGGCTGCTTTCCATCTTCTGTGTTTATCAGCATCTCTACCCACTACATTGTTTCAGCTGCTTATAGCAGCATTAGCATGGTGAGTTTCAAGAGCACTCCCTGTCATTTATCTGCCCTGCCTTTCTACTCCTTCTGACACTTATTGCTTCACTGCTGTAGCACAACAGAACTCGTTGACATCCATGAGGGCCTTTTGCAGTCTCAGGGTAAATGAGTGATGTGCTTTGAAGAACAAATACATTAGAGTGATTAAGTGATCATTTGCAACTTTGAGGTTCTTCAGATTCTTTGATTATTTTTGATGCAGTAATTAAATAATGATCTTACCAAATCATTGTTCTATATAAGATATTCTGCTCCAGCTAATGAACTCAATTGAAGTCATAGTAGAATCTTCTAAATATTCCATTAATTTTTATTAAAAGAAATCAGAGAGAGAGTTAAACATCTATTTCACCTATTCCAAATATGTCAACTTTGTTGCGCAACTTTAAACAAAGAAAGGGTGACACGGTTTAAAATGTATGTGTAGTTTCTTAGTTATGCTTTATGTTAACATAGAAAAAAAAAACGGAAACTGAGAACACATAGATTTGAAAATCTCCAAATACAATATTTTTCCTTTTATAGATTCATAACATTGTCAATTCCTATCTACTTGAATAGGAGTGAATAGGTTGAGTGGTCTCCATATCAGTATGGCAAGAATATGGTGTCAGTAATGTATGAAACAAAAACTGTAATCTGATTGCAAGAGAAAAAGATATAATTGAATGACAGTGTAAACATGGTGACATCAGTAAAGATATTGCTGCAAGCTGAAATGGAGACATTTTAACCAAAATGAAATGTGTAGTGAAGGTTTGCTTTCAGGATATCTTTATTACTGTGCGTTTGTAGCTCAGATTTAATGCTATTTTAACACAGAGTAGTGTTTTGTTTAGTACGGTATATTTTCAGGTTGGTTGGTTGTTTTTTCTCTCTCTCTCTCTCTCTCTCTCTTTTTTTTTTTTTTTTATAACCATGTATCCAATAAACAAAATACATTTCTAATGTAACACTAAAGTTTTGAATATATATTGTTCAAAAGTTGGGAAATGTGAACTATGATGTTGATAAAAACGATCCTTGTGACCATGTGGATTATTGTGCTGACTGTAGATATGGAGTAAGATAGTTATGTCATAAAGGCTAATGATATAGCAATCTTTTTCTCTCCCAAGCAATGTTACTGGGGAGAGTCATCAGAACACTAATACTTCTTTCTCTGGATATTAGTGCGAATACAAGAAATAATGTTTATGAATAATTGGTATCATTTGCATGTCTTTTCATCTTTTCGGCTGTTATACTGTGAAGCCTATGATAGCTTTTTGCTATCTTGTCTGCAATTTGTTAAAATTTGAATAAGACGCTTTTTTCCTCTTCAGTTATCTTTTTTTTTTTTTCCCCAAGTGCCAGTTAGATGAATATTATTTCCTTTCCTCTCATCTCACCTCATTAAAAAACATACATTCTAATACCCAAGAAAGAAGTTTGTTATTTACAGCCCATCAAATTAAAACAGCCCTTTTGGCATATTTTTGGTATTATTTGCTTAGCACCAACAGTGATGAAGGTGAATGGAAGGAGTATTTTTGAATTTATGAAGTAATTGAGTTAAGATAAAGAAGATACAAGCATATGTTTACTTAATAATGTTTAATAAATACCCTAATACACGAAGTCTACCAGTGTTCTGAAATCTTGGAAATATTATATCACATTCAAAATAGATGTAGTTTTGAGGAAATTCAGAAACAGCTTACAGACTGTCACTCACTGCTTGTGTCTAAGAATGTGGTAGTTAATTCACGAACCTTTTTATCATTTTTAGTGATGATGCTTAGACAGCACTTTCAAATATTTCTATTTAATTATATTTTGGTAGTGTTATCAAATGATAGAAAGTTTATAGATGCTTGGTATTGAGGCACATCAGTATTCCTTAACTATGGAAGAGTACATAGAAGAAGAAAGCAGAGCTGGTAACAGAGAAATGGCTTTAGAATGGCAAAGAACACTTTTATTATAAAATTCACTTAAGATTAACTATAATTATTTTGTTTGCTAATAATTTAGTAAATCCTACATTTTCCTATTACCTTATTCGTATATTTAATCATCTGTACTTTAACAAATTCCTTTACTTTTGCCAAACTTCTGTTTTTGGCCTATGGCTGTTTGTTATTATATATATATATATAAATACTTGAGTTTCTGCTTTCAGAGCATGATGAAAAAATTTTGTCATAGCAGCTTGCTGGAGAAAATCTGTAATGTGGGAATACTTGTACATATATTTCTAAGTGGTCAGCTTTTCCCCATATAAATGAAAAGCACTGAAGAAACAATAGATTAGGTTTTATTATTTGTTTTATTTATTTATGCTGAATTACTTAAAATGTTTCAGTTCATATGAAACATTTTTTACTTCCTGTTGTGATAGTTTTGTGAATGACTGAAAATTCAAGCCATTGACTAATTATTTTGACATGGTTTCTTGAAATTAACTGGCGAGTACAATAAAGTGCAGAAAACCAACCTGTTATCACAAGTAACTATTAACAGTAAGCACACCTTAACAGAAATAGGGATACCTTGACCAGCTAGCAGCTCTATTAATTTAGCATACTTTCTCTGTTATGGGTGATCCACTAAGCATCGGTACTGCCATGTAGCAGGATTCATACTGTTCTGCTTTCCAAGCCAGACTAACATGTATATGTATTAAGGTTGCATAGAGAAAGCAACAGAGAGGAAGCATTGTCAAGCTGAAGAAAGCAACATTGCTCTTTGGGAGTTATCACCAAAGGAATGATTGCTTTCAGAAGAAATGTATGTGGGTTTTTGTTTTGTTTTGGTCTATGTTGCTACTAGTTACCTAGACAGCTAGATTTCTCATAGAAAATGTCACTCTTCTGACTTTAAGCCATTGGCAACACCTGTTTCTTCTGTTCTTCTGTAGTACCATTACCAGAATTGTGCATACCTACTTTGTTAGTCTGTAGATTATGCAGCTACATCCTTGCTATAAGCATTCTTAAGAACTTATCAAAAATGTTGTATAATTAAATTAGTATAGCTCTTGGTAGGCTTGTGAATAATAGATCTTACAATGAAAGACAACTTCAAAGATCGTTGGGTCTAAAAGAAAAAAGTAACTATTGGTATGAAATAGTTTTAAATGATAAACACTGATCAACTTTCAGTGGCATCTGAAGCAAATGAAAATATTTTATTGTAGGTATATGAAACCTGTGATATCACAACTTTCTGGTTGTGTGTGTGTGTGTGTGCGCATATGTGTGTGTGTCTGTTTTGTTTTTGTTGAACTCCCAGGAAGAGGTTTAAACATGAAGGCAAAACTTTCAAACCTTAGCATGGCTAAATATAAAGCAAAGCTGCCATTTTTTTTTCCTTTTTTGTGCCTCCATCTAGATTTGTCACAGTATTTAAGGAAAAAAGAAAGATACAATTTAACCACAGGAGAGCTAATAGTGTGAAAAAAAAAAAAAACCCTGATGAATTTTGTTTCCGCAGCACGATATTATCAAAGATTTAAGAAACAAATTTGCCAGCCTCGGCGAGAACTCTCTGGTAACAGCATAAATGTCTGTGTTGGTTTGCTTTTCAGTTAAAGGTTTCTTTTTCATTCATTTGAACACACATTTCTCTTTTTCTCTTTTTTCCCTCTTCTTTATTTTCTCTTTATTATTCATACCCTCTATTTAGCAAGCCTTCATTTTTTAAACCTCTTCCATCTTCCAATGTCTTTTTTCTGTAATTTGGATGGAAAGTTTATGGCAGCAAAGCTGTCATTCTGGCTACTTCTGCTGCAGCTGTTCCTGCTTTTAGGTCATACATGTTTTGGGCGTTGTGTTTATGGACATGATACTGATTGTGTCATGTTCCTTTTGAGTAAGCTTTTTACCACGCCATCTGATGGATTCACTGTCATAGGGCTCTATGCAACTTCCATTTTTCAACTTATACTGCTTAGTCATCCTCAATTCTCCAGCAAACTTGGATTAATTTTGTGAAAGTTCAAACATATCTGGAATTAACTGTGCCTTTATGTTTGCTCTTTATGCTCTTCTTTATTTTTTCAGTAGTAGTTTAAATTATAAAAAATAAACTTCACCATTGCTCAAGCAGTGCCATGCAGTATTGTTTGTTGCCGCTAGAGAATGCAAAATATAAAAGCACAGTGCATTCTATCAAATATTCCTTCGGTAGGGTGGGCAATTTGTATTGTATTGTAATAAGGAGTTTTGATAAAAATCGAGAGATGCTTCTGTTAGTCTGGTATTCAGCAACAACTTGCAACTGAAGAGCAACTTGCAACTGAGCAGTATGAAGTTATGGTCACGCTATAGAAGATTATTAAGAGTGTGAACCGTTGCACAAAAGTGCAAGTTTGGTATATGCAGTATATATATAATGAACATAGACTTTGAACTAACCTAATAATTTACAATTGAAATAACTCTTTTCAGATAAACTACTAAAAGAACATTAAAGAAAAATATGAAGGGAAGAATATTACTTGAACATGTTAAATATCTGTTCAGTAGCATTGTCTGTATTAAACTGGTCCACGATGTTGCCATAGAGCCCATATACTAAGAGAAACCCAAAAACCTTTGGAGAATTGATAGTAACTGAAGTCCTCATCTTAAATGACTGGAATTTTTGTTCAGGAAAAAGAAATGGAAAAGCAAAAACTTCTGTATCAGCAAGCCAGACTGCATGACCGGGGTGCTGCTGAGATGGTTCTTCAGACAATCAGTGCTAGTAAAGGTAATACCCTGTTGTGTAGATTACATGCTAAAACTTATTTCTGATTATCTTTGAAATGATTGCAATTCTTATTGTGCAAAATCTACAAATGTTTGACAGTAAGGCTTGCTTTCAAAATGCATGCAAAGTTTCAAAAATTATCGGCAGCTCATTCAGAGGAATAATAAAGTGTAATAAGTTTAAATGATGCTTTGTCCCTTAGATGACATCTTCCTCTAAAATTTGCTGCTTCCATTATCTCTTCTATGCTTTATTTCTACAGTAGCATTTAAAAAGTTTCCTGTTAGCCAAATTCAGATATTGTAGCTAAATGCTTTAGATTGTTATTTTCATATGAAATAGGACAGAATTGTCTAGACTGGCATGCAGAGGAAATACAGTTATACTTGAAGGTTAACTTAAAATTGTGCACTCAGCCTTAAATCCAGAGTTAGATGATCTTATGAATGAAACAGCATTTGTATTATGATCAGTTATTCCTTCCTGTTTTACCTTTTGTGTGCTGTGTATCCATTAGTTACCTATGTCTGCAGGTGCTCACAAAGATATTAACTCAAGCTAGATACCATGAAAGAAAAATAGTATGTTTTACATGAGAAACAGGAAGGTCTCTCCTGATAAATTTCCATTTAAGTGATTGCATGGATAAGTTAATAGAACATCCTTATATTAAAGTATGATCTAAAAATATTTTTAATTATTTTAAGGTGAGATGGGGCCAATGGTTGCAGCTACCCTAAAGCTAGGGATTGCCATCTTAAATGGAGGAAATTCTACAGTTCAACAGGTAAAGTTCATCTATTTTTTACCCGTTCTAGTTACTATAGAACTTCATACCATGGTCCTTATTATTGTAATGAATTATGTAATAAGACTATTTCTCAAGTGCTATTTATACTCTTAATCTTATCCTCAGAAGAAAACAGTTCACAAAATACCTTGTTTGCTAGGGATATACTTTTTATCTGTACACCTATTTAATCTACAGAACACAAGGCTAAAATAAATGTTTTGCACCTCAGCTGGAAGGGAGAAACTGTATGTTAAGTTGTTCCATTGGTCCTATTCTGTGAGAGGAAATAATTTCTGGGGAGACTGGCATTGTCCTGTAGCCAGTGGAGCAAAATTGCTGGCCCCAGTTTTCGTCAAGAAATTTTTACACAACATAAGTGCTTAGCTTATGCCATAGGCAGTTTTGGTGATAAAAGCAGAGAACTTAAACTTGATTTGCAAATCTACAGTAACTAAATATGGTGAACAGAGTACAATTCTGGTATTCTGACAACATTCTGTACTATTGAAGAGAAGTGCCTCGTACAGACTACATTCAGCATTTTGTACTAGTTGAAGATTCCTGAGATGAAAGGTTTCAGAGCTGCCATTACTACATTGCTGTAGGGTGGTTTGAAGGAATACAGACAACTGGGAATGGATAAGGTCCTCTGTTAAGCAACCACTGAAGCATTTGAGTGCAGCTGAAAATAATATTCTTTTCAGAGGCTATGTTTCCAGGAAGTGACCTGAAAGACCACAAATTGTTCAGAAAACTATCTACTTGAACAGTTCTTTGTGGTGTCATGATATTAAATGACTTATGAAAAATGATATTTGTATATAGTTATTTAATCTGAATTTGTAATGCAACAATTTATTTTTTAAAAAATGATTTGTCAGTCAACTCTAAGAAGAATACAAGAATCAATTACTAGCCAGGTTACAATAATACTAATACTAGTAGTCTAAGTTACATATTTGTAACATGAAAGCATCAGTAATTTAGTTAGAATTCCTGTTTTACAGTTGCCTCATTTCTGTCCCTTTTCTCTGATGTTTTGCTCACCTTTCCAATTTTTCTTTGGGGCCTAAGATGAACTCCTCAGTCTTCCTTGGGATGAATAGTGGGGGGAGAGGAAGATGTATGGAAGTGGTTTTGAAAATTCATCATCATTTGGAGTTTTGTGCTGCAATCAGTATGCCGTTGATGATGGTGGGGGTTCCTCTTCTATCATCTTAAGTGACTTAGGGTTATGGTGATACATTTTCTGCTTTTGTACTTTTTTCTTTTTGGAGGTTATCTATTACCTATTTTTCCCATTCTCTCTTTTTCTTTTTTTTTTCTTTTTTTTTTTCCAAAAAGAATTCTACATCATTCTCAAAATGAGTTTTTGTAGCATTCCATCTGAGATTGATCACAGATTGATCTTTGACCACTGTGATTTTTTTTTCATATGTGGGACCTATGAAAAAGTATCATCATGTATCTTCATTAAACAAGACATTCCTCAGAGTTCACTCCACTGAATACCTTCTTGTTATTGTAATCTATTATCAGATAGTGCACACTACACTACAGCTAAAACAAATTTAAAAAAATACTCCCCTGACTACTAACATGCTATTGTAGCTAAAATAACTCATCACAAGCTGAGGCCATGTCAAGTCCAGTCTGGTGCTGAAATAGTAGTCAATAGAAATTTATGGCCTAGTATTGGCAAGATCATATTTATATTAAGCACTAAATTCTGCTGACTGTGTTGACTTTAGTTATTATCTTTTCCATGTTTTAGAAAGGAGTATCCAAAATAGATGTCCTTTTCTCTCAAGGGCATGAACTTGATGTTCTGTCAAGGCATGAGCTTTAAATATTCTTTTCATTTTTTTATATCTGGATTTCTCTCAGAAACGCTTTATTATGAAACCTGTAAATATTAGAGATATTTCAAAACACCAACATCAATAGTAATCTAGAATCTATTTAGCATTAAGTAAATTAGAGTAACATGCTATAAAGATTAATTTTCTGAGTATATAATCTGTGTTTACTGCAGAAAATGCTTGACTACCTCAAGGATAAGAAAGATGTGGGTTTCTTTCAGAGTCTTGCTGGTCTTATGCAGTCCTGTAGGTAAGAAAATATCTGTCCAAATTCATTATTTCGTATTCAGGTTTTCTTCCGCAGGATGTATACTTTTGGAAAGAGCTTTGGAAAACTGCTATGTATCTTTTGCAAACAGCACCAGGGCACTGCAGTTTGATACAGTTTGGGTTGGATAGAGGACAAGGTGATGCTTATGGTATGCAAATCTTCATATAACCAATCTACCGTGGTTATTGGAAATGTTTATGGCATTTGCGTCTACTCTGAGATATGCCAGAAAACAGCTCCAGAGTTAGGAGCATTCTTCAGGACTGAATTTGTAACTCTGGAGGTATCCTGTAATCCTGCAGAGAGCAGGTTAATGATCAATGTTAAATAGTCATAAAGATTTTGGGAAAACCCAACTTTGTTAGAAGTATTAATAGTATTTCAGAGTGCAGTGGAAAACTGTGTTTTAATAAACTGAGGAGGTACTGTGACTTGTTTGTCCATTCATGCTTCTTGACAATTGATCATATGTAAAGTCTTGAAATACAGTGAGTAAACCATATGGTTAAATGATGTATTAATGAACATAAAACATGAGACTAAAGGCTCAGCCTTCTGTTATGTCAATGGTACTATGCTATATCCTTTCTTCATAATACTGACTTTGGTCAAGTTTCACTTTATAATCAGTTAGGTTGGAGTTAATAAAAATTCATATGACTTTTGTAAACTTTTGTGCTTACGAACAAAAGTTATCCATGGCAAGCTGACACGCGAACCAATGAAAGGCAGAACTATGCAGATTCACAAATAGAAATCTGTAATGGTACATGTTTCTTATATCCAGGTAATTCAGCGTAGATGTCCCTTTGGCATCTTCAGTTTTTCAGAACATGGAGGGAGAGGGACACTGAATGGAACTAATAACAAGATAAATTCCTTATGGACCTTGCTGCTTAGGATAAACTTGACTATAATATGAAAGCAGTCGATCATGTGGCTTCTTTACAACCCAGAAAATTAGTATTTATATCATAAACACGTACATTCACTTTTTTTGATCAGTTGTAAAGAGCTAAATTCTATTGTCATTTGCAGGGCAACAGCAGGTTAAGTCCGTAGCACTGAATTTTCTAATCTTGTAGCAGGCAGGTATATTAAGCCACTAAAATGTATCTTCTTGACACTAATATGATTATATACTTAAATGAAATCACAAATCTTTCTCTGTCTTTCACAAATTTAAATATTACACATTTTTCATTAATCACTGCACAAATACAATTTTTCTCATTGCAGTGTTCTTGACCTAAATGCATTTGAACGTCAGAACAAAGCAGAAGGCCTTGGCATGGTGACCGAAGAGGGATCAGGTAATATCAATTTAACAGAAATGATCTGTGAACTTTTCTACATTTTGTAGAAGCAAATCTGAAAGAAACCTTTAAATATATATATAGAGGCTGAATCTAATTGGGTGACCAAAGCCCATGCTTGTCAGTAGTAAATTGCTAGCATGTGTTGAGTTTCAGAAATGTCTCAAAGGAGTCTTACCCAACATTCTGGAGAACTGAAGACCATATTACATGCAAAATTGAAAGCAGATACTAGTTACAAACAGCAGTGTTTATGCATGTAAAACATTTCAGAAGTCCCCAGCCAGTCTCACCATAAAATGAAATTAAAACTCCCACCTGATTTCTTAAACTGTCTTGGCTAGAATGAAAACCAGACAATTTAGTTAAGCAATAAGTTAAATATTAGAGGTCAAGAGAACTGTATCTGCTGTTTGGAAAAAAAAGTCTGCTGGGAAAGCTGCTGCTTAGAAATACTCTTTTTCTGTTTGTCTGTGGTGAAATATTAAAAAAAAAATCACTTCATTTTTGACTTTGAGCCAATTTAGCTTTCTACCTTCTGTGTTGTCAGTTCACTGTCAGTTTCTTCTTCTGTCTGACAGTAAGTTCTGCGACTCCCTTCCTGTGATTGTCTTGAACTGTTAGGTTCATTCTTATGTGACTGACTGAGCTACCAAACATTTTCTTCACTTCAATATTTTTTATGGTATATTTTTATGTTTAAATCCTACAGTGACCTAATCTTTTAACATGTTTTTATCTTAAAATCAAGGTAAAAAAGCTTGACTGCGTAATCATCACTGCATTTTGGCACTCATAAGTCATACCTGCAACACTGTGTATCCCATCGGCTGTTGTGCCTGTAGCTCTTTCATATGGCATATTTCTTGATTATTCAACTGCTTGTCTCAAATCAAAACCACAAACTATTAAATTTGACTGAATTACTTCAATAATATAATATATGCTGTTTCTGTAAAAGTGCTCCCACAGTTTAAATTATAAATCAAATCCTGCTAGATTTATGTGAGTAAACAAAATAAAGTGAACCCATGTGGATAAATTTTGGTCACATGATTGTGGATTGAACACTGATAAAATTATCTGGCATATAAGATTTTTGCTGTTACTTTGATGTTTTACTGAAAATTATCCTGCACAATGTTTTGCTCTTTTGGACAATATTTCTATTACTAAATATTTAAATCTATTTATAATGCTGAATTTTAAGATGGACTGTCAAGACAAAGGTTCATTTTTCTTTTAATCAGCTGCCTGTATTTCTAGAAAAGCCAGATCTTGAATGCAGATATAAATAATTCTTTGAACACTGCATAATTAACTCTACTGATGTTAGAGTATTTTTATGCTTCCTCATTTGAGGGATTTTTTTGTTTTGCTGTTTATTTGATCTTTCTCTTTTAGTATAGAACTAATTTTGCCAAAACCAAAACTAAGTATATTTTATGTTTGCTAAAAAAAATTCTCAACTTTTTTTCCTTTTTTTTTTTTCCCTGTTTCCTTTTCTTTGAACTAAATGTCTTCCCTTCCTCAGTCATCACTCATGAGCGTGGTAATTATTAAAAACAACTGCCTTTTCTTTATTTTTCCTGCTGTTAGCTTTGTGTCAGCACTGTACAGCTCCTGAACACCATTAGATTTTTTGTTCCTGTAAGACTGTTAAACTACTGGTTCTTTACTATTATTATTGTAATTGTGTATTCCAAACTTTTTGGTTTTTGTGTCAACTCTCCCCACTTTGTTCTTCCTCCTTTTCTCAGGATTTGCACAGTAACTGGCACACTAGATGTAAGAGCAGCAAGCTTTTTAAAACTTTTTTCCTTTTTTCTTTTGTTTCCTTTTTTCTTTCTTTTTATTTTAGTAAGCCCAGTATTTGCGATGGATGAATGTTTAAAAAAAAAAAAAGTTTACCTATACATACAAGTTTTGTGCTATAGTCCTCCTGTAGTATTTATGTTGTGCATTGAATGTGGCTTTATTGCTGCATTGTTTTGTGCAAACACAGGAAATCAGTGGTGGATCCAGTGAGGATTTGAGGGTGGTTAGTGAGGGGAGAACTTTCCACTGGCTAGGTTTATCTAATGTGGCTGGGAGTTTATACCAGAAAGTGTGGTGCTCCTCTGATTTATAGGAATCAATGTTTACAGGTAGCTCTTCCTTGCTCTGAAAGCTACTTGAGCTACTAAGGTTCCTATACCTCTACAGTACTCTAAAATCCAGTAAGGAAAGTTTTGCTGGAGCAATTGCCATGAGATGTTATTATCACTGTGAGAACTGAAAATTGAAAATACAAAATGTGTATACCATTCCGCAGAAACACTTAACTCAAACACAGCAGATGGCTTTTCATTAGCCAAATGTTGAGGTGGATTGGTGGGGGATCTGGATTTTTTTTTTTTTTTTCCTTAGTGGAAATTTTCATTTAGTAGATTAACAGAATTCTACCATTAGATCATGTGTTTTAGTTCTCTTTGTTACAGACAAGCAGCAGCAATATCAAGATACAGTAATCATACTGTGTCAAATATTTCTTGATGCAAAGGGATAATATTTACTAACAGCACCTTTTTATAGATTAATATCCAGATATTGGAAATTCAAAAAAACAGAACAAAACAAAGCCAGACCAAAAAAAGGTTGTACTTTTTCTTGTGTTACTTTATTCTTGCTATTATACTACCTTCAATAATAATAATAATAATTTTTATATTATGAAGCACACCTTTTTCAATTAATTGAAAAGTAGTTTACATAAGAGTTGGATAGCCACTGGTATTAATCCTGATAGCATTATGAAAGCCCAGCCAGTGTGTCTTTTGGGAAACTCCTGTAGTGAACAGTTTTCAGGTATCCTAGATTTTATGGGATACATGATATCGTATGTCTGTTTGCAATCTTATGAATAATGTATGCATATGTAAAATACTTCCAAGGAAGCAGCAATGATAGATACGGAACTGTTTTTTTTCCCATTCCTTTTTTTTAGGGGAGATACTTACTCTAAGAGTAATTAATTACTCCTCTATGAGGGTCATTTTATTGATTCCTGAGCAAATGGCACAATGCAAATAAAATATGCACTGTGGCCTGTTTCTCATGTCATCCGAATTTGATGCAGAAGCATATTAATAAATAACTGTAAGTGAGTTTATTACCTGTAAGTCTGAAACTATTCTTGCCAAAAATGAAGAAAAGCTGCTGTTGACACTTGTGGGAATAAAGTCAACTTTTCATCAAGGGCAGTGCTATACAATAAAGGTTGTTTCTGGTCCCACGTCAACATTGGCAATAGGCAGAAGGCCCTGCACTGAGTCAAGACGGATTTGAGATTTATTGCTCTATTCCAACTGTTTCTTTGTGCTGTCCACATTTTAAGCTCCTTTTCCTGATATTCCTCTGACTGGTACTACCTTCCCTTTCCAAACCCTGGAACCCCCACTGGTAAAAACATTGATGGTTCTTTTGCAAACGTGTTTCTTTCTTGTTTTTGTGATGTACTCAATGTTGTTTCTTCTGTACGTATTCTGTTTTGATTGTTCTGTTTCCTTTAAAAAAAAAAAGAAAGAAAAAAATAGAGGATCCAAAACAAAAGACACATAGAGATGCTTATTATCTTGTGATGGTTTTTCATTTAACACCCATACTCTGCTATTTCACTGTGGGTCAAAATAATCTTGAAAGTGCAGTGTTTTTCTCTTTTAAAAGATTTGCTTTATTTATCATGTCACGTGAAAAGTTTATGCTTAGATAATCTTATCTTTGCTAGGCAGAGTTTATATCAGTGCTAGGCAGACTGATATTTTGAAATTTTTCTTCTTTTAAGACTTCACAAAAGACTTCATAAAGAACATTGTGCATTTTGAGATGGAATTATTTTTCTTCCAAATTTTTCTTCCATATTTATTTCACAATCACGATGAACCTACTTGCATGAATATTACTTACAGTTTGAAACTCTCTCACTTCTACATCATTATGAGATAGCTTGCAGTAAATGCTGTTTTCAGTGAAATGTAGTTAAATACATCAGGCTAATTTTGCAGATAGGAAAAGAAGAATGAGGGTAGATCCCTGAAGCTCAGCTATAATTCAAGAAAAACATCCTTCCCCCAAACAGTAATATCCTTCAAATCTTTTAAGTATTGTAATGAAAAGTATTTCTACAAGTTTTTAAACTGAAGAACTTGTAAAATAACTAAACTAGATAACTCTCTATAAAAGACATACTCATAATTATCCCTAATTTATATCTTGTATTATGTGGAAAGGTGACCAAGTTTCCAAGTGAACAACAAGCCAGCTGATAAAATTAGGAAGATTTTGCATCAAAGTTCTCACTCATTCTGACTTTCAGTTCCATTTTCTGGAAATGCTCTTACTTTACTGTGTTTTGTTCATATGTTTGTTTGTTCATTTTTTTGTTTAAAGAGAACATTTCTCTGCAAACTTAATGTCCCAGTCTTTCGCATTGATTAGATTTGTATTGACATTACTGTTCATACTGCTCTTGGAAAACTATGTCTTCAACAGCCTTAATGTTAGTGTATTGGACTATAAAATTCTGAAATTTTAAACTATTTTTAGACTCCCAATTTTAATCTGAATCACTATAAGAAAAAAAGTCAGTTGCATTTAACTGATACTGCATTTGAGAGACATCTTTGAAATAATAACATGGAAATAGAAATTTCAAGAGAGTGGTAGATCTTTTTTTGCCCCTTAGTTGACAGTCTTTGTCATGTTCTACTTAGTCACTTATGGAACTGGGCTCATTGATTTCTTCCTTCAGAGTCCAGGTTTCAGACAGGGAAAAGACATTTAAGCAGTAATTGGTAGCTCACTACCATAGTACTAACTGATGGCAAAGATACCATTTTCTTTAGTGAAGTCGTAATTAATACTGGCAAGATATACATCTTTCCTCAATAGGGTTGTTATTTTATGTAATCAAATGGAGCTTAGGAATTTAAACCTCACTTTTTGTTTTGAATTAAACTCATAATTTAACAGTAATTGTGCAATGTTAAAAGATTCAAGAAATCATACTGAGAATGATGATTTAAAAAACAATTTGGACTTTTAAGTACAAGCTGGGGAATGTCTAGGTTATAGTCTTTTAGATGGGTGCTACTAAATTTAACTAAACACCCCACATGTTCTATCTTGTGTTGCAAACTACAGCATGGTCACACATGTAGAAATAATATAATTTTAACATTTAAACTTACTTTTTAAGCCAGAGTGTGAGGAATTGTTTGTTTGTTTTATTTCTCCACGGTTGAACGTCAGTAGTTAGTTTTCAGCTAGTTTTTTCATACACCAGCAGGAAGTTACTGGTTTACCCAGTAATACTACAAGTAAATTACTTTTTATTAGTAAAGCTCTATTTTTATTTTTAATCTTTTAATATTATGTCATTATTTTATTTCTCCATAAGTTCTCAGAAGGCTTACTTTGTTAAAATTTAATTTTAGAATGAAATCTGATCTGATGGTAGTTCTTAAAAGTACTTGTTATTTAACTGACTGAGAGTGGTGTCCATGCTTTGTAACAAATAGGTAGAATGAGTGTACACATCAGGGCTATTTTCAGCCATTAATAACATGAAATCCATAAATATGCCTTGTCCTTCACTAACACAGTCACACTTGAGACAGTTTTCTAAATTCAATATAATCCACTGTATCCTACATTGCAGTGGTGTTTTACTCCTTTATATAACTGTATTTGAATCAGTGTTTGCATTTATAGAGGGCACGTAAGCAGCTTGAATTCAGAGAGATGGTTAAGCATCACTTAGTGAGAAAACAAGTGCTTTTCTTATTTGAATCAGATTCTTGAGAAGTGAAAGGCATGCAGTATGCAGAATCCAACCCGGTCTTGTAATAAGAATAAATTCACTTGTTTTACAATGGGAGTTATTTGCCTTTTGCTTAGCTGCCATCAGAAAGGAGCCTTCTTCATGAAAGAATCATGAATGAATCAAGAATGTATGTGTACATCTCTGATACGTAGTGTCAGAGAAATATTTCTGAGTAGAAATAGATTTCAGATATTTTCCATTAGGGATATTAAGGATAAATAAACGCAAACGAACAACAAAAAAAGAGAGAATTATTAAACTTGGACACATGCACTTTCAAGGAAAAAGATATATATTTCATTTTTCATTCAAACTTATTTTCATTTCCTCTACAAGACTTTTGTTCCTCCTTTACATCACAAACACAAGCTATCAGTTTTGCAAAAAACTACACACACAAATCCTTCATGTGTGTAGCCATACCATTTCCATACAGCAAGAGCAATGGCAGCATTTTAACTATTATAACGTATGTCTAAGCAAATATAGGCCAAAATATACATTATATCAACAGAAGCTAAAGAGCATGGTGTCATGACAACATAAGACATATTGTATACAGTGTGCATACTTGTGAGTACATTATCTATATAAATGTTTGTACTGGCATGAATTTGTATGCACAGCGGCAAAGGTTGTTCTCTTAGATTTTATAGAAAGAAATGGATCTGCACTTCAGTTCTATAGTTTCCAACAGGACACCTGTTATAGTCAGTAAGTAACATCTGAAAAATAGAATTCCTGACAATAACAACATTGTTTTTTGTCAGATTTTGGTCAGCTGTAGAAATTAATAACCAGCATTATTTTAAATCTTAGTATGGCCAAGATATTTGAAATATTTGTGTGTGTGTGTGTGTTTTGTTTGTTTGTTTTGTTTAATTATTATTTAGTTTATATATAAATATTATTTTCAAAATGATTAGCTCTTTCCACTTATGTGAGAAGGTATACTGAACATTATCTGATTTTTGCAGAATTGTCCAATAACTTGCATTCATTTTGTGATTTCTCAGTAGCATAGCTTAATAAAAGACTCTCCCAAACCCTTCCAATATTAAATAGGACTTTATTTTATTACATTTTTAAATTCCAGTGGGTGTACTAAAAGCCAGAAGATAAGACTTCATCATAGCCTAATCTGTGTAATCATTTTAACTTGAGACTTGTTTTCCTTGTTGTTCTGAGAAACGTTAATAGATATGATGGCAAGAAAAAGAGAGGTTTAAAAATATAAAACTATAACATGCTGTAGTCTATACAAATGGCTTTTATTCAGTGATAACTTGATATGCAAGAAATACATGGTTGGATCCTTTATGGGCCTGCTTTTGCAAGCTGTGGTACCTCACAACTTTTCTCTGTGAGTTGTGATTTAAAAGTATTACCATCTAAGCAGTCAAGCTACATGCATTGCATGTGTGAAGATACAGGCTCCACAAAATATTTGGCTTTCTGGACAGGTTTTTTTATTTTTTGGAAAAAATAATTATTCGCTTCAATCAACAACGCATGACACCAAGTGTAATTTTAAGCATGCCAAGAGTTCAGTTACTATTAGGAAAACATGATCTAATCCTGCAGAATAGTCTATTTTCTGGACTTTGAACAGCAACATACAAAAGTATCTTGCAAGACTGAACCTGCATATCATTTTGAATTATATACTTTTAAGTGCACAGGCACCTCTTGATATTGTCCCATTGTATTCTTGGGCATATATTGTATGTATATATTAATCAGTACTGTCAGAAACAGTCATTTCTTTTTCATTCCTAATTAGCTGAAGGTATTTCCATTCTTACGTGAGTGAAAAAGTATATAAATAGTATTATTTCTGGGATAGAGAAAAAAATGTCACGGAATGTAATTTATAGCATTTGGCTCATTCTTGGAGAAAGAACTATATATTGTTTGACACTATGATAAGAGTGACCTCGACAGTATAGGTCAATGGGCAGAGGCCAGTAGGATGAGGTTCAACATGGCTAAGTGCCAGGTATGGCACCTTGGCCACAACAACCCCTTGCAGTGCTACAGGCCTTGAAAGCTGTGCAGAGGAAAAGGATCTGGGGGGTGCTAATCGATGCTCACCTGAACTTGAGCTGGCAGTGTGCCCAAGTGGCCAAGAAGGCCAATGGCATCCTGGCTTGTATCAGGAATAACGTAGCCAGCAGGACCAGGCAGGTGATTGTTCCCCTGTACTCAGCTCTGGTGAAGCCGCACCTCAAGTACTGTGTTCATCTTTGGGCACCTCACTACAAGAAAGACATCGAGGCCCTGGAGCATGTCCAGAGAAGGGCTACAAAGCTGGTGAAGGGCCTGGAACGCAAGTCCTACAAAGAGCGCCTTAGGGGCACTGGGGTTGTTTAGTCTGGAAAAGAGGAGGCTCCGGGGAAACCTTATTGCTCTCTGCAACTACCTGAAAGGAAGTTGTGGGGAGCTGGGGGTCAGCCTCTTCTCGCAGATAACTAGTGATAGGACTAGAGGGAATGGCCTCAAGTTGTGCCAGGGGAGGTTTTTAGGTTGGAAATGAGGAGACATTTCTTCTCAGAAAGAGTAGTCAGGCATTGGAATGGGTTGCTGAGGGAGGTGGTGGTGTCACCATTCCTGGAACCTTTCCTTTTTAAGGTTGGACGTGGTGCTTAGGGACATGGTTTAGTGGATGATGTTGGTAGTAGGGTGATGGTTGGACCAGATGATCTTGGAGGTATTTTCCAACCTTTATGATTCTATGATAAGTACACATTTGGAATTAGAATTAATGTCTCTATTTTACAAGAAGTTGTTTTTGCATATTTTTGAGTGATGTGTATTCTCAATAACAAACATTGCCTGTTGATGGTAACAGGAAAGAGTGCAGTTATGTACTTTCAAAATATTTGTACTAGTTTTGAAAATGCTTTTGCTTCCAAGTCCTACCACTATATTGAAACTTCCAGCTGTAATAATGTAATTGTAATAGAATCATTTATAAATATACACTATAATTAGTGATCGATCAATATAGCAATGCTAATAATTCTTAATGTGATTATTATTGACTATAACGTTTTTTAAAGCTCTTTTTTTTTTTTTTTTTAATGTATATACTCACTCTTCTGGTTTCCTACTGTTCACCCACTGGAAAATACTGTCTTTATAGACATGAGATTTGGAAGTTCAAGTATCAGTCTAAAATATCTTCCCATTAAAAAAAAAAAAATCTTTCAAATTATTCTGCAACCTTGATACATTTTTCTGTCCTATCCTTATGCTGTCTACAAATAACACTTGGCCACATAGTCAAATGATGTATATTCTCAAAGAAAACAAGTTTTTGTGATCTCCATTTTTCTTGCCTTATGCACTCCAAATATTTATCCAAAGTCCTAAAATGGAAGTTTCTTTGCTTTTAATAGGTGATCTTTAATTATTTTATACAGTTATATTGTTGTCCCATTGTCATTTTATTAGCTGTTCTTCTACCTTTTTTTTTTTTTCCAATTGTGATTTTTTTCCTTGGTGAATGGTTGTTTGTCCTCTGCAGTTCAGTGTACAAAGTTTACTGTATGTATTGATATAATTAAAAAAGTGGTGTTTTAATAGAGGGCTTTTTAGCATACTGTTTTAAAGTGAAGAATCAAGAAAATAATTTGAAGCTTCATACTTTTGGATATTATCTGTCCACAAAAAAAATGAACTTAAGGGCTTAATTCTACAAAGCACATTGGCATATGTTCTAGTTCATTATAAGTTTATTGCTTTATTTTGTCAAGGGAGGTGAAAGCCCAACATACATTTTGTGTCAGCAGCAAGCAGGTGATAAATCCTCAAAAATGTCAGCCTAAAAGATTCTTGAAAATGCAGATAGCTGTAAATATCTTTGTTGTTTTTTTTTTTTTTTTTTTTTTTTTCCCCTAGGGTATTTTAAAAACGACTAATTTATTTGATGAATGATTTTCATTACTGTTCCATTAGTTATTTCTCTGTATTTTTAATTACCTTGTTTTGTGATAAATAAGAACCAAATTAATCTAATCCTAACCTTTGTATGTAATGCAGCATTCATGCCCAGCAAAGTTAGATGAGAATGTAAATTCTGGATTATTTCTAAAATGTTGCCAAGCTCATGCTGCCATATTTATAACTCAAAACATAAGTTTTATCATTTAATTATTTTAAATAACATAACTATCTGCCAAGCATGAGTCACATGTGCTTCAGATAGATTGGTGGCTATAAATTTTCTCTCCCTTTCTCTCTTTCTTAAAATTAAATATGGAGATTTCCTGCAGAGGGTGTGGGGTGTTAGTTGGCAGCCTGTGATAATTTGTGCTTCCATCTGGCCCTTCTACAGGAGAAAAGGTGATGCAGGATGATGAGTTCACCTGTGACCTCTTCCGCTTTCTTCAACTGCTTTGTGAAGGACATAACTCAGGTTTGTGGGCAAGCTTCCAGCTAAGTCAAGGTGGTGGTAACGTAAAGATAACTATAAAGATAAAAGCTCTTCATTGCTGTAAATTTGGCAGTATTCATAAAATTTTATGAAAGGTAGCGTACCTGCTAGACTACTACTAGACATGAAAGGAAAATATTTCTTTCTAATTAAAATCTCAGGTTGTTTAATCTGTTCCAACTTTGTAGAAAAGGCATGGGTTTCCAAAATGATGAGTTTTCAGTCTTGACCTGACTAGCAAAGGTAAACTATATAGGAAAATGTACATGGTTTATGACTTCTAGTCAATTATTGAGAGGAAAAATAAGAAAAATGATCGTTTGTACTAGCTGTTGGACATATTTATGACCTTGTAAACAGGAATTGTATAATTAGGAGACTTGATTTCCCTGTCATTTAGGAAAATGTATATTATTAAACAATAATAATAATATATATTATTAAACAATCAAATTTCGGGCTTATGGTTTGCTGATGGACTGATGTAATCTCTGCAATAAAATGCTGCAAGACAGCATGCTAAAGACAGTTTTTTTGAAAAAAAAACAAAAGGTAAAAAACCAAAACCATTTATTTAAGCTATACTTTCATTGGAATTAATTTGCAGGAATGATTTTGTAAGTCTTTAGTACTTAAAAGTGAACTGAACTTTTATTTGAATTTTTAGATTTTCAAAATTACCTGAGAACTCAGACTGGTAACAACACAACTGTTAATATTATCATTTCCACTGTGGATTACTTATTGAGAGTTCAGGTAGGTTAACTTCTGTACTAATAAAGTAAATGATGATATTGACTTTCATTTATGCAACATTTACCATTATACCTTTAGTTTATTTTAATCATCAGTTAGACTCTTGTATGTGGAAACTCTGAGTTTCTTAATTTCTCTGGTATATCCTTCAGGAATAAGTGGTTTCCTATCATAAAAGTTCTGTTTACAGCAAGGCTGAACTTGATCTTTATCATAAAATGTTCAGCTTTATCAGACAAGCACATGTATTTGTGATTACATTAATTTTGTTAATTGTAATTCATTTTGTTGAAAAAACAGGCTGTAATTCTCTAGTGGTTAGAGTTCTTAAAGTGTTGTTACACTGCCCTATGGGAGTAAAGGTGGCACAAATATTAAAGGCTAATATCAACTATTGTATACAAAAATTCAATAAAGTCTGTTAACCAACCAGCACAGGCAGAAAGTAGATAGATGCTAAGGAAGTGCTTAGCATCAGTGCATAAAAAGCCAGTAGTTGACTGAGACTACCCTGTGACTGAAAAGTGTTTTCCATTATTCAGCTTGAGATTCAGCCAGCTGTTTTTTCATCCATATTCTGATTCAGTTTGAGCATTGGTCAGCTAGATGTACAGCCGTGTGATGGCATGCAGTGAAGCATAAGAATAGTCTAATCTTTATTTATCTAGTTAAATTTTCCCTTTAGTCGTATATGTATGGTGTCTAAGAATTCCAATGTATTAAAATCAGTATTCTTTAAGTTGCTGTTGTTACCAATGTTGCTATTTATCCTAACACATTCTGTAGAATTTGTAGGGACAATACAACGATTTCTATTCCATTGCTTACTTTTTTGAAACTTTAATAAGGTTTCCTTTGAGGAAGACAGAAAGAGGAATCATGCACATAAAGCGACATTTGTTCCTGCTATTGATTGGGTGTCAAGCGAACAGTATAAAGAGGGATACTTTAATGAGCAGCATGCAGCGTTACCACACTATTGAGTCCTGTTCGGAATGCAGGATATGGCAGATACCAACAGATCTAGCTCTCTGTCTGTTTCCCTCTCTCTCTTTTTTTTTTTTTAATCTTGATTTTAAGGTGTATGGAGTGTTGTTTTTGTTGTTGTTGTTGTTTTTGTTTTTTCAGTTTACTATTATTCTTATTGATTCCCATGAGATGAAAATACAATTCTTGAAATAATACTTGACAACCTGTTTGGGGTTTAAAACATTTTTGTGATCGTTTAAGAACCTTTATAAAATAAATACTTTCCAGAACTATATTCCTAGGTAATATTTTTCTGATCTTGATGAAGAACTGGTTAGAGAAAATTCGATTACATAATCTCTTCGTGTTTCTCATAACTGTTTTTAGGAGTCCATTAGTGATTTCTATTGGTATTATTCTGGGAAGGATGTTATTGATGAGCAAGGACAACGAAATTTTTCCAAAGCCATCCAGGTTGCAAAACAGGTTTTCAATACTCTTACAGAGTATATCCAGGTAAATTAGTTTATTTGTAATTTTATGGATTTGAAAGAAAATGAATAATACCTTTGGAATAAAGACAATGTACAAGTAGATAAAATATACATAGGGATATAATATAGATACGTTTATACTTCAAAATTATTTTAGTGCATTTATTTATGTAGAAACAAAAATTTTGTATATTTGGCACTACTCCCTCATCTTTTGGTTGTATGAATAGTAGGTTGAGTTTGTTTTAATCTGATCAAGTCACATGGTACATTTGATAACTGTAAAGACGTACTTGGGGTGTACTGTGATAAATGAGAAGACATGCTGGCAGGATTCAAAGAAGACTAATGAGAGACTAATGAAGAAATCAAATGTTCTGTGTTCTAAGGCAGCTTTGGGTTGCTTGCAGAAAATAAAAAATGGAGTAGTTCACTGAATGACTAATCTGAAAATGTATTGAAAAAAGTAACTTGTTCATATTATACGCTTCATAATGCAAGTCCTGCAAGAAAGCTTCAGTTTGTTATTTCCTAACTGCTTGGCTTTTCCCGTCTTAAAGTTGTTGGCATTGCCTTTGTGGTCTTCTACAAACAGAAAGGCTTTTTCTTTTTTTGAAAGCAAATTTCTTCAGGTTTGGTTGTATTTTTTTCATGTATTTTTTAATGTGCGACTAAGGATTGGTAAAGGTGAGTGTTGAACGTAATTTAGTGTTTTTATCATTATTATTCTGCTTTTGCAAAATAAGACCAGAAGACTTTTAATACCAAACTGATAACTAATATGCACACTGAATTTGAAAATTGCAGTAGTCCTCATGAAATAGTAATTAACCTTAATTCTATTTACAGATGGGATCAATTCTGTCAAAATAACAATATGGCAGTTCTTTCATGCTATTTTAAGAACTGGGCATAATTTAATTCTTAATTAATTCCTCATGTAAATCCATCAACAATATTATAATATACTTCCACATATAATAATCGGGTTAGAGAGCATCCCATTAGACTAAATGTCTATTACATTGTTCTCCTTCAATTGGAAATGTGTATTATGAAAATAGTATTTTATTTCATGAGGATGAAGTGTGATAGCATTGGACTGTGTAAATATGAGCAGAGGCAGCTTATAGTCATGAGCATACATGTGCTTGTTGTAAACATGTTTGGCAAGTCACAAATAGCATTGTTAGCTAGTAACAATTTTATTTACTGTTCTCTAAAGTTTCAAAATATTTTGTAATCCTGCTTTTTCGAAGTTGGAATTTTTTAGAATAATATTATTTAGCACTGCTTTCTACAACAGGTGGAATATACCGGGAAAAAAAGAAATCAGGAATCTTAGTCTCTTATCACTTATACCAATTTTGCATCAAGCCTTTATTAAGTAATTCCTGAGTTATAGTATTAAGTAGGGAAGAATCAGTTTGAAGATATTGTACCTCTCTAACATTTGCAGTTTAATGTTGCAAACAGCTATACTTTTTATGGTTCTGAATTGTGACTCAGCTAAAACGGGAAGAATGGCTATTAGAAATATGCGTTGCTTATGGTCAGTGGTGTTGTAATATAAAAAAAATTCTGTATATGCTTAGCTTTTCATGGCAGTTTTTAAAGGACAGACCCTGTACTATGTTTCTCTATTTTTTTTTCTGTTTTTTTTTTTTCTGGTTTTTTTTTGTTGTTGTAGTTGTTGCGTTTCTTTCAAATAAAACCTACTTTTCTTCTTTTTTTGCCTTATCAATAGGGGCCGTGTACTGGGAATCAGCAAAGTCTGGCACACAGCAGGCTATGGGATGCTGTAGTTGGTTTTCTTCATGTGTTTGCCCACATGCAGATGAAGCTGTCCCAGGTATCTTTTTGTTTTTGTTTTTGTTTTTCTTTTTAAAGTCACTAACTTATAATAATGATAAAGTGTCTTGTTAGTGTGTTTGAATAACTAATTACCACAGTTAATAGTGGAGGTATGAGGAAAAATAAGAGACAGAGCTGACAGAATAAAACAAAGCTGAGGGTATAAATTACAGAGTCACAGTGCGCATGAGCAGCAGGCTTATAACAGGGTTCAATGAAGCTGAAAATGAAGCATATAACCTGAAATCAGAAAAAAGCAATCCATTTCCTATGTTTCATATCAAAGTTCTGCCTCCATATTTTCTGCAGTTTTGCACAAGCTTTTTATGTAGGATCTATCTTCCCTGTTCAGGTGCCTAGTTCAATGCAGACATCTAAGCCTTTTCTACTTTCAGTAGACAAAAATAGTAGTCTATCCTTAGAATATGGCGTAGAGGACTAGCACAGACAGCTCTTCAGAGCTAAAATTAGATGGGAAGAATCCTAACTTTAAGCAGTGTGTTTTTCAACTTGTTAACTTTTTAAAAGAATGCAGTTAGCCTTATATTATGCATCTTAATCGAAAGTCGAAAGTAATCCTGAGTTTTTAAAAATAATTTAACATTCTCAGAGAAGTGTCATAATCTTGAAAACATTTTAGTTGTTGTTAAGTAATAAAACTGTGAAGGCTATGAAGTTTTTAGATCTTTATTTACTTATAATGTATATGAAGTATCCATGTAAGTATTTTTGAATGTGTTGCATAAATGGAGGTAGTGTTGCTCAAATGGTTTTCCTACCAACCCTTGGGACTTTACCAGTGGAAGTAGGTCAGTTACTTAGATCTATGGACTTTTCTGCTGCAATTCTGGTTCTTATTTGTTACGGATAAACAGGTGTCACTTTCCAGTAGATAGCATCATAGTGAAAGTTGATTTTCAAAGTGATGCAATGAATTTTTCCTAAGGTGTCTTTCTAAGCCCGTGTACATATTATCGTCATTTTGGAACATCTTTCTTATTTTCAGAATAGAAAAAAACAATCAATGATTGGGTAGGCCACAGTGGTGACTGTTGTGCTTTCTTCCTAAATCACCAAAGCAAGATGGAAACTAGTATACAAGTAGTTACAGACAGGAAGTCAAATACATAAGGTTAATTGTTGATTAAGAAATCTGATGTGATCGTTGGCAAGATTTGTTTTCACAATAATGACAAAATTCTAGTCTCAGCTGTGTGCAGTGTGGTTTCGTACAATCTTTTAACTATTACATCTGGAAAATAATGATACCCTGCCACTTTGGAGAGAGCCAAGAAGCTTTGCTCAACAAAGTTCATTGTAGTGAGTGGAGTTACGCTGTTCTGTGTAATGACAGAAACACAGTCTGCTCCAAATGTATGACAAATAGAGATGGTGTCTTTCTCTTGAGTGGAGCTCAAGCTCTTGGGGCCTTCCAGAGCTAACTTGGGCTGTTTTGTTCATTTATTCTTATTGCAAGAATGTACTAATTGCACTGTGTTCAAATACCATTTTTCAAAGGTGTTGAGTGTGGCTAAATGGATTTATGTTGTCATATGGCATCTTTCTATACCTGGGGTATGCCTAAGCTAATTTGGTCTTTGTTTTAAACCAGAAGTTTCCAGAGCAAAAGTTCCTCCCCACCAAAAAAATAATAAAAAAAATCAGTCACTTTGAATCATGTTACACTTTGTCTTCTGTGTGCTGCTGCCGTTATTGTTTTTACAAGGCTTTATAGCTGTGAACTTGATTATACTAACAGCAACACTATTTTAGCTGACATGAAACTTTACAGAGGCATCATCTGTGAGCCAGACGTACCTTATTATTGCTTTATTGGTGTTTTACCAGTTTTGACCCTAATAGCCTCTTAAATTCTAAGTCTCATTTTTATAGGGTGAAATCTGCATGCACATATATGAATGTCAAAGAAATCAATATATATATATATATATATATATTGTATTCATTATTTAGGATTCCAGTCAAATTGAATTACTGAAAGAATTAATGGATCTTCAGAAGGATATGGTTGTCATGTTGCTGTCTATGCTGGAAGGTAGGTAAAATGTAATTTGAAATTCTCTTTCACAATTGCTTTAGCAACATTTTCACCTTTGTGTTTAAGGTTCCATTTTCCTTTAGGTTTTTGATTTTTATGTATCAGTTGTGAGATGAGATGTGAGATCTTAAATTGCATGGAAGATTTATACAGTCCAGTTGATATCATTTATGAGACTTCTGAATGTCAGAATTGTATAGAATCCAGCTGTGACAGAAGTTTTACTTTGTTTCTGTGAATATGGCCTATCTTTTGGCTTAAGTGAGAAGTTTTTTGTTTTTTTTTTTAACTATTTAGGTTGAAATCCTAAATTCCAAGAACTGAGACATTTATCTATCATTTTATTAATAGCTTTACTATATTGCATTTATTTTTATAATGATCTTAGCCATGAAGAATAGGCTTTGATTTACCTCAGTTCAAGGTTCCTTATAACTAATAACAGAAATTATGGTTCCCCAGAGAATGTGATCATTGTCAAGAGATATTGCTATTTATGTATCTTCTTTCTGGTATCGTATTGGCAGACTAACAATAGACTACCAGTAGTAGACTACCCAGAAATACACAAGCATAGATGATCCAAAGATTTTCCTTTATGCTTCCTACATGTACTGCGTCACATTTATTATCTTGAGAGAACTGGGAGGGCAGCAAATGCAGCCTGGATTACAATGTAGCATGGATTGCTGATGCTTTGCTCACCTGAGGTAACTGAGAAGCAAAGTAATTCTTAGTACATGAAGGCAGTGCTCCATCAGGGACCTACTGAACTACTCATCCTAACCAATATGACACTGCTCTGTTTGTGTTGCACTACAGTAAAATTTATAGTATCACTCTTGAAAAGCTGCCTCATGTTTAGTACTTTAATAAACGTAACAGATGTGTGTGTCTGTGGCTTGTTAGTTATTTCTTTAATGGCAAATATTTGAGTCACTTACATCTTTTTCCAAGCCTTAGGGTAGTGCTATTAGTAAAAGATTCCTGATTTTACATCTGTTTTCCTCATAAAACTGTGTGATCCAATGGTTTATCAATCTTACTGTTTGATTATTTCACTAGTCTTTATTAAACACGTTGCCAAAATATTTGCTGCCATCAATATTTCTAATTTCATGTCATCACATCTAGGTAATGTTGTGAATGGAACTATTGGCAAGCAGATGGTTGATATGCTTGTGGAATCGTCCAACAATGTGGAGATGATTCTGAAGTTTTTTGATATGTTCTTAAAACTGAAGGATTTGACTTCCTCTGATGCATTCAAAGAGTATGACCCAGATGGTAAAGGCATAATTTCAAAAAGGGATTTCCACAAAGCAATGGAAAGCCATAAACATTACACTCAGTCTGAAACTGAGTTTCTGCTATCTTGTGCTGAAACTGATGAGAATGAGACTCTGGACTATGAGGAGTTTGTGAAACGGTTCCATGAACCTGCCAAAGACATTGGTTTCAATGTTGCTGTTCTCTTGACCAACCTCTCAGAACACATGCCCCATGATACCCGCTTGCAAACTTTTCTTGAACTGTCAGAGAGTGTGCTGAATTATTTTCAGCCTTTCCTTGGACGCATAGAAATCATGGGCAGTGCAAAGCGCATTGAACGAGTATATTTTGAAATAAGTGAGTCAAGTCGGACTCAGTGGGAGAAACCTCAGGTAAAAGAGTCAAAGAGGCAATTTATATTTGATGTTGTAAATGAAGGTGGGGAGAAAGAAAAGATGGAGCTTTTTGTTAATTTCTGTGAGGATACCATCTTTGAAATGCAACTGGCTGCCCAGATTTCTGAGTCAGATCTGAATGAAAGGTCAGCTAATAAAGAGGAAAATGAGAAAGATAAGCCTGAGGAGCAGGATCCTGGAATGGGTTTCTTCTCTCTTGTAACTATGAAGTTAGCATTAGTAGCTCTCAAGTATAATTTAATGACTCTTATGAAAATGCTTAGCATGAAAAGCCTGAAGAAACAGATGAAAAAAGTGAAGAAAATGACCATGAAGGACATGGTTATGGCTTTGTTTTCTTCCTACTGGAGCATTTTGATGGGCTTACTGCATTTTGCTTGTAGTGTCTTCCGGGGCTTCTTTCACATCATATGCAGTTTGCTGCTTGGAGGAAGCCTAGTAGAAGGAGCAAAGAAAATCAAGGTGGCCGAACTATTAGCTAATATGCCAGATCCCACGCAGGATGAGGTGCGTGGGGAAGGAGAAGAGGGGGAGAGGAAGCCCACAGAAACTGCATTGCCTACAGAAGACTTGACAGATTTGAGAACTTTATCAGATGAGAGTGATCTACTCTCGGATATATTTGGTTTGGATTTGAAACGGGAAGGTGGACAGTATAAATTGATCCCTCACAATCCAAATGCTGGTTTAAGTGATTTGCTGAGCACTCCTTCCTTAGCTCCAATGCCTGAAGAGCAGGAAAAAATCCAGGTAACTGTATCTTTTATTTCTATGCCTATGCTCTATGTTTATCATTTTCATATGCTAACTATAGTCTTGAAACAAAACTTGCATCTACATTTGCATGTGTTTTTTTTATTTTAGTGACGTTTTTAGGGAATCACATATAATCACTAAACCATATCCTCTCTGACATCATAAACTTCAATTCCCACAGCCTCCTCTAAGTAGGTGGTAATTTGGTTTCCTTCTAATTTAGTGCTAAAATGTCTCTTCAAAAATAAATATTGAAGCATCATCTTCTCTCAGAGCTTCACCAGTTAAAAAAAAAAAAAAGTGTAATATTCTGCAGGCTGTGTATCCTTTTAACTAATTCTGTTCTGCATAATAATATTTAGACACTTTTTTTTTCCCTTAATCTGACTATCTGTAGGAACAAATGAAAGAAGATGAAAAGGAAGAGAAGGAGGAAACAAAATCTGAACCTGAAAAAGCAGAGTATGTATAACTCTAACCAGTGATCCTGCAAATTAGTTTGTTTCATTAAAAAATCAGCTTTATTATCCTTCTTTTCCTTTAATTTTGTTTTAATTCACATTCCACTATTAAGATATGTATATAAATATATATATATTTAATCCATCCTCCTCATCAGTAGGCATTTGCAAGGAAATGCCATGAAATCACTAAGAGATTTTATGAATTCCCCTCTTCCAGCTGCATCCTTTGTAATGTCAATTTAGTTTCTTTTAGAATTTACAGAACTCATAACGTAACTTGCTGCCTTTCCCCACAGGCATTAAATGGTCACTGAACAACAGTTTCAGAAAGTAGTCCTAGGAGTTTACATGTTTATCCAAGGGGCAGTTTATTTACAAAGGCATAGCTGCAATGGTTCCAGAGTTCATTGAAAATTTTGATGGAATTGAATATACTTTTTAAAATATCTTGAATCTGCAAAATCATCGTTTTCTGAGAATCAAGTCTTTTGTTGGTCTGTTTTCACTGGGCTTAATTTCATCTGTTTGTTTAAGGTTTTCTTGGCAAGTACAAAAATGAGAAGAAAATGTCTTGGAAAAATTTTAAGAGCACCTGTGTTACAGAGACTAATTATCTATCAGTGGTAGAGACTGACTCTTTTGCCCTTCCCGTTTGATATGACCTGTTTTGAGTTATTTAGATTTTGCATAACCTTATTATTCTGTTACAGTTACAGTTTTAAGGAATTACTGAGTCCTCTCACATCTTTATGGGGATCATTAGCATTGATAAATAATCATTTTAGTCTTTTTAAGACATGGTAAAATCAAATGTTAATGAGATTAGCTCAGAATAAAAATGCAAAACATAGGACTTGGCTTTAACCAGTGAAAAACTCTCCATCCCTTTTTTTTATGGTGGCTGATATATCACTGTTAAAATTTCAAGTGGATTCCTTAGTCTCAAGTTATCTCCGTATTGCTCTCCTGCAATGACAAACACTTGCCAGAAACAAAAAATCTTCTTCCTAATCAGTACGGCAAACTTCTAATGCAACCAGTACAACTTTGTGAAGGAGAGTCTTGCTGACTTTTGAAGGTCACTTCACTGTTGATTGCTCTGCTTGGCTGACTGTGTGGGTTGCAGTGATACCAGTATTCTTTGTGAAGAGTGGAAGTGCCTGGCACTGCCCTGAAGCCACTCGTAATGTAAGACAAACTTTCAAGTGAAAGTTTGTTGAGTATATTCTACTACGAAGCAACTTAGGATATCAGTTATTCTGTTTGTAGATAGATAAAGAGAAATTAATAATGTAACTAGTAAGTTGTCTCTCCCTCTGTTTTGGCATCAAATGGACTTCTGTGATCCTTTCATGTATCAGGCTGTCAGGTCAAATTAACTTCCAAAATAATTCTCAGTTCCTACGATTTTGTGCTTGGAGAAGGCAGCCCACTAGCAATGACTTTCTGTAATTAAGCAGCATGGTGATAATCACAGATTGAAATGCTGTCAAGCTTTCATATTTCTCTCTCCTCCTGGAGGGGTTACTTTTGTTGTCCTCATCTGGACAGAAATGCAGAATTTAAAACTTAAGGCTTGGCTTGTAAATACAAGAAGAACCAGTGTTCTGCAGTCTGCATATCTGAACCATAGAGTTCAAGTGCATGAGGTTGGAGGGGAGTTCTTAGACATATAGAGATCTGTACAGACATTTGGCAGTATTAGCTGCACAATTATGAAACAGAGTTTCAGGTATAAAGTTTGGGAGATTCTTGGTTACCTGCTTCTACCAGTTAGCAATTCTCACTTCAAGCTGACAAATCAGTAAGTTCAAATATCAGTACACTTAACCAGACTGTCACCCTTTCCAGTGCTTTATGCTGAAGATGGATGTCTATCCTTGTTATTCATACATGTGCAGTTCATGAATTATGACTACTTCAGCCTCCTAAAAAGTTGCAATGTCCTCTTGTAGGGTGTGGTTTAATTATTTTTTTTTCAATTTTATTAACTTGGCTTATTATTTTGGCTTCATTTCTATCCTAAGAGGAGAGGATGGAGAAAAAGAAGAGAAAGCCAAGGAAGACAAAGGGAAACAGAAATTAAGACAGCTTCATACTCATAGATATGGAGAACCTGAAGTTCAGGAATCGGCTTTCTGGAAGAAAATAATTGCATATCAACAAAAGCTTCTTGTAAGTTGTTTTCTACACTGTGTTTGCGCATTGGGAGGGATATGTACCATAAAATTTTGCTATCAAAATGAAAAAGACAAATTCGCATCTGCTAAGACTCATTCAATTCACGGTCACCCATGAATAGGACATAAAGGCAAAGGTTTAACTGTATTTTTTAGTGGAGGAAACAAGCAAACAAACAAAAAAACCAAACACACAAAACCAACAAATAATATATTAGACAAGATATTAACATAATAAGAAATGCAATTATTGGCTAAAATTCAGACTTTCAAAGATTCCTATCCATCAGTAGAAAATAGCCTAGTGTTTTTATGTGAAGGTGAGTACTTATTGAATCCAGAATTTTTAAAACAGCTTGTTAGCTTATAGGATTTCTGTTTTCCTGAGAAAAACTTTCTCAGGAAAACTTTCACTTTGGGAAATGTCAAGTTCCTCTGTCTAAACATTTTATTAAGATTTTCATGAAATAGCAAGTTCATATTTGAGAAATTTCTTAAATTCTGTGGAAAATAAGACGAGCTAAAATTGTAGAAATGTATATGAGTGTTTCAGTAACATATGGTATCTCTGAGTTGGATGCAGAACTATTTAAAATCCAAGCTTTTATTAGCTAAGATATATATAGGCATACATATTCTGAGAGGCTAGAATGAAATCCAAAGCAAAAAGATACAGGCTTTTGCTGTAGATCTAGTAGATATAATTGTGTAGGGTCAGCCTACATCTAACATGAGTAACATAACAGAAGTATAAAACTGCAATGACAATCTAAAGGAACTAGTTGCTTAAGTTTTGCTTTTGAACTCAGTGTCATTTTATAGGGTATCATTTAGCATCCATTCAAATTTCATTTATTTTTCTTCTAATAGTCTCATATACTAACTCACAAATAGTCTTCTATGTTTAGGGCTGAAAATGGAGGAATTTCCATGTAAGATTTAAAACAAAACATTGAAAATAGGTGCTGGAAAAGTTTCTGAATTGTAAGGAAGAGATAAGATACTTTTAACCTTAGTATGTAAGGTTTGGGTAAGAATTTCCTCACTGGCATAAGATTTTTCTTGAGATTTCGTGTGCTTTCACTGTTATTTTTGAAGGTTTTGAAATCAGAAGGAAGTAGGAAAACACGAAAAAATTATTTAAGGCAGAGTTTTCCAATCTTCTGGCTTTGAGGCCACTAAAGAAAAATAGTGTGTCTGATATTCTATTTATCACATGATCTGCCTGAAATAATGGGAAGTTCTGTAGTGAAATGTGGGTAAATATTTTTTTCAGATTGGGATTAAACATTCATGATACTTCAGATAATTTATTAGTTATGCAATATAGTTTATTTTATTTCCTAAAATAATTTTTAATAATTAATTTCAAGAATAATAATTATTAGGCAAGCAGTATTTATATTTTATTTTTTATTTCAGAACTATTTTGCTCGAAACTTTTATAACATGAGGATGTTGGCATTGTTTGTTGCTTTTGCCATCAACTTCATCCTGCTTTTCTACAAGGTAAGCTTATCACAATATTACTTAATGAAAAACATTCAGGTTTTGTGGACACTATGCTATGATTAAAATGCCTAGCCTAACAGATTAAATGCCTTCTTCAGACTGCCACTTCAGAGATCTAACAGTGATACTAATGTGTTTCTGTGAAGTAATAATGGACTTCCAAATAGCTATTTCCAAAGTTCCGTGCTGTGAGAGATGCAGCAAAGTGAAAGGTGTACCTCTGTCTCAGATGCTCCATTTTCCTGTACAGAGACTCAGCCAAGCCCAGCCTTCACTGGCAACTTAAGCTAGTACACGTCAGCTGAGATATTTTTTTTCGTGCCATCGTGCTCCCCTGAGAGGATGTGTACAGCAAGGGGAAGTCACATCATCTTAAACTGGCTATAATATAACTTATCCTCTTTGTCAAGGCCTTTACTATAGCTAATGCAACAGTAGATTTCCCAGACTTGAATCAGTTCCTGGAAGAGCCCTGCTGATAAGGATTACATATGGCAATGTCAGGACTTGACTGGGCTTCTTCCAGAAGGTCTATGCTCGTTCTTGAATTCAAGGTGATATGTATGGCCCACATTTGCAATGGAAAGAAAGTAAAAGAAAATCCACACTATCATAGATTGGTGTAGCATGATGAAAGGGTCTGTGTGAGGTATTCCCTGTGAATGTTTTTCTGCAGAAAATTATTTCCTCACGATTATGTTGTCCTTGGTAGGGTTGTTTTCACTTGTAGTGGTGTAAAACTCCTGTCAAAGGAATACACCTGCAATATTAAGATTTAAGTGATTTAAACAGGTCTCCACCTCTGCTGTGACAGAAGAAAAGGAAGTTCCTGTGGTGTCTACTGGAGAAAGTATGAAGTTGAACACCTTGGAGAGTGACAGCCAGAGGGTCATTGCAGTTCATTATGTCCTAGAAGAAAGCAGTGGCTACATGGAGCCCACGCTGCGGATTTTGGCCATCTTACACACAATCATCTCCTTCTTCTGCATCATAGGGTATTACTGTTTGAAAGTAAGAAAAACTGAACATTGTTTTTTCTTCTAGCTATGAACATTTTTGTCCTTTGACTGGTATAAGTTAGAATCAAGTTGTAGCAACTTTGCTTAAGCAGGTTGAGGAACCATGTAAAGAAACACCATTCTGTTAGTATAACCTTACATAGAAACCATGAGTTAGGTGAGTTGTGAATTCAGAAGGTTACAGGCCAGGGCCTGATTTCCTGGTCTGGCATTGGACTGTAGGTTCAGTATTTCCACAGTTACTGTTTCAGCCAGACAGTTATAGCAATAACTTGTATCACTTCTTGTGACTGTCAGCCGTGAATGGGCATGGCCAGAAGAAGCTGGATGACTGTATTACTAGTTTGTCAGCTGGCTTATTTGAAAAGCATACAGTACTTTGGAGTACCACTACTCTGGGTTGTGACTCTAGACAATCTCACTTTTCATATGCACTTTGAAATAATTGTATTTGTACAGGAACTTGAGCCTTTCTTAAAGGCATACTTTACAGAAGATCTCTGTTGGGGTGGTAAGAAATAAAGAAGCTGCCTGTAAAGGCAAAATGCTTCTTCTGATTTTGGAAGACCAAATGCCATACATGTCTGGAGCCAGGAGACACACATCTGGGATGCACTTTCCTTCATTTTTGTGCTCTTCCCTGGGCAAACTCTAGAGGTCAAAGTGCAAGAAAGGATATTAAATAAATGGAACTTTGCTGACTCATTATGGCTGCTTATTTGTTTTTACAAGTATAATTTCTTAAGTATGATTTGTATGGACCTTGATATTTTTATGTTCCTCTCTTAAAGGATAATATTCTTTTTCTATGCCAAAAAGACATAATCTGCATTTGTAGCTGAGGCAAATGATCATCATGCTGTTGCATTAATTGTTTGATTTTCCTCTATACCTTAAGTTTCTCTGCAGATCAATACATACTATAACGTTTTCCTGTTTCACTGGTTGGCATGCACAGTGAAAGTTCGGATTTCTGGCTTTTGAGATGTCCTCTTCTCTTAACTCAGAGTTTTTCTTCTCTTGAACTCTATATGGTGCTTTCACACATCATTTTTCACAACTGCATTTGTTCTCTTACTAGAATGTACAATTACGCTGTATACTCTAGTTATGATTCTGAACACTGTGGTCTTTGTGCATTTGTACCTTCAGAGTGTTCTGGGCAGTTTTCAAGTCCTTTAATGTTTTGAAGTATTATTTCGTATGTGTTCAGTTTTCGTATTTAATTTTTCATAACTACCATCTTTTCTTATAGGTTTTCAGACATCTCAGAGCATTTTAACTAATTTCTGACATATTGATTTTTTCTTTTTCAACTGCAGGTTCCACTGGTTATTTTTAAGAGGGAAAAGGAAGTAGCAAGGAAATTGGAATTTGATGGGCTGTATATAACTGAACAGCCCTCAGAAGATGATATTAAAGGGCAATGGGATAGGCTTGTAATCAATACACAGTGAGTTTTTGCTTACTCTTGTTTCTATAACTTTGCAAGGAATTATTCTTCAGACTCCACAGTTATGCATTTGATGGTCCAGCTTGTCTGAAATAAATAGTTGAGGTTTTTACTTTTTTTTTTTTCCCCATATATTAAAAAAGATTTTAAGGAACTTTTTTTTTTTTTTTTTTTTTTTAGCAAGTACAGTGATGATTGTTTGTTGCTGTCAGTTCAAGAGTGAACTGTGGTTTGTATCCTTTTAGTGTCTCTTGAAGGCTTTTCTTTGGAACATCAACTCTCTGCCTTTTGGGATTATATGATCCAAATACTTCGGAACATTGGAGACATCAGCTCAGCTGCTCTTTCCCAGCCATGAGAATATGATAGGCTCAATGCCAATTGGTAACTTTCATTCCAGTGACTTCCCAAATGACTAGCTGGTGATAGCAGCAACGCAGAGCCTCTCAGAGCCTCTTAGAAACAAATCATTATATAATTTTTATGACATCTTAGTAGGTACTCTTCTTCATGATCATCTAAAAAGTAATCTCTTTTTTCATCTGTGTTTTTCAGGTCTTTTCCAAACAACTATTGGGACAAATTTGTAAAAAGAAAGGTAAGGCTTATTTTTAAAAATGTGTATGAAATTGAAGTAAAGTTTTAATGCATGTTCGTTTCATGTTTCAAAGGAGTGTAGTCCATACTGATTGAGTTATATTTGAAGAAGTGTATATTTCCATATTTATCATTTTAAGATACACAGTGTTGTTACCTTATGTAACAACTTATGTTTTGTGTAGTTTGGATAGCTATTCTTCACATGTTCCACATACAGCTTGTTGTATAAAACAGAAATTTCAAACACGTTCATGAAATTCTGTGGAGATGTGTACACTTGCATGTATATTACAACATACACAAGGTTTTGTTTTTGGCTGTGTACTTATATGTGTTAGAGGAAATATATTGTACTGAATCTGACAGCCTGAGAGAGCTATAGCAAGGCTACTATAATTCCATGGCCTCAGGTCCAAGCAGTGGAGAGTCTGAAGAAGTGGATAGTCTGCCAAGCAAGATAGAGGCTCCCTAGTGTAAACTTCTGTACAATGTGTATTGCTCCATCAGCTGGGCTCACTCAGTCTGCCCAGTAGCTGCTCCTGGATTGCAGTCTCCCCAGTCGGTGACCCCTGGACATATGAGCCCCTGAGGCTGCTGCCCCACTTCAGTTGCTGGTACAGTCTTACTTGAATCCTCACACGTGCATATTCAGCAGGTCATGATTCCCCATGTCCCATAACTTACCCCTCTGTACTCTGGCACCTAGAGCTGGCTCTTAGAGACCCACTCATCCCCTTGGTTCCAGACAGCTTCAACTCCTTGCCAGCTAGTCTGGCTTGACCTTTGCTAGAGACCACAGACTCACACACATGCATTCAATTCTACTGCACCATGGACATATAGTTCTCCCTAACCCATGGTTTGAATCCAGTTACTACACTCACACCATCATACACACATACACATGCACACAGAATAGAGAGTCTTTCACCCAGGAAAGAGAAAATAATTTTATAAGATGATGGGACAGATTGAGATGATTAGGCACAATGCATAGCCAAACAACTGTACTGACCAGCAAACTAAATAAATAATACTGCCCCTTTTTATCCCCTAACCCGTCTGTTTCCGCATACCTATTCCTCCCCAAATCACATAAATCCATCCCCTTTCCCACTTCTGATTCTTCCCCATAACATCTAATAAGTCCTATGCAGTCCCCAAATACTCTTCCCTTGCATCCTGTAATGTATCCCACACCTCTAGGCAGCAACACCTGTTAGTCTGAAAGGTGTTCTGAAAAGCTTCTTCCAATGACTCAACTTGGCAGGTTTCATTCCTGGACATTTGGGGTTTGACTGTTCTGGGACAGCGCTGTCTGGGACCAGACAGGGTGTTAATTCCTCGAAAGTCTGTAGTATGGGTTTCTGCCTGCCATTGTGCCCCTGTGCTCCTCTGGGCTTGTGGAGATGGGCTATTGATGGGCTGATGACTCCTGTGATGGTCCTGGGAGTAGCTGGATAAGGTTTTGTTTAAACTCTTCCTGTTGTCTCTCTGTGCTCCTTTGTAGGTGTGCAGCAGAGCTTTTGTTGCATAACCTAATAATCTCTCTCAAAAATAGTCCCCCATAACCAGAGACTGATGAAGTTTATTTCTTGTGAACATTATTTCAAATGCCTTCTCAGCTTGTTCCTAGAAAAATAAACATTATATATACTCCATATCTTCCAGCAAGAATCCTCATAGTGTGTTTGGTCACAATTGAAAAAGAGGGTGTTTATGTTGTTGGATCAGATTTACACCTCTTTCAGACCACTTTAATGCCAACCTTTAATCACTTCTGGAAACATGTTTTTTAAAATACTAGTAGCAATTCTGCTTTATAATAATTTTAGGTCAACCTGTCTAAAAAACACTTAGAGTTCTGTATTCACTTTGCTGTTGAATGTACTTTTTGCATATTTGAAGTTGTTACATACATATTCCTATCTGTCTGTCTAAACAAAGAGGAGGCAGTAGCTAGCACAGAGTACTCAGAAAAGAAAGGAGAAGTGTGCATTGCTTCTGTCAGTGTAGGAGGTTAAGGTTCATGGAAGGTTCCTATTAAAAGGAAAAGAGAGTGGTTTTAAATTGTGTGGAAGGTTTAATACTTTGAGGAACTGCTCTGGACAAAGATAAGTACCTTCAAATGTTTTGCAAAGAATGTTTTATTTATGTATATATACACACACACCCCTAAATCCAGGCTAGTGAATGGTCCACAGTCATGAAGCACTGCTTTCAGGCATGTGACAAAGATGTTTTGTGTCTAAAAATTATCAAAAATATCAACAAAGATTTAAAGCATTACTTATAAGAAAGATGGTAAAATACCATCTCTTACCTGTGGGAATCATTCAGTTATAATCTTGTTGCCCCAGATTTTGTATTTCTTTGGGTGGTGTTGATGAGAATTTTTTCTTAAAAATGGGAAGAGACAGATAACTGTGATGAGCTGTGCTTTCAGTGAGAATGATAGCAAATAACTGTTCATTTCCAGAAATGTTTCATGCGAAACGTTAAGTTTTGTAAGAAAGAGATATGGGATGGTTTGAATTCACTGAAAAACATTTTAGCTGTATCTTTCTGTTGAAGATCATGTGATTGTTACATACTCTTTATATATTAGTTAATAATGCAATGAATAATATATCACAAAATCATAAAATTACACAATAGTGCTAGTTAATAAGTGAGAACATCTTTCATAACGATTTCAAAATGAAATACTTTCCCTTTTTAAAAAAAATACAAAATTCCCAATCAACATGTTTAGGTTATTTAAAGAAACCTTCTAAACAGAATAAACACGTATTCTTTTTGTTATTTGTTAACTAGAAAGGGTTGAATACTACCTTCAAGAAATTTTACTTTTATCAGATCTTTTCATGTAGATAGGATATTTAAAACATCTTTTGCTTGTGTGAGCTCAACATTTTTTTCAGTGACAATATTGATTTAGTTATTCTGCTTCTGCTGAGTTGCTTTTCTCTTCCTATTTTCATTAAATGAGTAGGAACATCATATCTTCAACCAGCCCTCTTGCCTCTATCAGTGATTGAAATTAATGAGAAAAAAAATGGTATGATAGACAGATGGACACAAACAGATGAAAAAGATCATGCATGTTAAACTTGTCTCTGAAACTAAAAAACCTTCTACCCAGCTGACTCTTTTGACTACTCCTCCTAAATTTAGGTCATGGATAAATACGGTGAGTTTTATGGCCGTGACAGAATCAGTGAGTTACTAGGAATGGACAAAGCTGCTCTTGATTTTAGTGATGCTCGAGAAAAGAAGAAACCAAAGAAGGATAGCTCCTTGTCTGCTGTGTAAGCATTTGCTTCTGGTTTGTTTGTTTGTTGTTGTTTTTGTTTAGTTTGGTGGTGGTGGTGGTTGTTTTATTTATTTATTTATTTAATGATTGATTTTGGTTAAAATCAAGAACTCAAGGTTTGTCATTTGGCTTTGAATTTTCTTGCTGTATGGCTTTTCTTTTATGAATGGCTATATACGATCAATCCATGCGTATTTGAGAGAATAATGTGAAATACACAAAGATGAAAGTTATTTATCAGAGGTGTCATAGTCAAACTTATGTCTCAGTCCCTTTGCCTCCCTAGCTGCTGTTCTTGGTTCTGCTGTCATTCGTACAGTCTGTGTCAATGGAAGAGGCAACTGAGGCTCAGGCATCTGCAGCAATCGGTGCTTCACAGTGGTAATTTAGGGGAAAATAAGCAGGGCTGCAGTTGGATGCAGATGTGGTAGAGAAATTCTTCCCCTTTAAAGAAGACAAAAATGTAAATAGATTTATCCTGAAGGATCTGACATTTCCGTAGTCTGGTGAGAAGATATGAATGTGAAGTGTATAACGAATGGGTACAGTTGGCCTAGAATGTAAAAGAGGTTAAAAGGTCTTCATTTTCCTTGTCGCAAGATTCAGTAGTCTAGGTTTTCAAAAGCTCCTGGAACAAGTAACCTTCTTGTTAAGAATGTAGTATCTTAGAAGACAATATTATCTGTTATACAAAAGCTGCAAGTTGTTTTTTTTTTTTTTTTCTCTTCAATGTATGTAATTTGTAAATATCATCCATGCAATCCTAATCAGGCAGTAAATACCACCCAGTTATCATGGTCTGAGTTATTCCTGACTGTGCAAAAGGTTTTAATACACATTCCTTTTTAATTTACATTTTTTCTTGATATCAGTAGGAAAAACAAAGGACATCAGAGATTCATTTCACCTTACTTTGTGTGTCTTTAAAAGCCACCTAATTGTATCACTCAAGATGTGATATCATAACCAATGGTGAGGAACTGGTATTTCAGGGTGCAAATTCTCAAAACACGATTTCTCTCTGCTGATTCTAAAGTTCATGTGACTTATATGTAGGTGATTGCACTGTAGATATTGATCAGCTTCAGATCTGATGTCTTCGAAATAGTACTTATACATTTGTTCTTCTGCTTTTGTTTCAGACAGGTCCATTCCAGAGTAAAAGTGTGAATTAGAACAAGGTTCTGATGTATTTCAGCTCGGGAGAAATAGATAAACTGTGACCTTTTTATTTTCTGTGACAATACACTTCCTGTAGTATGCAATATGCACTCATGTTGCATATTTTCCTATTTTATTCTTATATAAAATGTGATTTGTTTACTTTTACAGGCTAAACTCTGTTGATGTTAAGTATCAGATGTGGAAATTAGGAGTTGTTTTCACTGATAATGTAAGTCTGTCAGTATATGTATACACATACATTCATCTTCTGAAAAAAAAAAAAAAAAAGATATCCATCTTAGCCTGAAGGGCTTCTGAGCATATATGAAATATTCTGAATTACAAGTAGTTTACTACATAGATAAAGAAAATCCCAGAAGTTTAAAAAGAGATTGACTAAATCTTTTCCCAGTTACATGGGTATTAGTCTATAGAACCTCAGTCTGTTTTCTCCCCTTAACCCCTTTCTTATATGGTTATTCAGGAGGAATAAGCAAGTGCTGTAAAATTGGGAAACTGTCTATATAAATTCTAGTTGCCATTTTTCATGCTGTTCTTAAACTTTACATCAGCAGTCACTTAAATACTCCTGGAACACAGTCAGATCAGCATAGTTAATGGGTGTAGAATTACTGTAATTTGTGTCACTGAAACTCTTAGCGGGATGTGACACAGAATGAGGCTAATGATTTTACTCATTTTAAAAAATGAGTCAAAAAAAAAAAAAAAGGAATGACAAACAAGACTGTTAAAATATTCTTCAGTTTAAGATATTGCTCATCTTATGAATGTAAATGGTATTATGATTGTGGCTTTCCTGAGTCAGCTTGTTTTTCTGGTGGAAAATATGGTAGAGGAAATATGATGTTGTAACTAGGACTGCTGGAGAAAGAAGATATAAACTGACTTCGGTCAGAAAGGGTGGAACTTGCAGGTTGAAGTTGGGACGATAACTCTCCAGGTCCGCAGAAAGCATGACCTGTAGAGAGTTAATTCATTCAGGATTAAGTCTTTTCTAAAGAAAAGTCTAATTTTTTTCTTATAAGTGTGTACTTGTCCTTAAGTCAAATAAATTAAATTATAGAGGAAAAGATGAAATGAACATTTGTAGTATTAGTAAACTAAAATAGTATTAAATATTTCAGTAGCAGTTTTAGTAGTTTGAATTAATTATATAATTCCTTTTGTTGCTTGCAAAGTCCTTTTGTTTGTCATTGACCATATTAAGGTATTAATATTTTAATGTAATTGTTCATAAACAAAAAATAATTCAAATCAGAAGACTTTTTATATAATAAACATTAACAAGTAATGGAATTGTTTCAAAATTGAAATTTAGGATGTGTTAATTTTGAACATTTCATGTGAACACATCTACATTTGCAGATTTAATATTTTTGCACAGAGAAAATTCTCAAAAGCAAAATTTGTGTAAGAAAAACGTCATGGTTTTCTGTTTAAATAGAAAGCACATTCAAGCAATTTCTACTTTTTCTTAGTGTTGTGTTAGACATAGTAGTCCTTAGGTTTTTTTTTAGTTTATTTATTTATGTATTTTGTAATGTGCTTGTTTTTCTTTTAGTCTTTCCTTTACCTAGCTTGGTACATGACCATGTCAGTCCTTGGCCATTACAACAATTTTTTCTTTGCTGCTCATCTTCTTGACATTGCAATGGGATTCAAGACGTTACGAACTATCCTGTCATCAGTGACCCACAATGGTAAACAGGTATCAACTTTTATCTTTTTTTGTTTACGTTTTTTGTTTGTTTTGTTTTTTTTTTACTGATAGACTGCACAGGAAAGATCACTTCTTGTCTTAATTCAGCTGACCGCTGAAATCTGCTGTGCTGGTGAGAAAACTTGCCAGTGAGATTTATAAGCAAAAGAACGTGGCACTAGAATGCATGGCATTAAATTTAGTTTCTAGATGTTATTGTGTTACTATGTAGCCCATAAAGTTGCTGTTCAGAATTTTTTCAAGATTCTTCTAAAGAAAGATCCAGCTGAGATCCAGTTATTCTTTCTTTTGGAGGGCTGTTTGAGAGCCTCAGCTCCCTGGTAGTAAGAAATCATTTCTTTAAGAAGTTATAAAATCTGACATTGCATTTCTGATTTTAAGTAGAGAAAATAATGAAGGTTTTTCATCCATTGAAATTTGTTCTACGAACAGTGTTTCATGTAAAGTGTTCCTCCCCTTTGATGGCCTTCCGATTTCAAAGAACCTTTTTAACACTTTTTTGATGATAAAAAACAAAACAAAACAACAAAAAAAACCATCCTTGGTCTGCTTAGAAGACCTTCCAGCAAGGCAGCTATAATTGTGTATAATTTTGTCTTCCAGCTTGTCCTAACAGTAGGATTACTGGCAGTAGTGGTATACTTGTACACAGTAGTGGCATTCAATTTTTTTCGCAAGTTCTACAACAAGAGTGAAGATGGTGATATGCCAGACATGAAATGCGACGATATGTTAACAGTAAGTCTTAGTTTGCTTTCTGCTTATTTTCTTAAACTGTTATGTTTTTGCCCTGTCCTTTTTGTAATTCCTGTTCATACATTTGTATCATTAGCCAGCAAGAGAAAGACTGTAAGGGAAAGCAAAGGAACAAATACAGTGAACATCCTTAAGAACTAGATATACTCTGCATATCACAGAATCATCTAGGTTGGAAGAGACCTTCAAGATCATCTAGTCCAACCTCTGACCTAACACTAACAAGTCCTACACTAAACCATATCACTAAGCTCTACATCTAAACATGTTCTAAAGACCTCCAGGGATGGTGACTCAACCACTTCCCTGGGCAGCCTATTCCAATGCCTAACAACCCTTTCAGTAAAGAAGTTCTTCTTAATATCCAACCTAAACCTCCCCTGGCGCAACTTTAGCCCATTCCCTGTCGTCCTGTCACCAGGCACGTGGGAGAATATATTACACAAACACTTATTTAAAGGAACACGAGAAACGTGACAATATTTTTTTGCTATAATTTCTGCAAAAGTGAAAACCAGCTAAAAGCTGTGAACCTGAGCTCAATCAGTTAAAGGGCAATACTGCTAAATCTGGAGGTTCTAAAGGCCATTCAGGAGAAGGCAAGAACTTTCATGAGTAGTGTAAGTTCTGAAATGCTTGTTAAAGCTTGAAAATCCATTACTTTCCCCTTCCATTAGTTGCCATGATTATCTTTAACTGGCATTCTGTTGCTAAAAAGTTATTTTTTTTTTTACTTACTGAGATGATGCCAGGCTTTTCAGTTGTAGATGGTAAGAAGAGCTTAAATCGCAAAGAACATCTAGGCTGTGTTGTTGTTAATATCTCTCTAAAAGTAATCTGCAACAGAGTCAAATATATTTCAGCATGTTATACAGTATGAACCACTTCCAGGGAATTGACACCATTCATTTTAAAAGCCCAGTAATCAAATAAACTGTGAAAACAGACTAACATGTCTATATTTTTGTCCAGTTTGGGACCTTCAGTGCAAGAAAGACACAGATGAACTGGAGTATAGTCAGTGGAGAATCACTTAAGATGGTCAGGTGATGCAGCACTTTCCCTGGGAGGATCCTAAGTGAACTGGGCTTGTTTGGCCTGGAGTAGAGAAGGCTTTGAGGTGAGGATGGGGCAGCTTAAGAGCAGCTCCCCAGTGTCTAAAGAGAGGTTATTGGGAAGAATGAGCCAGGGATTTTTACAGCAGTGCATGGAAGGAGACCACAAAATGGAAGAAGGTATTCTGGCTGGATGTAAGGAAATATTTTTTCACTTTGAGGAGTACCAGGCAGTGGAACAGCTTCCTCAGAGAGGTTGTGCGGTCTCCATCCTTGAGAGGATTTAACAACCTGACTGGATAAAGCCCTGAGTAACTTTGTCTAAGCTTATAGTGGACCGTACCTGGAGCAGGAATTTGGACTTGGAGATCTCCTGAAGCCCATTCTGACTTATCATAGAATCTTAGAATGGCTCGGGTTGGAAGGGACCTCAAAGATCATCTAGTTCCAACCCCCATGCCACAGGCAGGGATGCAACCCACTAGATCAGGTTGCTCAGGGCCTTATCTAACCTGGTCTTGAACACCTCCAGGGATAGGGCATGCACAACCTCTCTAGGCAACCTGTTCCAGTGCCTTACCACCCTCTGAGTGAAGAACTGCCTCCTAATCTAAATCTCCCCTCTCTTAGTTTAAAACCATTCCACTTTGTCCTGTCATTATCTGATTGAGCAAAGAGTCACTCTCCATCTTTTTTATCTGAAAATACACCTAAAAAAAGGCTTAAGTATTGTACAGGAGCAAGCTAGAATAACACGCAATAAATCTATAATTAAATAAATAAATAAATTAAATAAATATAATAAATCTGCTATAAAATCAGGGTTGTTTGTAAAAATGGTAAGACTTGCAATGTGAAATGGGGAAAAAAATAAAGGTATTGATAATATATTTTAATTTTCAGTAATTGAAAAATAACATTGACTTTAAATGGTGAAATAAAAACTTTCTGTAAAATATTACGTTTCTCAGCCATTGGTCATTCAGCATTGTATGTTACTATTATAATTTTCTTACTCAAGGGATATAGGAGTAAGAGCAGTATAGAAGTAAAATAATGGGTCTTTCATATGGTTAGCTTTTTGGAATCACTACTTTTTGATACAGTGAGAATTGTATCTGTAGTTAGCAAAAGTTCTTAAAGAAAAAGAATCAGTCTTCTTCAGGCCTCTGAGTTTGATAGCATAATCCTCTATTACATGATAAACTGGATTTTTTGCATTGTCAGCACCCCACGACTGTACTTATGGCACCCCTTTGCAGCACTGGTGTAGACTGTTTCCATCCTTAGCCTGTCCTATGCACAAACATACTGAAAGGTTGTATTTGTTTGTTGTGTTTGTTTGTTGTTTTTTGTTTGTTTGTTTGTTTTTTTGAAACATCAGAGATGGGACAAGTCATTCACTTTTGAGATAGAATAATGGGAAATAGATTTGGTGGTAATGGTACTTTCTACTAGCATATTACTGTACTGTATGCTGAAACATTTGGACCTGAATCATGGTATGCTGTTAGGCTCAAGGTAGTCATAATATAATCTTTTTATAACATATGCATTATACATATTATATACATTATATATACATTATATACATGATAACATATACATTATACATACAACATTATAACATATAATCTTTTTGAACCATGACATAAAGACAGAACATGAAATGCTGCAGTTTCAGATTCACAGCAGCATTTCTGCCCTTTCGGAAGTATCCGTAACCTGGAAGAGAAATAGATGACTTCACGTAGTATTTCTGCTAGAACATAGACCAGTGTCTGCCAATTACTGAATTTGAAAAAATTGATATTTTTACTCATAGATGCAGACAAACTTTTTTGTATCTTTGTTTGTTTTTAGTGCTATATGTTTCACATGTATGTTGGAGTACGTGCTGGTGGAGGAATTGGTGATGAAATAGAGGATCCAGCAGGAGATGAATATGAAATCTATCGGATTATCTTTGATATCACTTTCTTCTTCTTTGTGATTGTCATCCTGCTTGCCATTATTCAAGGTATATATATGTAGCCCACTGTGACTGAAAGCATTATTTAGCAGTACATGGATCTCAGTGCTACAGTTATCCTATGCCCAAGATTCAACCAGGACAGATCAGAAAGCAGATTTAAAAAGTAAATCACACCCAGCTGGCTTTTATCCATATGCTGTTCTTCCTAGATTCTGTACAGTCAGCAGGCTCTAACTGGATCAATATAGAAACAAAAAAGCTACTTGCCACAAGAATACTGATGTCATTACCATTTCCATCTTCCCATTGCCTCCTCTAAAAGACTCCTGTAAATGATCAGCAAGAGAAGTGATTAGAAAAAATTATTATTGCCTCCTGTCAACTAACAGGAAAATAACAAAAGTTTTATGCCTATAAGAATGTTTTCTCACTTCCTACAAAGGAGTTTAGAAGGCAATTCTGAGCTTCTATTATGTTGTTTATAACTCTTATTCAAGCAACAGGTTGTTTTAAAGGATTTGCAGAGGATGTAAAATTTTTCATAATCTCAAGTAGTTTATCTCTTACTGCTTGTTTCTTATTTTTGTGACTGGGTAAAGAGTAGAAGCCTTAGCTGTCAAGCTTGAGAGTAATTCTTACCTGGTATTCATCAGTTTTACAGCACAGTAATTTTGGTAATGATTGTGGAGTTATTCCATACTTGTATCAGTGCAACCAAAGGGAGAATCTATAATCTGAGCCATCTTCTCCCTGAAATGGCCCCTTACTTCTGCAGAGCTCTGACAGTGGAACCTCAAGCTAAATGACAACCATAGTGAGAGAAGATGCATACAGCTCTGGAACTCTTTGCATCTGCTGTGTAATACATACCTGAACACTGTTAAATGTACAGTAGTGTTCTTAGCGTGTTAAAGCCTCCATTGCTGCAAACCCAGGAACGTCTTTATGTGCTTAGTCAAGGATAGAGCACTGCAAATAAAACAGAAGTTCGCGTATCCTATATTTTATAATTCCAAATGGTACTGTACTGGTACCATGTTACAGGTAGCTGTTTTCTTTGACTTGCTCATTTTCCTTCACATATCTGGATGTTTTTGCATTTGTTGGAAGGTATATCACTTTCTACTGTTTCTACACAAGACTGCCGTTGAATATTATTTGTCAGAGTTGTCCCTGGATTTCCAAATATTCTTTGTCACAGTTCTTGAACATTAACTATTATTTTAACTTAATCCCTAGGTTTAATTATTGATGCTTTTGGTGAGTTAAGAGATCAACAAGAACAAGTTAAAGAAGACATGGAGGTAAGAACATCCAGTTGCTGAACCGTACACTGTTTTCAGGTTTCCTCAAAAGAAAACCAGTTCAATCAAAGGGTAGTACAGCCAGTGGATATTTTTTAAATTGAATTCAATTTTAATTGAAATACACAGTTCTGTAGAGGATCCAATGCCATACAGTGTCCTGGGTAAGATCGTATTCTTACATCTCAGTTCATTCTATGGAAAAAGTAACTTAGATTTTTTTTTTGGTTGTTGTTTTATTTATTGCATCATAAGAACTTAAATAAGTAGTTCTGTTAGTACAATTAAATAGTCTTTAGACATTTTTATGAAGAGAATACTCTGCTAGCATCCAGGTTCTGAATAGCATTTACTGCTCTTTGCTCTGTGCTGTGAAAGTGGCATGTTATTGACAGGTACTAGCTGCTACTTGCATGGGACACAAACACTGTTTGTCTGCACTTACATTCTGCTCTATTTAATATTTGTTTGCTAATTCCTAGTGTTTTTTAATACCTCCAGATAAGTGTGGACTTTTTTTTTTTTGCTGTCAGTGATAAATCAACAAAAAATCATGCAAAAAAACCCCTAACAGTTTATTTTCTCATGACTTCTTAAACTTTAGACTGTATTTTCATTGTTTTAAACAACAAAAATCTTTGTATGTTGCTGTATATTATGAATTCCTTGGATCTTCTGACTAGAGTTTTCTAACAGCTGTTAAAACTGCCATGATGCAGTTCATCTCAGATGTAATTTTCTTTGGTTAATCTACGTGTGAGTATCCAGTACTTGCTGGTTTTCTCTTCTGTCATTTAAGTGTGAATGTAATAATTCAGAAGAGTGTTGAGAAAGAACTGCTGTGTTGTGTAATCTAAACTAAAAGCATATTCAACTTCAGCTGAATGAACACAACAAGCGGTTGAGGTAAATGTTGCCATGTGCTACAATGAATACTACTTATAACGTTCAAGGAAAAAAAGTAACAGCTTTGACTGACAAGTTCAATGCCATTCTTTCTCCTCATATCTGTTCACTTATAGGTGCTGAAGATTGATTGATTGGTTTATTTATTTATCAAACAGTAATAGGTTACTCTGATGGCAGTTAATCTTCTATTCAAGTGTTTTGGCTGAAGCATCCAGTGCCAGTCATTAAAAGAAAAGGCTTTTTGTTCAGTGCATGTTATAGTTGATGCATTGCCATTTTGAAGAAAATTGCTACATTATAGGGTGGCTGTTCTCAGAAGGGTGCAGGGTTCTATATAGTGTTGAAGTATTGTGTGTTTTTTCTTTTAGACAAAGTGCTTTATCTGTGGAATAGGAAATGATTACTTTGATACAGTGCCCCACGGCTTTGAAACACACACACTGCAGGAGCACAACTTGGCCAATTATTTGTAAGTACAGTAAAAATGAACTTCTTGGTAACTCATGACCCCTGCAGCCTCTGCAAGTACCTGATTAGCTCTATTGCATAAGCACGAGTCAGTACCATTTGGCTTTGATGTGCATTCATGCTGCCTGAATGAATGAACGAAAAAAGGAAAGAGGCTTTTTTTTTTTTTTTTTTTTTTGTCTAGAATCCATGAGAAAGAAAGCTTGAGCTTTCCCTTTATTAGGAAAGCTGTTCTGACTTTATGAGGCAATATAATTTCTGTGGAGGTAGAAGCAGAGAATGAACAAACTTCAATACCTTGTTTCCAATTTGGTTGTGAGACACCAGTTTTGTGTGAGCTAGGATATGGAAACTGGGAATCTGGTATGTGGCTAGTTAGTATCCTTGATTTCTTAATGATATTCAGCATTTTGTATTCATTAAAAAAATCAATGGCTACTCTCTATGTCTAAGTTAGTGTCTGTCGGCATGAAAATGTCTATTACATTTTTCAAATAGCTTAGAAAAATCTTCATTCAAACAAAGTACTCATTTATTGTAAATCACTTTGAATCTTCTGCATTTTCTGCTATTCATTGAAAAATGAGTGAATTAACATTTTGAGGAAAGTATAAGTCTGGGAATATCATCATAAATATAATTCTGGAACTTGTAAGTACTTGAACAAAATTTTCTCACATTTTTGTACACAACATGTTGAGAAATACCCATCAATCTGTGGGTTGCCTAGTGCTTCCAGATACTGTATTCATAATAACTCTTTCTTTGATTTTAGGTTTTTCCTGATGTATCTTATTAATAAAGATGAAACAGAGCATACAGGACAGGTAGGTGAACAACTCCATGAATGCCAACAGTTATTAAACGAGACTGGTTCTAAAATAAAAATCATTCTGTCTTGGCAAAACTAAGAGTATTCTAATGAATAATATCCTATATGGTAAGTAACTTAATTGTCATTCTTCTAAACAGTTCTTAGGATTTTGGTTGTTTAATGTTAGATTGAGTATTAATTCTCTAATGTTTCCTATTTTGTTATTTGGCCTGTTATTCTTAAAGCATTACTTACACAAAAAAATATAAATACAGACTATAAGCAAAAATAATGAGAAGCAGAACATTTAAGCATCCTGTGAAAGCAACATTCCTTTTTTTTTCTTTCTCATTTAATATCATTCATCAGTTATATGATCTTCTATTTTTACCTTTCTAGATAAGTCAGTATGAAAGCACTTGTGCATGTATATGAAATGAAACCTGTGAAAACAATTTTAACAGTAGGTTTCTTTGCTGTTTGCTGTTCAAATGGACCTTTGAAATCCATTTTTTAATGCATTATGTGTATGGATGCTTTGAAATGACCGATACAGAAATTCAGTCAAATTTCTGTGACAGAAAAAAATCTGCTTATGTTTATGACCAGTTTTACTTGAGCTTTACATTGCTTCTAGATGTGAAATTACAATTAAACTATCTGGTCATCTCTTGTGTGTTTTCTCTAGTGCTTTTTGGCTAGGTGACAAAAATGTAAAATCTACTCTAAACTGATAAAAAAAAAAAAAAGGCATGCTTGGTGTTTTCTCATTGAATCAATTTAAGGTATTTAAATTTTGTTTCTTCCAGGAATCCTATGTATGGAAAATGTATCAAGAACGGTGCTGGGAGTTTTTTCCTGCTGGTGATTGCTTCCGAAAACAGTACGAAGACCAGCTCAACTAAGCAGAGATGAGGATTTCCACTTGAAAATACATCCATATTTCCCAACTCTTTTGGGAATATCCAATAGATTTCTTAAATCCCCAAAGCTGTGTGCTTTATGGAGCACCAAAGCTCTGTTTTTAATGACCCAACTGTGCTTTTATTTTCTTGTGTATTTGCTTTGAGAACACTGGAGTAAAGAACAATGAAAAATAACAGCAACTCTGGAAAACAAACCAACCACTTGCACATGCAAAAGATATCCCAATACATAACATGCTCACATAAGAAGAGACTTGAGACAGCTTATTTCTGAAACTGCCAGATGATGCCCTTGTCTATAAAATCACACATGGGGTGATATGGTAGCAACACTCATTCAGTCTATTTATTTCATCATCCTGGAAGGAACTATATGTAGTTCACAGAGCACTGTAAAAGATTGTTGTGGACACTAAGTTGTGGGGAAATAGTGCCTTACTATATGTGGGTTGAGCTATGCAGAAGATGAGTGCATGATGACATTGTATTTTTTTTTCCTTGTTTTTTTTTTTTTCTTCTTTCTTCCAAGTTAATATTTATTTTTTGTTTTTAGTTGGTTTGGGAGGAAGGGGTTTGATTGTGCACATCTTTTTGTTAAGACTGGAGTGTCTCAGGACAAGATTAGGTTATTCTCATCAAGTTCATTTCACATTTACCTTCCTCTTTAGCTTTTGCTCTTATTTTGGTAATGCTCTGATACAACACTGCAACTTTATGAAATCTTTGTATGAAGACAAGAAGACTGAAAAAAACACTTTAACAAGAAATGTTTCATTGCATGTTTATTATGCAAGTTTAAAACAATCAAAGAAACAACCTTCAAAAGCAAGTTGATCAACATGAAAAAAAACATTCACAATAATTATTTCCATAGTAATAAAGTGTTGTGGGCTTTATTGTACATCTGGAACAAGTGTCATCAGCCAACAATGTATATGTTATGAATTTGACAGTACTTTGGGTTTCTTTTCTTTTTCTTTCTTTCACTTCTGCCACCTGTGATCGATAGTGGAGTTGAAGATTTTCTTGTTAAATTATTTTTTAAAATCAAAGCTGAAGCAATATCCATTCAGGGATCCCATCAGTTGCATCATGAAACACCAATGATGTGTATGTCACTCCATTTTGAGTCCTTTTCAATTGTAATGCCAGTCTTTACAAATAAAAAGAGAGATTCAGAATGGAAATGAGGTGGTTTTGGGAGCATTTGAGGTTTCTTACTGAGTCTTTTTATTAATCCCTGAGTTAATTGTATCCACGTCAAAACAAGCTTAAGTTGCTGTTTTCTCAATGAGTTTTTTTTTTTTTTCTTCCCCTCTTCTTGCTATTCCGTTGCTCTGTTTCATTTTCTTACAGCCCACATCTTTGTCATAAAAGTAAGTCTGTATCAGTATTCGGTTGTAACTTTGAAAAGTTATAACTAAGGGAATAATCCTTTAAGAATACTGTATACTGTATTTAAAGCCAGGCTTTCAGTTCAGTGGATTATGGATACTGCTACTCTGAAATTGGGATCCTGTTGAGGATTCTGGTTTCGGTTGTCCCAGATTCTACAATATTTGGGACCAGAGGCTGGGCAGTCTGGTGATGGTGGGAAAAGAGGGTAAAGCAGCACCAATTTGTATTAAACAACCTCAGTCAGTTTGGATTATTCATTCTAGCTTTGTTTCTTAAGTTTGGCACAATTTAGGTGTTTTGAATCCACCTTTCTTTGTTTGGTGTATTTGGGCTAGAAATTGGAGTTTTCAGTAACATGTCTTTTTGGGTATTTGACATGAGAATAGTTTTCCAATGGGGCAAAGACAGACACACATACATTCATTTGGTCTTGCAGATTTTGTTGAGGAATTGGTAGCTAAAGATTCTGACTGATGTTTCAAGATCCCTTTGTTTTGAAAGCAATTTCAGATGGACTTTGTGGGCAAATACGGGAATAAAAGTGACGTGTTTCTTTAACCTTAGCCTTAACTTCACCTTGTTGCCTTCAGAAATCACAAGGCTTCTGGGACATCCTTGCTGTTAAATCCTGTATACAGTGTCGTAAATATATGTGAAGCCACACTAGCACTCCACTCTTTTAGTGTGATATGTAGCGATTATATGGTGAGACAAAAAGTTTTACTGTACGTATGAAAAATCTTCATTTACTGAATGAAGTTTATTAATAGCTTTCCCAAAAGTTTTTCCTACAGCTAAGAATTGGTTCATTAAATTTTACAGGATTAGTGTTCACTGCTGAAAGTGACTGGAAACTGGCTTCAGTAGACCCTCAGAGCCTGGTCATACTGACCCCTGTGGAATGGCTGGGGAATTTCGGTGACACCCTGAAACTTGACTTCCCTCTTTGATTCGGTACACAAAAAGTTGCTACTGGGAGCTTATTTTTATTTTTATTTTTTAATACTTAACACATTCAATTCAAGAAAATAAACTCATTTTGAAGTTAAAACAAAGAATACATCTCATAGGGGACTAGTTTATTTTAAAATTATGTATTTCCTGTGTTTCTTACTGTTTCTGACACTGATGTCTACCTTTAATGGGATATTATTATTAAGGCAAATCACTTACTATGTGATATAGACTGAGCTACCAAGCTAGTACTGTTTAATTTGTTTTAGAATTATACAAAACTGAAGAGAATTCTTAGATTTTATTTTAAATGGCTAACCTTACTGAGACAAATGCAATTTCTTGGAATTTATGTGTTGTAAAAGTGTCAGTAAAATAAGCAATATGAGCATATGAACACAGCCAACAAATTCACTACTTGTACTGCTTTATCAAAAAAATTAACATTGACATGTCCTGCATAGTAGCACAATGTACAAGAGCAGCTAATAATATGTCACTTGAAACACTGCAATTTTCAATTCAAGAAAATCAATTACAGTGCTTATGCACAGGTTATTTAAGGTTATACTTGCACATATTTTTGTGTATGTTATTATTATTATTATTATCATTATTTTAGCTTTTAGCTGAGTTTACAGATGGTGTCAGTAAAAGTGTAATTTCCAGGTGGAACTGTTGCCCTTTGTTGAAGGTAGCGGAGAGACTTTGTTGCTGTTTACTTCTGAAGGTCAAGCATAAAGAGGGCAGTTAAGAACTCCAGAACTGATGATCCTAGTGTATTTATGTTAATATCAGCAAAGAACCCAAGAAATGAATGGCAATGGTAAAGTGAAGTAAGATGAGAGAGTATTCGAGGTGTGGTTAGTTTGTGGAAGTTGAGTTACCCATTGATATATCATCCCACTTAGAACTGAATTGCTAAAGAAGAAATGTCACAAGGATTACACCTTCTTCCAATAGTTTGTTCCATATTTCATTCTACTAAAACACTGAATTCTTAAGTCTGTGTTTTTTGCTAAGACAATCACAGAAAAGAGAGAACAAGAGGCCACCGTGATATCCTTGGCCCACATATTACTACAGAACTACTGCCTTCCATCTTGGCCTCTAAAATATTATTTAAGATGTTGTAGAGTATTTAGGTTTGTAGTATCTTACTGCTTTTACAGGACTCTTACTAATGAATACCTTTCTCTTTACGATTTGCTTGAATGTTTTTCTGACTCCTTTGAAAAAAAATTCTGCAAATTCGGAGGCACCAAATTTTTCTTTTTGCTTACATAATCACCAGTATTCTTATGTTGTAATTATTTTTTTTAATTTTCTAAAGTATTTGTTAATTTTTGCTCCTCATTAGCCAAAACAACTATCACTGTAGTGTCAAGAATATCTTCTGTCAAAAGATAAGCCATCTGTCTCACAGAGAGCATGGGTGGGTATGTTCTCTGGTTAAATCTACTATTTATCCTCATAAATGTAGCTCCTTCAGACTCTCTTCGTAACTCACAGCCACTTTTATTTGTATATTTATTTGTCTCTTTCAGTTTTCAGCTTTTCTAAACCCATAATAAGCCATAGAGGTGTGGTTGCAAATAGGAATTCAATTTAGATCATCCTAGAGTCACTTATGGTAGACTTACAAGATATTTAAGCATAAAAATCCATTTTAATGTGAGCTTATTTTGCAGCTGCAGCATTTTTTGTCCTTTTTTGTTATTGTTCTTGTAATGTCTTTTCTGGATTACAGTTTTCTCTGTAGTCTGCATGCCATTTTAACTATTTCTGTGCAATTTTCTCTATCTAGTTTTCTTCACAATTGTCTTTTTCTTTGCTTTGGATATTCATTTAGGCAAAAAGACCTTCATGTGTTAAGTGGTAAAGAGGACCCTTCTCAGCAGTTTTTGAAGATCGCTGACAGCCAAACGGCATCACATTCAGCTGTGCAAATGGAGGTCAAGAACTGAGACTACTTTTGATACCAACAGAATGGTTTTATAATAATATAGAGGATCATGGGCAGACCTACTATTAAAAAGGTTTGGAGTTCTATGTATGTGTGCTGGATGGGAAGATATGAGCTAAAGTTCACCTGAAAAAAGTTTTGAAATTTCTGAAATGTAAAGGAAAAATCTCAAAAATACACAACTTTAAAATTCAAAAGACTTTACTGTCAATCCATGGTGTAAATGCTCCAAGTTTGCATACAAGATGTAGTTGCTGTGTTGCTTAGTAGAAATTGCAGTTACAGAGACTAAATACCTCTCTTTTAGGAATATGTTAATCACTTTTAGAACATTGAAAGTTGGCTTTATAATGCTGGATCATACAATTTTGAGATGTGACATGAGTATAAAGGTTCTAATTAATTGTTTCTTACACAGTGCTGGTGGAATAGAGGGAAACTGTGCATGAATTGAACACATTCTGAAAACAAAACCAACAAGAACAACAACAAAATACAACCCCAAAGAAGCCAGGGAGAATGGAAAGTTCCGAAGTAAAAGCAAAAAAAAAAAAAAAGATAAAAGAATTTTTATCTGTTGAGAAGTGGAATTCAGTTATGAAACCTTCAATGAGCTCTGCTTCTGCACTGTTGTGATCAAATTTCAGTTTCCTGTTAAACTCTTAAGAACTGTTAGTATTTTCCTGAGATATTAAACTATGTCTGGGAAATATGTAGCTAATAAACTTTTCTGAAAATAGCTCTATAAATGAGAAGGATTGAAAAACAGAATTTTTATAAATTAATTCTTTGGTTGTAGGCACACATGGACTCATTTTTAAGGTTGTCATGATTTATTTTGAAAATAATTTTTGTGCTGTAAGTGAGCTTCAGGATCCAAACCAGGACTGAAGGCCTTATGGTGTCAGTTGCCATACCACTTCATAACAAAACAGTTGTCTCTAGCCTTAAAGAGCTGAAAGCCTGAGTAAAGGATGTGGACAGGGAAATGTACATTCAGTACATGGACAGGGAAATTCAAGGTTACAGTGGGATAATATCATGAATAGAGTAGGTAATAGTGAAAATATCATCAGCTGACTACTTACTAGATGATCTGAAAGTAATTGCTGAGGAAAGTGTACTGGGTCTGGCTGGGATGGTGTTAACTTTCCCCACAGCAGCCCATACAGTGTTGTGCTCTGCACTTGTAGCTAGAACAGCACAGCATCCAGACCCTCCCTCGCCCCCCGTGAGTTATCACTGCATACATTCTCTCAAGCTGTTTCATTACATAGAATGTATTTATTTTTCATTAATATTCAGTTAGCATATGAGATTTACACAATATGCTTGCTTTTAACCTCTGGAAAACATTAAAATTTTTATAGCATACTGTGTTTGAAGAAAAAGAAGAATATCCTGCTATTTAACCACTCTGCAATCATGAGCAAAAGAAGTACTTTACTAGCACAAAAGTATGAAAGAAAGTTATCTCACTGGCTTAGTTGATGAGGTTTTCTAGTTTTTGTGATACAGCTTGCATGTCCACCCTGTAGGAATGTTCCTGCTACTTTGGAGATAGGTCATCCTTTTGCTAAACAGAAGAAACCAAACAGAAGGTCTTGTGGAACCTGGAGAACATTTGAGGGAACCAGTTGAATGCTTTCCCAGCTGAGATACTTATATGATACTCATAGATTGACCATATAGACGGTGGCATCCTATAGCTTGTATAACTTTTCTTTACACAGTTTTTTCTTCTTTTTTAATCTAAGGTTTATTGCTTAAACAAATTTTTCGATCTTGGATACTTATAGCAGCTCAGAGAAGTAGATATTTCCATCCTGCTGTTGCATCTATTACGTCAATCAGTTCATGTCAAAAGCCATATTGATAGAAAATATGGCAGCGCTGGAAAATATAAATAAAGAGATTAAAACCTACAAAATGTATTTCTCAAGGCTCTCTGAAGTTCTTAATTTCTACAGTTATGAAGATATGCACTGACTGGGTAGGCATTGCTCACATGTTTTTTGTGTTCATTAAGCTGAAATGAGTTCTTGAGGCATAGCAATTAAAAACATAATTTATACCATTGCTTCTTTAGTGTTGCAATCCAAGGATTTTTTGTTTAAGTAAATGTGTTCACTGTTTTTTTACAGTATCAGAACATGTGCATTGATCTGAGAAACTGTCAGACTCATCTCTTTTCTCCATCACTATTAACAGGCAAATGGTTCAGTTTTTCATAGGAAATCCAACTAGAGTTATATTCAGATAGCATCCATGGAGTAGGTACCACACAGCACCAATATACATTCAATTATATATAGATTTTGATTTTGTACAGTATTACGATAAAGTGTGAAATGAGGATAGTAGGCTATTAGAAAGTGTAGAGCTGTTTTTTGGACAGAAATAGTAATTTTATTTATTTTTTACATATTGTATATATATATATATATATATTTTGTAGCAGAGCCAACCTGAAGCTGTTCACAGTCCTCCTACAACCAGCTGCTCAGTGTCACATTGCATTTTTCTCTTGGTTACAGCAAACGTCTATGGGGTAAACCAGGGAGAAAAAAAAAAAAAGCGGTAAACTAGAGAAGTAAATAAAATGAGGTTTTTCAATCTGGCAGCAAAGGCTTGAACTGGCACTGCTATTAAGAAGATGAATGCATTAACGCCATGATCAATCATGGCGTAGAATAAGGTAGAATAAACATCTATACCAAAGAACATGCAAAATGTATGTTTAGTAGTTGTTTTTTTTCCAATATGTATTCTCTTCAGTGATACTCCAAAATAAGTTTATTTCAAATATTAGTTTGCTTCCACCTCAAGAGAATACTTTGTAATTGCTCATGGTAACTAGTCTGCTGGGTAATCAGGAGAAGAATGAAACAAAGACAGGTATCTTTTTTAACAGCATTGGCAATTGTTAGCTCCCAAGCTACAGAAAAAAATGTATGTTAACAGATTTTCTTTAAAAATAAAACCATTTCTTCTCATTTCAGAAGATGGAAGAGATGTGTAGGTTTAGAGTTCTATGACTAGTGAAATTCAGACATAACCTTTTAAAACTATCATGATTAATCCTCTCTGCTCTAATTAAGTTACACTCAATGTAGGAGTAAAATTTCAGCATCTTTTTTTCTTCCTACTCCTGACTTGCTCAGCTTTTGAGATATGTTAAAACAATGCTATGAATTGCTCTAAAACTAGGTGTTGAGCAGTATCACCTTCAGTCACAATCCCTTCTCTCTCAACAATTGCTATGATAAAGTCCTGCAGCTTCATCTTCCAAAACGTATGGTAGCAGAAGGTAGAATTCAGCGAAGTATGAGTTTTTCTTTACTTTAGCATATGATAATTATGTCAAAAGGCCTGTTTTTTAAAGCAACGACAACAATGTGGCAAAAAAAAAAAAGTAAATTAACTGGGAAAAGCTGCTGAGAACTGACTTCACTGTGTTGCAGTTGAGTATGCATTGTAATGAGAGGTGGGTAATTTGATTTTAATGAAGTTAGGTAGTATCCAGGAATGTCAGACTCCTTAGGGAGCTCCTCTTAAGTGTATCTTATGAAGACATCATGGGTGTTTTGCAGGTGAAGGAATGGGGGGAAAAAATCAAAAGTTTTGAAATTATTTTAATTTTTGCAAAAACATGACGGAGTGTGGGTGAACAAAATATGATATGAGTGAACTGAAAGAAGCAAAAGTCCATGATTTGTTGTTTTATTTCTTTGGAGGTTCATAAATTGCAGTAATTGTGGAGAAAGTGTTATCCTCAGCTTTGAGCCATACTGTGCCCACAATGCAGATCAAAATGAAGGCAGCAGAATGGATGGCATCTGGCTTCAACAGCAGCATCCAGTGAGGCTGCTGCTCTGTCCTGTGGTAATGTGACCAAACTAAGCTAAGCCCATCCAGTTCTGAAGGAGTCCCTTCCCCATCTACCTCAGTGCCAAGTAAAGGACCATCTGCGTTTTCTCAGTTTCATTATTGGCTCTGTCCTCTGGCAGCAGACGGCATCCTGCTATAACTACTGATACACAGATACTTGCAGACACCTCGCAAGAAGAAATTAAAGTTAAATTAATTGGACAGTTGCTCAGTCCTGACGGCAAGGCATATCCTTTTATCATGTGGTCTGTCCTAATGGAAGGAACGAAGTATATCCACTGACTGGGAAATAAACTAGTGGTATGACCAGACTGAATAGCAAGCAGTTGATCTTCACTCTGTCCAAAGATGATAAATTTTCAGGCACTAAGGAAAACATTATAGGCATTTTAGGTATCTACAATTTATTTTAGACTGAGGGGCCTCAGATTTTTTTGTAACAACTGGGCTGTTTTTAAGTGATTCACAGTGTTACCCTAAGCTGGTAACAAGCCAAGTTTTTGCTGTTAAATATTAATGTTAAAAACTCAAAGCTTGTTATAGGTCCTAGCTATTTAAAAAGATTATTCCTGATCCTCATCTACATGCCCTGCTTTTTCAAGTGACAGGCAAAATGATGAGTTTTCTTTCTGTGGAGACCTGTTTTAGAAAATAGTTTATAGTATCTGCACACATATGGAAAACTGTTCAGTGTTTAAATAGATGTGGCATAATGGAATGAGTTTCGGACAGGAAATACAGACACTGAATTTATTTTCTTCACAAGTTCTTTATGCTTGGAGAAGTATAAAATTTGTAATAATTTAAAGATGATAATGTAAATCATTAGATTTACATTAGATAGACCCATCATCTCAAAATGTCCCTGGGTCAGACTTCAAAGGTTCTCTCTCTCTTCATTATTCTTGAATGTAATTAGGCAAGTTTGTTTTCTATTTGCTCAGAATTCTGCTCCAGATCAACAGGTTAATATCATATACTTTTCAGTGGAGTTTCTGTAAAAGTATACATCTTCTTTTCAAGGTGTTAAAGGTTTAAATTTTTTTTTAGTGATCTTTTAGTGATTACTTTTTTTGTCATTAAAATTTTGCATTCCACTAAGACCAAATTAATTTTAAAAACTTAAAAAAGTGAAAAGAAAACAGAGAACACAACAGTGAACATCATGATGGTACTGTATAAATCCATAGTTTGCCTACTCTTGAATGCTGTGTGCAGTTATTAGCCTCTCATCTCAAAAGGATGTAGTAGAATTGGAAAAGGTTTGCAAAAAAACGACCAGTATGACCAAAAGTATGAAATGTCATCTGAGTGATTTTCACTATCTCTGTACAATGGGCAATTGCATTGGATAGGAGTCTCTTAAAGTCTCTTAAAGAGATTGCTTAGGAAGAATATGACAAAGGTATAACAGACGTCTAGAAAATCATGAGTGTCTTGGTGCAAGTGGATGGTGGTATGTTATTTCTTCTGATACAAGAAGTATTAGGAGCCAGATTGAAATCTTAACAGAACACCAGTAGCTGATCCATGGCACCAGCAAAAGATGTTGTCGGTGTTAGTAGTCTTCAGAACAGATATATATTACAAATATGCTCAAAGTCATCAAGTATCTAAAGCCACATATGGCTTATGAAGTTCCCTGAGCTTACAGTTCAGAGGAGTGAGAGGACTGCCCTGATGGGTGAGGGCCTTGAGCATAATCTGTGAATGAAGAGATTGAGGAGGCTGTATTTGTTAAATTTGTGTACGAGTGGGTTATTAACAACCTGATCGAAATGGGGATTTCCAGAGGTGATTGAGCCAAACACCAAAAGTGCTGGACTATGTAACAAGGGACAAAAGACCTAAATAATGGGTTCTGAGTTTTAGTTTGGACATTAGGAAAAACTTTGTCACTAGGAGGGCAGTGAAGCAGTGGAACAGGTTATCCAGGATCTCCCATTCTTGGTGGTTTTCAAAGACCATCTCTAAGTAGAAGGACCAAATGACAACTAAATGTCCTATACAAACAAGATTTCTGTAGTTCTGTCATTAAAACATTAAATCATTAAATGTCTTCCTATGCTTTCCTAAGCATCTGGTTAAGGAGACAACTCATTTTAGATACACGTTACTGGGCTTTATGTCCATTTAGTCAGACATAGTGCAGCCATTCCACTGCTGTATGGTTATATCTGTCCTAAAAGTCTGCATGGGAAAAAATACATCAAGAAGATTTATTTACTTATTTATTTGTTTATTTATTTATTTGTTTATTTTTCCTCAGAAGTACTCTGATTTAGAAAGGTAATGAAAATTGAAAAGGTTTTGAACACTGGACTAATATATGTTAAAAGCTTTTTACCTGGAATCAGTTTTTATGTTCTCAAAAAATTTGAAAATAAGTCTAATATTTAAATTGGATGACTTTCATCATGAAAAGACAATTCCCCTTCAGGGGTAATAATCTGAATATATACTTTCCAAATGACAAAGACATGGTTGTGATTCTTTGCCTGTTTTAAAGAGACTAGTACTTCTATCATACGGGTGTTATGAAAAAAATTTGGCAGTCTGCTTTCATTTCTGTTTTCTTCTGCTCCCTCTCAGCTATCGTGGCCTTGTACTTTTTGATCTCCCAAAAGATCCTCCTGTAACCTGTCACTTAACTGTCACATTTTAACCCTGTTTGTACTTATATCTGGAAAGAACAGCCACCAAAAACCTCCAGAAAAAGTCTTTTAAGAAATGCAAATTGTCGCTTTGTCAAGAGTCATTGCAAACTATACTATCAGGCATTGATCTTGCAAAATACATATATGAAAGCCCTACAGTAAAAACAGTTTTATGGGACAAAGCCCCTTTATTTTGCACAAGACTTAATTTCAAAATTTAGGTTTCATATTTCCTGTAGACATAGGGCCAAAAAAAATAAAAACAAAAACCTATTATTTGACATCAGTACAAATTTATTCTCACTAATTTTTAAGCTACTTTTAACAGACAACTCAGAATCAGAATTGGCATTGTGTATTTCCTTAACCTTAAATTAATTAAATGTGTACATGTATACACTAATAGAAAGTATAGGTTCCATATTAAAAAAAATAATAACAAAAAAAGAGGAAAGAAAAGGAAAAGAGAGAAAATGAATATATTTTTTTCTGGCTAATTCCAAGTATGAGCCCTCATTCTGAATAAAAATATCAGAAAAAATGACATTTTAATGTTAAGCAGATTAGATGTACGTTTTTTCCTATGTGCATTCATTCTCTCACCACTTATTAGGTCAGCAATTTCAGTTATCCTTTCCCTCATCAATAAAAAGCATGTCACTTAAAAGAGGTCTGCCAGATACATATAAAATTTCCAGATGATTTCAGTGCTTTCTGACACATTAAGGAAAAAAAAAAAAAGACAACAATAACAGCAGCAACAACAAAAGTTAATAAGGCCATGGTGTCTGAAAGCTGCTAGGTGATTCCGTGATGGAAGATTAGAAAACATGTTCATATAAAACATCCAAAAACTAGTTTTGCATATTGAAAACACTGATTTATTTCATATTAACTTGTATTTCATCTCCAGTAAAACTAACTTTTATAAGAAGTTCCAAAAATATTTTGATAAGTGGCATTACTGAGGCCTTACTTTTTGTTGATTACTTAGTGTTATCTGCTCAAGAGTTGAAAAGGCTACTATATTGGTATCCTCATTTGTTACATGTCATAACAGACCAGAATTTCTCTTCCATGAAAAATACTTTGATTTTCCTTCCAGGGTCAAGTTAATGAATAACAATTCTAGAGAAGACATATCAGGATATCTTTTTTCTCCATCTATTCTGCAATTTCAAGGTGTTACTATATTTAGGAAGCTGTTTGAGAAGTATTTTTTACTGGTGCTAACTCAGCGATTGTTTTGTTGCATTGAGCAATTATTAATTATGAGTTAATTATTAATTATGAGTGCCCCTACTTTATAGGGGCAGATCCTCTTAGTTGGCAGTCCAAGCAGTTATGTGATCACAAAAATAAATAGATAAACTAAGTAAAGCAAGATACACCTACTAATCTTAATTAATGAAGGAAAGATGATCAGTAACTATGATCAAAACTTTTTAGGGGAGAAAAGGGAATGATTTTAGAAAAATGTATATTTAATGACTTGGGTAATTAGATGTCTACTGCAGAAGTTAGAAAAGCAATCAAAACTGAAAGCTTATTTACAAAATGGTAAAGTTTCTGAAATATAATTGTTACCTTAAGAGAAGACATCTAAGATACCACACTTATTTAGAATGCGTATTCTTAAAAAGAACAGAGAGCAATCTCCAGCTAAATGACACTTTCAAAATAAAAATAGAATACAATGAGAAGATGGTTGTTTTGCAACAATTTTTGAAATGGTTGAATATGGTAGAGGGCAGATATATTACCAAGCACAATTTGTGTGGCATGCCTTCTGGCTGTGTCTGAAGCAATTCGGGATGTGCATAGTCACTGCCCTGGAAGCTGAGAAACATTTAGCCTCTGTTTTGTGCTTGATTGTGTGCAATCTCCAGGAATGCAGGAAAGACTGACAGAGGGAATTACAGTTATAAACATGATTTTCTCAGCTTCACTGGCTTGTAATAGGCACAGGTAAAACAAAATTATTACCAGGATTAATCCACAGGGAACTCTGGAGTCTTCATTACCAAAATAATGTCTTGAAGCCATTGAACCAGTCCAGCTCTGTTCAGGTGCTAGATTAAAGCTGGAAGAGCAGAAGACTATCACACACCTGACAGTTCTTTGGACAGACCTCTAACTTTTAAGGTAGTGAGAAATAAAGGGAGACATCCTTATTTTCTGAAAGAACAATGAAGGATTTCTCTATTGATTTTGTGAATGCTTCCTACAAAAAGTTTCCTTCTTTACACTGTGATGCTGGTTAGAATAACATAAGAACAGCCAGGTGTCTCTGATTGATAATCATAATGAAAATATAAATAAATTCTGTATATATAATTTGAAACTGGATATTTGTTAGTAATCTCGCTCCTTTTAATAACATGATTTTTGCTTTAGGAGTTACACAGAAACCAGGGTTGTGGTGTTTTTCCTTCCTTCCTTCCTTCCTTCCTTCCTTCCTTCCTTCCTTCCTTCCTTCCTTCCTTCCTTCCTTCCTTCCTTCCTTCCTTCCTTCCTTCCTTCCTTCCTTCCTTCCTTCCTTCCTTCCTTCCTTCCTTCCTTCCTTCCTTCCTTCCTTCCTTCCTTCTTAAACAAAATCATCAGCTATTTAATATTTCCATTAAAAGAAAGAAAATACATCAGATGACACTCATACATGCATTTCCATCACATCCATGTGAAGTATATGCTGGTTACTGTTAAGGCAGTAGCATCTAAAGCAAAGGATATTTGCTGTGGGGTTTGTTTTATCTTGCTTTAAACAGTTGAGCTTAACCTGCAATGGCACAGTTTAGACAATACCGCATTTAAGAAAAACGTTAATAAAAATATTAAAATTGGGGAAATGTGTTTATTTAGGCCCTGACCTGGGGTGCTGGAGATTTAGAGACTCTCTTTCTGGTTCTTCTATGAGCTTCCTATACATTTGTCCCTTTCCTCCCTCTGCCTGTGTTCAGTCCAGGTGGTTCCAAGTCCCTGGAGTAAGGTGAGTGCCCACCTGATTTTGAGATCCTGGTCAGACTGAGAGCCAGCAGTGCACCCCTGCTTGCTGCCTGGGGACAATAAGCTGCTTGGGGAAGACCTACTTGAGCCTGATAAGTGTTTTGCAGCTCAGTGAAATGGATGGGGTGTATTAGGTGAGGAATGCCTTAGCACAGCAGAGCAGAACATGGCACAGTTGCTCATTATTTAAATATTTCTCTCATTTCAGAAAGAAATTTATTTTAAAAACAGTTGTTGATTCTTGCAAATTGGATAAGAGGACAACCAGGGCTGATGCTTTACAAGTGAAGCAGATTCTATGCTTCCTCAGCTACTGAGGAAAACAGCTGTCTGGTGAAAAACGATAGGCATGTAATAGTATTCAGAAATACCCAACCAAAGATCTAGTTGAGGGTAAACGCAGGTAGATCATATTTGCCTGTTTTTAGTTTGGTCACTGTCATGTTTATTACTGCTATAAACAGACCAGCTTGTTAAATAAAGCACAACAGTTCCTACTCTGAAACTGCAAAGGATTGCAGATCTGAATTAATTCTCCTGGGCTGACTTATTTGTTAGTTGTCTGTCTTACAACAGAAAGATACTTTTCCTAACATTTTTGGTTTGAATTTGAAGGGCAAGAATATGATACAACGAGATGTTGTACCACTAAAGGAAAGTTTTTCAGCACTGTTTTAACATCCTCCCAGTCCTCTTTTATCATATTGATGGTGGGGAGATAGAAAGTGTGAAGTAAAACTGAGAGAAGAGAGAAACTGAAATTAAAGTATGAGAGTTATTTGAAAAGATTTCAAGGGGGGGGGGACGGGGAGCAGAAACATGTAAGATAATGATGAGTGAGGAAAACATAAATGGACAAGAGGATTTCTATTAATTAATTTATTTATTTATATTTAAATGCCTTAGGCCCCAGCATACTGAAGGCCAGAAGCTCCTGGTCAGGTCTTGATCAGAGTTAATGATAAGCACATACTTGTGCATTTTTGGTGTTCAGGTTTTAGTTGACAGCTTTTTTGTATGATACCTCTTCAGCAACCAATTTTGTTTTCCTCTCATGACTAATATTAGTGTTGACTGCTTATGAGGTTCTTTGCCTTAGTGATCTGTAGGGACAGAATGGATTTACACAGTAAAGTGCTCAGTTATGTTACATTACAGCACTAGCATACCTGATGTAGTAATTTTAAACTAATGTATTTATGAATCCCATATGGATCACTCAACAAAAACAGCTCTTGTGCTGCAGGGCAGAAAATGAATGTTACCTAAAGCTTGATGGAAGAAGTCAGCAACAATCTGAATATGTAAGAAATCATTGCAATGTACAGCTGTGTGGTCTAAATAGCTACACAGTACCTACTAAAGTACCTACTAACTTTCTCTCTGTTCTTTTCCTGATTAGAAACACTTTCCTATTGTTTACAAGTTCTGCAAAGACATTCTATGATTTTTTTCCTGTTTAATGATTTCCAATGCATGAAAATCGCTCTAAGAACTTTCTTAAATAACATATTGACTATCAAAAGTGGAAAAAAGGTTTCTATTCAGAAACCTAGTTTTCTTGAAAAACCTGTAGTGAATTTCTATGAATTTCCATCACATTCATTCTTTCTTTTTCCATCATTTTTTATTGTTTCAAATGCTAGCTTTTTTCCTTTATTCATTTTTGCTTGGTTAGTAATTAAGCCTTTTACACTGAAGCTTCTGTCAATCACAAGACTATTCAGCTGTCTTCTTGAAACATGGCATTCCAAACTTTCACCTGAACATTTTTTTTTCTTTCTTCTCACTTTTGTATTTTTTTTTTTTATTTCTCCTAAACTTTGAATTACTTGGGGATATAATTGGTATAGATACTATAAAAAATACTGTAATCATTACACTGTACTTCTCTGCCATTTTTTTTTAATCTCTGAAGTCTCTGTGGATACTAAACAAAAACTTCAGAAGAACATACACTCCACTCTAATTAATTTAATGCATATCAGATATGACAGATTGATTGAAAGACTGAAATTTAAAATCCAACACCATTCCCAATTCTTTATAACCCCAAACAACCAGTTAAGTTTGAATGTTATCACATACTGTGATGTTATGCAGTTATCACAGCTGCAATAAAAGCATGTCTCCAACAGAGTATGGTATGGTTCCTGCTCTTTTAATGTTGATTGTGTGTAAGGTTATTTATACAATACTTTCACTTGAAGCTTCAAATATAAACCAGTTAAACATATTTACCCCTATTGCATTCCTTTCATACTTCAGAAAAAGCAAGGAGGTACAAACAGGAGTCTAGAAATTTGTTTATTTTACTTAGTATCTTTTCATGGTTCATTTAACTCAGTAATATTGAAGACAATATTGTATAAAAGCAATGAAAGCTTATTTAATATGCATTTAATACTCTTGGAAAATACACTCAGATATTTTGGTATGGAATGGATTTGAACTCTTATACATAGAACTTAGATCCTCATTCTTGATAGGGAAAAAAATTGAAATCATAACAGAAATTATAAATCATGATCATGAAAATCATAAAATTCAGATTCAAAGCCTTGTATTTCCTATAATCTCCTCATCAAATATTTGAAATATCTTTAACCATCTTGACTGCATTCACTGGGTCCTGCACTTGCATGTTTTTGTTTAAGCAGGACTGCAAGTGCAGAAACCTTCCCTAACCTTTTATAGCTAAGGAGGGCAGTGACAGCTTTAAAGGAGGGCAGGCTGTGAGACAGAGTGGACTTGGAAAGTTGTATGACTACTCTGATCTCAGTTCATGAGAACAAGAACTTCCTGACAATGTTAAATTCACTTTCACTCATAGATTTTTAAAAACAGGAGAGCATAAATCCAACATATAATGTAGACTGGAATATTTTATACAGTTGCTTATAACAACTTGTGTTTGAAGAAAATGTCTCTCTCAGAAACCTTACTTTTCTGATCTGGAGGTAGCAGAATACAAAATCAGACTTTGCCTTATTTACTCCAACGCTTAGTAAGCTTCAGTTATAGAAATCAAAATCTTATTTGTAATGTTACTTACTTTGTCAAGAACAACACAAAAGTATTTTTTTTCTGTGCTTATATAAAGCATCATTTCATATCCTGTTTTTTATGCCCACAAAGGTACTTATGGTCTATTGAGTCATCTTTCAATTTTCTTTTGACAATCTAAGTTCACTGAATTCCTAACATCTTTTTCTGCTAGATGATTTCTTCATACCTCATTAACTGTGGGTTTTGAAAAGCATATATATATATATTTTTTTTTTTCAAGAATGGGCAGCAGAAGTACATGCACTGTCAGAAGAATTTTAGCATAGTTCTTTCTAGACCTATCTACAGAGATAACCAAATGAGTATTTGTATGGCTTATTTATGCTGTTTGGTTTTGTTTAAACCCTTTAATTGAAACATTGTGATGAAAATATGAACATATCTACTTGAACAATATGACATCTCCATCTTTTACAAACCCACCGTTTTCCAGGATAAGGTAAGACTATATTTTTATTTATGAGTCTGTGACTTAAAAGTATTTGATGACCAAGTTTTCTAAAATCTAAAACCTTATATGATGGTCATGCCCTCAGTACTACAAATGTGAGTTTTTTAGCTGTGTTGCCTTTGCATTTATAATGATTTTAAAAATAATTGTCAATAGAATAATTGCTGACTCCCAAAACAAATGCCAGTTCCTTTGGAATCCCTTCCAGATACTTAAACTTCTGAGGCTTCTAAAATGTTGCAAGAATATCTTTCTTTATTCAAGTAATCAGTCTTTCACAGAGATCTGTAAAAACTTTGCGTACCAGCTTTCAGTCCAATAGCTCCATACCTTACCTGGCTCATCTGTTATGGGAACTTTAGGCACTAGTGTCCTGTCTGCTGGCTCCACCATGACCCATCCCAGTTGCCATAAGGAATTTGGAAGCCTGGATTCCCTTTCTTTTCCCTTTCTTCTTCCCTCTTTCTCTCTTTTCTTTTCCCTGTCTTCTTCTTCAGCACTTTCTCTCTTTTCTTTTCCCTTTTCCTTTTGGGAATGGCTAAAGAGCAGTGTGAAGGACTGTCTGTGACCCTTCTGGGTTGTTTGAGGTTGTACGTCTGAGAACAGTCAGCTCTTGCTTGTTACGGAGTGTATCTCAGACAAAGAAAAATTGCTCTTCTTTACTGCCTGGGTTTTTTATAGTTCCTTTGGGGGACATTTTAGTTACAATTTATAGATGTTGGCTGCCCTGAGAACTTCATTGCCATGGAGAGGGTGTTTCATTTAGCATCGGTTGAATTTCCTCAAAAGGACTGATTATGTGTTTTCAAAACTTATGATATGAATAGAAGACTTTCTTCATCTCTTTTGATGACAGTTTGTCTTCAAAGAAGTTGATCTTTCTGTTGACATATGTTAGAGGACCCATATGAATTCCTCTTACATTACTTAGAGAACCCAAAGGAAAAGACATTTTAGCTGACATTTGGAAGGCAGGTCTTTTTTTACTTATTTAACTTGTTCTTCAGTTTTACATGCCCATCATTCATATTCTCATTCATATTAATACCTTCGTATTTAGTTGGTTGATATTTTGACTGTTATTTCACAGCACCAGATGAATTCCCTGTTCAAGTGTGGCAGACACAGCAGACTGTTCAGAAAAGACAGTACTATCTGTGGGATAAAGCTCATGGCTAAGCGCTGGGCCTGCCTGCCTTCTCTGGGCCTTCTCACCAGTAGTGCATGTAAGTTGTAATTTCCATGTGTAAGTCACAACAGTACCATCTTCTACTAAATTTCCATCATGGAGGTGTATATCAGGAAGACACAAAGGTACATCTGCAGTACCATAGACTGTAGGTAGTGTAGTCTGGTCTAAGACTGCACTGGTAGTGTATTCTGCAGTCTAGGACTTCAGGGGTACCATCAATATCCTTGCCAGCAGTGTTGCCCTTTCTATTCCATCCGTACACTCTCTATCCCCAGCTACCTACCTTTTGCAGTGTGAAATTCCCTCAGCAGCCTAGTATGAGAGTAGCCCTCACCCTTGCTTCCTTTCACAGCATGTTATGGTTGCAGACAGAGCAGAGCTGTGGATGGTGTGAGATGGAGTCTGTCCCTGGCAGGTGGACGCAAGCACTCCAGCCCTGTGGCTAGGGAAAAATTTGGCCATACCACCTTGGGCAGATTGCAGAAGTATTGACCTCCTCTTGCACATCAGAGTGAGGACATTTGCTGTCTTGTGCCAGAGGAAAACTCAAGATGGGAGGCTTGACAAAGGGAAGTTACCCTGTTAACCCTCCTCCTACCCACAACATTAGTGAGATTACTATTTAATACATTAGAATACAAACTTCTTATGAGGAGGGATGTCTTTGCTCTAATTTTGTGTGTGTGTGTGTATGCATGTAAGCATGATTGCTGTAGTATTTATACTTGTAGTCATTGACTCAAGTAAGTGTATGAAATTTAAAAGACTTTACTGTGCTGCATATACTGGTTACAAAACCAAAGTGCTGTCCTAAAGACCTGTATACTTTTATCATTGCAAACAGTAAGCTATATGGTATCTCACTTAATTTGTATCCCTACTTTTGCCTACTTTTTCACAGTTGTGACTAAATGTAGCTGTTTTGTTACCTGAAGTTTCTTGTTTTCAACATTGAGAAGTCAAGATCATTGGCTAAGTAATTTTTCTTGATGATTTGGTAATTAGAGCAAATCAACAATAATTAAGAATGTTGAAATGCATACTTGGGGAAAGGAAATGGAGTGTATACCTCAGTGGTGAGCATCACGTTTCTTCCTGAGGCTCTTGATCCAGAATGTTAATCTGTGAGCCCATGTGATTAACCATCCACCAACCTAATTTGTACAAAGCGGCATCCTTATCATCTTGTCAGAAACAATATATTACCTCAGCATAAAAATGAGTCTATTTTGACAGAATGCATGGCAAACATCACCCTAAATTTGGAGGAAACATCTGCAATGGCTCTTCTAGATTTATTGCCCATGGTAGAGTGTGGATGGAAATTAAAATGTTTTTGTGTGGGTCTGCCTGAAGTACAGGAATAAAGTGTCTTCAAATGTTCATAGAGGCCACTCCTTCCCTAAGCATCTCGTTCTTCAGTTTGGTTGATTCCCCTTCTTAGGTGTCAGTTAATCCAAACTCCAAAGCCAATAACAAAAATAACTTTTTTTTTTTTAAACTGGTGTTTTCTCTTAACATTCAGATGCAGACAGCTGTAAAAATCACAACAGATTTCTGAGGCAACAAAAATAATTTTCATTTTAAAAACATTCATTTGGATTATTTTTTCTTCATTGCTTTCACATTTCTTAGCATTTTAAAATGTGAATATGCGCTGGAAAGTATTCTAAGATTTTCCTTAGAAGGGGAAATACTTTTATTTAAAAGCCCAGATAATTTTAAAAGAGATGGAAAAAGTAATATGTAGAGAGTACCATAAATATGTGCTTCCTAGATACTATGTTTTTGAATATTTATATTTTGCACCGGCAACATTAACAACTGAACTCATTGCTAATAACATTAATAACGAGAAGTCTATTTATCACCTACTCTTGGAAAAAATGAATGTCAGTGTTCATTTCTAAGAATATATTGCAGTAATCATTCAGATTTTATGGCAGACATGGAAAAGAACAAGTTTTCTTCTGTTTTAACATGGTGATTGATTATGAGTTCTTGAAAGACTTTTCTTTTTAGAAATCACTATTAATATTATTTTCTTCCACAAACCTCAATATTTTTAAACCTTTTAATATTATTTTTTTTTCTTGAAAATACATCATGGACTTATTTGCCATATTTTGGATCTTTCTGACTTTGTTCAGTTCATTTGCCATACTCTAATGTTCAATTAGGTGATAAGGTAAAGTATATATTTCATTTGCAGATCCATAATTAGAAAGAGTTTGTCATTTCTCACTGAGCACCTTTTGACTTCTGTGATATAAGGGCTACTTTGGACTTCCATTAGTTAAGAAGGGACAAGATATTGTATAAATGCATAGTATGCTGTAGGGACCTGGGATTAATTTAAGAGGATCCTTAATAAATTGAAAGGTTAAATGTTGTCTGAATAGTTGTGTCATTACACTAAATAAAAACTTTACTTTTTCTGGCTTCCTATGTAAGTACTATGCAGCAATGCCAATAACACCTAAAACTTTTCTAGTCTGTATTTTGAGGCTATTTTACTAAACATATTATACCCCTCTGCTCTATGAACTTTGGCTGTCAACTTTAAATGTCATGTGTTTGATTTCTGTTATTTATCTGTCTATTAGAAATGTGGTGTCTATAGTCTGACCTCTTGACATGAGTACTTCATTGTAATTCTAAACCCTGCATGTTGTAATACATACAGTGTTTCCACCACTGACTCAGAAATAATTTTTAAAATCTACATTATATTTATTAGGTTAACCTGATTCTAAGGGTCATCTAGAGCTTGAAACAGAGTAATTTCATGTGCCAAAATTGTTCAGTAACACTTTAGTTCTTAAAACTAAAAGCCTTTATAATAATTAAAGAGATGAGGCCTAACATTATTTGATGGCTCTGACAGAACTGCATGATTAAAGATTCCAAGAGAAGATTAATGACTGAAGTAAGTATATGACCTTATGGGATCTCATAAAATTATTCTCTGAAAAGTTTAACGTAGACTTAATAAACACTAATTATTCCTTGCTAACTTATGGTTGATACCAAGTAGGTGAGTGTGGAATCCACTTGAAATACTGTTCACAGGCTTGAGTAAGTTAAATAAAAGCATTAATTGGATGTACCATGAAACATAGGGGTGATTGCTCCTAAGGGAATATGTCATACTAATAAAAATACTTACAATGGCAAAAGAGTTGAGAAATGTTAAGAATTCTTTTTGTCTGAGAATATCAAAGTATGTGAAAGATGGATAAGGATTATTCCAATTTCAAAATTATTAGTATGAGAAATTGCCAAAATAAGGGACAACATTTTAAAGTATTTTGGTATGTAAAGGTATATATGGTATGTATATAAGCATATAATCTGATTTCAATAAAGTGTGACTTAAGATTTTAGGTGTTTTTTCCCCGGGCATATATTGAATTCTGTGGGAGCTGATCAAAATGTAACTTAGTGGCAAGCTAAAGACCAGAACATGTTAACAGAACAATAACTCAAATATTTCAGACTCTTCTGGAATCAGATTACAATATTGCACACCAAAGCTAGGAGTCCAAGCCCTGGAATTTAACTGAATTTTTCTGAATATTATTCATGTTGGCAGTACCAATTAAGATTGCTTAACTTTTAGCTATTAATTGAGGTGATAGGAGTCAGGTGTTCTCAGTAGGCTTGGCCTGTAGAGCTCTTCCTTTAGGTTATCTGATCTATCCTCTGGAGAAGTACTTTTTTTTTTTCTGGCTGTGGTTTTACGGTCACTTTAGTCCATATGCTTATCCACAAATTACTTGTAGTTTCAACATAGGTTTTTAATTCAGTAGTAAATAGGAGTTCAAAACAGGAAAAAAATACAGGAAATATGGTACTTTCCTGTATTATACTTTATTATATGTGTGCAGTAATTGAAAAGTTTTAAGTCCATAACACAATCCTATAATAGTAGAGTTTATTCTCTTCTATGCTTTTTTATTGTGTTGCTCTGGCTTAAAATGCTCATGTGTTTTGCATTCCTAGTGCTATACATATTTATTCAGAATCCCAAAAGGGTGAATGTTTGTCAAATCATAGTCATCAGCTTCTGTTAATTTTATTTATCCTCAGCTCTCATCAAGCAGAAGCTTATTTTACCCATCTTATTATTGTTTTCTTTCTTCTATGAAAGAGTGTCAAGTTTCTCCTGTAACAAAATAGGTCAACTAATAATTTGAAATGAGAGTATGACATAGGGCTCTTTAGATACCTTATCAATCAGTGAGTTTATAAATATAAATATACCAGTAGAGTTCTATTTCAGTGGTCAGAGGTAATATATCATGTGTTGATTCTAACTGAAGAAAAATTAGACACCACTGCTTAATTCAGTAGAAGCTAGGTTAGTGTGTGTGTGTGTTAGTCATTTATTGCCTTTAAACGGAGATGGCTCTAGCTAGATTAGGTTTATCCTCAGCTGTTTCAAAGGTTTTTTATTTATTTTTTTTTTCATGTGTAAAATTCATATGTTGTTGTCTCAGCTTTACAATTTAGATGTGCTCATTTTAGTGGAGTTCTGTTCCCCAATTGCCACCTATGCAAAAGGTGAAAATTTATTGTAAAAGTTAATATAGTGGTTTATCACTGGTAGACAGATGGACAAAGTGAACTCTCTTGCAATGCCTGCTTGCTTCTCTACCAGAGGCCTGCTTGAGATTAGTCCTTTTGCCCTCCATCCTGTGTTGCTGGAGTAGCGAGGGGAGGACACCCATAGTGCCAGATGTAAAGTCAGGCCAGACTGGAGAAGTCATGGTGGTGTTCAGCAATGTACCAGAGGACTTCGGCCTTCTCAGCAGAATAGCTTTCCAGCTGTAATCAATTTACACCATCTCAGTGAGACTTTTATTCATAGTAACAATCCCATGATCATTTATCATTTTCTTTTCACATAATCAATGATATCAGAGTTTACGCGTCTTTTAAGTAGTCTTTGTACGGCTGTTCTGCACTATGGGAAATGAAACTGAGTTACCAACCAAGAACATATCCTTCATGAAAATATTCACTGAAAATAATACAACATTTTTAACAGCAGGAAAAGTAGTTTAGGTGAATGCTTAATAACCACTGTTTTTCAATCCTTGTTTAATGAATAGTAATTTACTTATTTCTACAAACACATGGATCCTAAAGTGATGAATGTAGTGTGGGAACCTAGACAGGAAAGAAGAGATATTTTATAATAACATGATAAACTGGAAAATGTTTGCCAGTGAAATCTGAAACGTGCAAGAAGACATGCTGCAGTGAGAAGAGGAAGAAGCATTATGCCTGCTGTTCTCTTCAGATATGCAGATTCATTTACTTCAACACTTTTTTGCATCTACTTTTTCCAAATGGTGCTGTATTACTCAATTGCATATGTCAGAGAGATATAGTGGACAGTTCATTAGCCTCATTAGAAGTGGGATCTGCAACCTAGGATAATAGTGAATGAATGACTTACACTGGCAAAATAAAAGACAGGTAGCATTGCTTCACCAGCTTCATTACATTTTGCTGTCCGTCGTGGGGGGTGCTAAAATTGATACATGGCTGTAAACTGGTCTTGTTAGTAAAGATACTTACGTGTTTTTTCCTTCTACACCTCCTAACAAGCATTCTGCTTTGGAATTGTGCAAATTCTGGGGGGAGAATTTGGTGGCAGAAAGCCATGGACAATGTTCCAGGTGCCTGCTACTGAAAGCTACACAGGCCTCATAATAAAACTCCTGTTAGCGTGGAAATCAATTTATAAAGTAACAAACCCTCTCTGTAAATTCCCCATTGGCTCTATAATTATCTTTGCTATTTAATTATTGATTATAATTGTGCTAAATCCTGGCTTAATTTGCGTGAAGAGTATAGCCACTGGGAAGATAAGGATATAATTTGGTGATGTAAAAGTACATTCATCTTTAAAAAGCAATCTTTATTTAAATGGAGGAAAAAAAAAGACTTTTATGTTGACTCATTCTTCAGTTGTATATTTTGCAGTAGCTGTGGAACTGATAAGGGCATTTGCTTTCTGTTGGATATATTCTGTAACATGCTGAAGAGATATTGCCATTTGTACATGTGAAAAATGAGAGATCTGTCAGGATACACTTGGAGGACTGGAGTAACATGAGGTTGGTACAGTTTGCATTCATCCTACTAAGTAGGGCTGGGCCTCTAATGCACTTTGACCCTGGTCTTTGGCAAGATTTTCCCAGCAGGTTTACTTCAGAGTGGAGTTGACATCTACTGGGTCCTCACTGCAACTGAAGAGTAGTACTATAGGACAGACATCTCTTTGTGATACAGGCAGGGTACCTGTTTGGCTTCTGACTAATTTTTCATTAAGCCATACTGAAGTCAGTTAAATCATGTAAGTGTGACAGTCAAATGTAGAAGGGTCATAGCAGACTGATTATTGTGGTCTTTGATGAGATTTTTGGTTGCTTTTATAACAGAATGTGTTAAAAGCTCTGCAAGTTGACAGGAAAGATTACTTTTGTTTTGGTGTAGGCTAAATGTATGTTTTATATTTAGCTTTTCTGAATGTGATCTTGATATATCATCTTTTGAGTTTTAATTCTTTATATGTAAGTGCATTTAATGCAAGTGTAAATGACAAGAGAGCATTGAATATGAAATTTGGAAAAACAAAACAATAACAACAAAAACAGAAGCACCTAGATAGTCAACTGACAAGGCATGAACAAGGAAGAGCAAACAATAGAAAATGTTATCTACCAAGATACAAGCAATTCACCTCTGAGCCTCCTGTCTTGTACAGCATATAACGAAGTTAGAAAAGGACAGTGAAGGCCTAAAGAAAGAGTTAGGAGGAGCACTGTTATTCTTTCTTTCTTTTTTTTTCTTTTTTTTTTTTTCCCCCGAATAATAAAGGCTTATTTTCTCTCTCTCTCTCACTCCCCTCTCCCCCTCCCTTTTTTTCTGCCCACAACACAAGAGTTGGTTGTTACACACTTTAATTATCTGGCTATATTTTTAAAACACACAAACTCACACAATACAGAATTAAATCATGGAAACCTTTTGGTTTCCATAGTGACCAGAAGGATAAAGAGTCTGGAAAGGGCAAGGGCTGGGAAAATTTCACTTTTACAAAGTGTTAAACTGTGAAGAGGTTAAGGTAGTACAATTAGATGGAATCTCAGCTGCATATGCTTAAAATAGACTTTAGATCTGTTCATTGATATTGGTATAGACCTTTCCAAAACATGGATTTACTCGATTAGTTTTTTTGCTTTTTCCTTAATGATCATTATTTCACTCATTTTTTATTTTTTATTTTTTGCAATCATTTTACACACAAGCAAAAAGAATCTCAATGTGTGCTTACATAATGACATGGACTAAAGCAGGATTGAGACATTGAGGAGAGAAATAAACCAAAAGTTGGCCTGAGCAGTGTTTTTTTTTCTTTTTTTTCTCCATAAAAAGCAAGTAAAAATATTATTTTTATTTCAGAAAGGAACAAGTACATAAAGTGTCCTGAAAAATATATTTTTTTAAAAAGAGTGGTTTCAATTTTCTTGCTTGAAATTTTAATTTTTTAACTGACATCAAAAAATTGAGAAGGTATTTGGAACCAAGGAAATGCTCTCTATTTAAGTCTAATCAAATGCACATGGCAGGATAAGAGGGCACTTAAACCCCTGCAAATTATCTTTTCAAAGGCCAAGTGGTGAAAAGTGGCTTTCTGAAAACCAGATTCTGATTTTTTTGTGCCTTTCTTCCTAGAGGAATTTGTATAATTACTAAGGTGTGTAGCAATTTGTTCTTGGTAATTATCACCAAAGAAAAGTATTACCACAGCAAGTTTTTTACCATCCTGTTGAAGTATTTTTGAAATTAAAAATAGGCACTTTATTTTTAATAGTTCTCATTTAACAATTTAATGTATGTGTGTATGAAATTCCATTGATGCATATTTCATCAGTGTAGAGAATAACTGTCTTAGTAGAGTTCCACAATATTTGCACTACAGGTAAATCTCATTTGTTTCGCAGAACAAAGTAGTTTTATAATGTTGCTAAAATTATCTGTAATGTCACTAAAATTATCATACTTGTCTGTAACAATAGTTTATTACTAGTACTTTCTTGTAAATAAAATATAAATATGTAAAATAAAATCAAATGAAGTGTGTTACTCTTTACCTATCCATCCATTAATTTTTATTTGATAAAGTAATGGTAATTTTGCGGTATTTTACTGCATGAATAAAGCATCACCTTACTTGCTTCAAAGTCTCAAAGGACAACTTTGAGTTAAAGTTTACACTCTCTAGGAACTCCACACTGCAAGTTGGACCCACCCTTTTTTAACGTGACAGACTGGACAAGTTCCACTCTCCCAGGCCTGTGCTGGTTGATGCAGAGAATGGCTTCTGCAAGGTCCAAGTAGCCACTTGCTCCAGAAACACTCTGCACCCAGAGGGCAGATGCTCAAAGTCTGATGGTGGAACACAACCTCCTGGGTTTCAGCTGTGTAAAAAGAGAAAGGCTTGTATGAGTGTTAATACCGTGGTTTGTGTTCATGATGTGCAGAAACCAGGCTGGCTGCTTGACTGACTCCTTATCTACACCCACCTCCATTGAAGTCATCCTCCAGCTCTATCCTCTGCTGTTGACACTTCTACAATGCTTCTTTTATCAAATTTTATGCTCAGGTTACTTTGGTCAGCTATCTTCCTCCTCACTGATGTCTTGATGATCTCTGTCTGGCACTACCTCATCTACCTCTGTAACTTCCTGCAGCCCACCCTTTCTATTGGGTGTCTGTTCTTGAAGATGTTTTGTGAACTTCAGTGTAGCTTCACTGAAGATAATACATACAGTCTTCCAGATCATCCTGCCTGTTAACTTCGAACCTTTCCTCACCTTTATCCATATTAGCTGTAACTACTAAACCCATGTTCTTCCTACATGTAACTTAATATTTTCACCTTGTTCTTTTTTAGACTTTACAGGGCTTTGTGTAGATTTCACCTCCATTTCTGCTATTCTAGCAATGTTCTTCCACCAGAGAATTTATTGGATTTTATTTGCAAGACTTGTCAGTTGTTTGTGTAAAATTACTTTTTCATAACTGCCTTAGTTGTACTGCTTTCTGTGAATCAAGTTGACGTACATGAATGACATATTATTTTTTCTTTTTCTCACACCTGTCTACTCGTCTCTTTGCCCTTGCTTTATGTTGTGCATCAATCAATGCCAGGATAATGATTTTCTGGATGTTCAAAATGTGCCTAGCACAAAAATTTCACCGTATGTTTTTTCCCAATTCCTGGTGACATCTCTGGAATGAGGATGCTGATTAGTGGCACTGTGCTAAGCATTAGCACCTATGGCATTGCCTTACATATATAGTTGGAAAGTAGGGGAAAGGGCTTATCGATCTATTTGTTGAACAAGGGCTCATCTAGTTTGTCAGTACTTAGTTACTCAAGAGACTTAGAGGTATTCTCTTGATTTTTATTTGACAGGAATCCTTTTGTATTGTACATGTTTTATTGTGTGAAGTCAGTCTGGAAGCTTCAGGTCATTAATCTAGCCATTTTCTTCTTGTCAGCTCATGTGATCCTTTTTAATCAAGCAGCTTGTAAAGTCACACACTCAGAACACTTGAGTGTCTCCCTGTGTTTCTTTTCCTTTCCTTTCCTTTCCTTTCCTTTCCTTTCCTTTCCTTTCCTTTCCTTTCCTTTCCTTTCCTTTCCTTTCCTTTCCTTTCCTTTCCTTTCCTTTCCTTTCCTTTCCTTTCCTTTCCTTTCCTTTCCTTTCCTTTCCTTTCCTTTCCTTTCCTTTCCTTTCCTTTCCTTTCCTTTCCTTTCCTTTCCTTTCCTTTCCTTTCCTTTCCTTTCCTTTCCTTTCCTTTCCTTTCCTTTCCTTTCCTTTCCTTTCCTTTCCTTTCCTTTCCTTTCCTTTCCTTTCCTTTCCTTTCCTTTCCTTTCCTTTCCTTTCCTTTCCTTTCCTTTCCTTTCCTTTCCTTTCCTTTCCTTTCCTTTCCTTTCCTTTCCTTTCCTTTCCTTTCCTTTCCTTTCCTTTCCTTTCCTTTCCTTTCCTTTCCTTTCCTTTCCTTTCCTTTCCTTCCCTTTCCTTTCCTTCCCTTTTCTGTCTTGTGAATCTTTCATGCTCAGAAGCTTTATTCCTGTCAATAGTGACGGAACTTGGACTCAGATTTTTTAAATACGTATTAGTAAAATCACTGTAGCTAGACATATGGAAGTAAAGAAAACCAACCATATCCTGTGGTAGAATGTGTTTGGACATTGTGATGTCTAATAACGGTGTACTGTAAAACCATGGGATTTGGAACTTTCCTTGGGTTTGACTTCTGCTCACTTTTTTATGCCTTTACCACAGTATTTTTGATAGATGTCAACTACTTTCACCCCATATATTACTTTCTACTTTCAAATTCCATCTAGTTCTTTCTAGGAAACTATCAGGTATTTCAAAAACTAAAGAAAACAAACTGAAAGAAGGACTTGCTTATGTAAAAGTAATAACGTACATATTACAGTCATCTCTTCCACAGATTCTACTAGCTTTTTTTCAAGCTATTTTTGAAGGAATGACCTTCATTTAACTTTATAATAAAGTTTAGGATTATTTTATGTTTAAGTGATTTTTCTAAATTTGATACAACTTCATCCTGAAATTAAGTCTTGAAGAGTTTTCCTACATCCATCTGTCCTACCCCATATAGAATCCTCCTTAGGAGACCTTGATGAGCATGGAAAGTTGCTTTCATTTTCCTAATGTTTGACTAAGCTCCAGAGAAATAGTAATATGTGTTTCTTCTCTGAAGCTCATAATATGATGACTAATTTTAAGGAGGCGTGCTTTCTTCCTGATCAAAAATCTTGAGGTAAATAGGTAACAGAATGAGGTAGAAATGTCAGCATTTCTGAAAGCATTTAGCCAAATATAAAAGTCTGCAGTATTTAAAAGAATTCGATAGTAAATGGAGTGCAGTATCTTTTCCTAATAGTGAGCCAGAAACTCATTTGATTTTTATTATTTACTAGTTAGGTAAATGATTTTAACAGAATCTGTTTAAATGCATAAAGGTGCATAGTGGGCCCTGGATTAATTTTAACTTTACTTTAGCTGAAAAGAGTTCTGTTGCTGCTAATTTCATGGAACAGTAACTCTGTCATTTAAAGAAAATGTTTTGGATCAAGGAGAAATACTAAAATATTTTTACACTTTCCTGTTGAGGATACACTAAGTGATGGGCTGTAACATTTAAGATTATTACATTAAGAAATGATTAAACATGGAAGGATATATTGAAATTACTGCTTTATTTCATTTTTCTGCCCACACAGAAATGCTCTTTTCTCTCAGCAGTGATGGCCCGCTGTCTGGATGATGCTTGCTTTCCTCCATCTATGTCAGAGGTTTCTTATTAAAGCTCATATCTCCCGCTAGCCCTTCTCCAGTCAGGCATTTTCCTCCACTCAGTTTTTTTTCCTCCAAAGGTCATCCAAAGACCCATGTGCAGACATTTCCACAAAAATCAGTCTTGACAGTAGAAACTGAGATTGGGAAAGATATATACAGATGCTACAGGAATTGTTGGTTTTAAACACAATAAAAGAAAAGCACCATTATTGGAGTTAGAGTCAACATGTGAATTATAGCTTGAGCTATAACAGAGCTATGAAGACAAACTATCTTGTTGACTAATGATCTGCAAAGGATGTATTTCACTATGTCTGGGATATTCTGAGACAGTCAATGCAATGTTGCTCTTCTCCAGATGTAGCTATTCATCTGCAAAACTTTTAGCACAGATTGTTCCCCTATTTGTAAACAAATTATTCAACAATCCCAGTGTATCACCAGAATGACAGACAAACAGATGTGATGTTCTATCAAAAGTGGCTAATTTCAGATTCAATAATTCTTCTGCACACACTGCCAATTAGCCTCAAAGAGCAGAGCAATGTCTAATAGAAAAATGTCTCATTTTAAAACCAGCTGGGCTTTTACTGGGCCTTGGGAATCTTGTATATCTTGATGATAAAATCAGAGAAGCATTTTTTTTTTTTTCTCCTCTATTCTTCTCAATGTAATTTTAAAAAGCTTAGGTGATTTGCTTTAGGTCTCCTGGTCTTACTGTGAATTTGCTTCAAACTTGCCTTGTTAAGGGAAAAATTGGAAGACTAATGTTAAAAGGTGCCATTCTTCTCCACTTGCTATTTCTTATAAACTTAATGCTCCTCTAGGAAGAACAAAGAGGCAAACACAAAATGAACTGCAATCTGTGTTTTTATGGTTTATTTTTATACATCTTTTACTGTGTATACAAATTAGTGTTACAGCTGAAGTAGTTTTTTTTCCCAAGAAAATAGCAGAAGGATAGATTTTGTGAACTACTTATTTGTGTGTATGTTTCTGGAAGAGATGGTATTTATCCATATTACTTCTACATAGCCTTCTCTCTCTTATTCAGAAGGGATTTAAAGTAAGGTGTTTTTTAAAATCTTGTTAGTTATCCTTCATTTTGTCTAGATAATAATTGTCCATATGTGATCTAATAGCTTAAAATTTATCATACAATGTAATGAATTTTAGCCTTGCTCCCTATGCTTAAGTATTAATTTGAGTAAGCAAAAGCTAGGGCCATCTAGTTTAGTTGTTAAGGTGGCTGAGGAGAAAAAGTATGGGGGCTCTGTTTCCTATGCTTTTAGTATATTACATGTTGCATCAAAAAATTATCTGGAAGCGGATTTTATTGTCACTTGTTCTCTTTCTGGCTGTTGGCTGTTGTATTCTTGTCTGCATGTGCCAGGGGATTCTCCCTAGACTAAGGGGCCTTAAAGATTGTGTTTCTGTGTCCTGGAAGAGTGAACTTTCATACAAGAAGTAAACAGTATTTTTGAATGAAAGTTGCTAGCAACCTCACTGGTTTTTGCTCATCAGTATGTAGTGTAATTACAAGTTTTAGCTACTATGTTCTGTACCTGCTCAGGTGTCTGCAAGAACCAAGACATCTCATCCCCTCACTCCTCTGTCCGTGGCATTTGCTTGTTTGCACAAGCGTCTTGTCAATAGAATGTTGCAATCTGATATATATGTCAAATTTATGTAAGGCTTGTACTATACTACTTGTATAAAATGTGATATACTCACAAAGGGAAACATCTCAAGTATAGTATTAGTCATCCTTTTGAGAAGTCCTTTCATGCTCTAATACTCAAATAGACCAGAACCACTTTTCCTCAAATACTAGGTTATACTAGGTTATACTTTGGAGGAGATTGTGACCAGGAAAAAAATGCCTTGTATATATATATATATATATATATATACATATATATATATTTTTTTCTTGGGCTGATGCAAGAGACAGGCATTAATTTGTGTAGTATTGTCTGTTTGGGGCATATAAATCTGATTTAGGTTTCGTGATCCTCACTTCAGATACTCAAGTCTCTTTGCTGATTTAGTTCTCAGATAACTGTTTTGTTCTGTCAAGTGAGAAAAACAAATAGAAAGTCTTTTCATATAGGCCCAGTTTTGTTTCTTTTAATTTCAAAGGTGTAAATAACTAACTGAAGTTAATCAAGTTGCAAATCTAGTTCCATAGCTATAAATAAGCTCTTAGAACTTTGTTGAAAACAGTGTCTTTTCATCACATTATATTGGATGAGATTTTATTTTAGCATTGCAAAAGAGTGTGAGTCACAATCATTTCCAGGGTGCTTGAGAAAACAAAGGAAGCAGTGCAATAATGAAGATAACAAATGATATCATGTTTTTCTTAAAGTAGACCTAAAGTGGTAATCATTACTTGATTCTGTTTTCAGCTAGAGTGCATTTTACCTTATTTCTGGTACATATTTTTTGTCAATGGACAGAAGTTTATAAAGCCTCTGACTGAATCTTTTTACCTTTTTGTAGTTCAGTAAAGAGTTAAAAACAAATTAAGTCGGATTCGGACTTCAGTGAGGCCAAGGTAGGTCAAGTATATTGGAGGAACTAGACATATACTGTTATAAATTCCTTGCCTAGGAATGAACCTAGACTTTGACTTGCAGGTGCACCTTTGATTTCTGCTGTTCTCTCAAACAAGCAAAGTAAATTCCATGCAGCTTGAAGGCTGCTAAGTTTAGTATTAACCATCCTGCAGATCATGAATTAGATATGAGGGAGCGATGTGAATCTTTTCCAAAGATTTGGATTTTTTTATTTTATTTTATTTTTTATACCATTAGTAGACTTCTGGAGATTTTCTGAGAGTCTATAGTTAGTCATGAGCCATGCTCTTGATATGGAGTTAAGAGATTGCTTCACCTGAAGGGATTTTTCCTGAATGAAACTTCTGCAGCCAAGGACAACCCAAGTATCCTCAGCCTCTCCGCATCAGGGATGCTTTCCATAAATGGAATAAATAAATAAATAAATAAATGAAATTTAAAATGCCCTTTTACCAGCTTTGTTGCCCTACTCTGAATGCATTCAGGTATCTTAATATCCTTTTTATACTGTGGAGACCAGAACTGCACAGTATTCAAGATGAGGCCACAACAATGGTAAATATAGTGGGAGAATTATCTATTTTGACTGGCTGGCTATGCTATGTTTAATGCACCCAAAAATGCAGTTTGCCCTCTTGGCTGCCAGGGTACATTGCTGACTGATATTTAGCTAACTGTCAGCTATCACCCCCAGATCTAATATTGATCTTGTTCTTATACAATTGACATTGCTGTAGTGGTACATTAATCAACATATTTACTTACTTTGCCTCTAATTGATCCCATGGCATTCTGAAGTCATTGGTGATAAGTGAATTGATGCTGCCTAGATCCAAATTTCTATTTCACATTCATAACTTTTATTAACCTAAATAGGAGAAAAAAGTATGTTCCTATTTCTGGTGTAATAAGATCCTTAAACCATTACTTGAAGAGGGCTCCTGAATCTAGCACTTAATTTCCACACTAGCTAAACAGTATATATCTTTAATGTGAAAAAGACTTTCATGTTAGGCATCTCAGCATTAGAAACCCATGTTATTACATTTTTAAAGATAGAGAGTTAAAGGCATGATTGGAGTTAATTATTTTAGTCTGGGACATGAGAAAATTCAGTCATTAAAGTCTTAAAGTGTCTCCATGGAAGCATAATAGTTATACAACTGATAAAGCTACATTGCAGAGGAAGCACTCTATAAAGCAATTTAGGTTTTTTTGTTTTTTTTTTTTTTTTTTTGTTGTTGTTTGTTTGTTTTTTCACATAAATTAATAGCTGTATTTCACTATGGGCACTTTTTTTATAGCACTTTTTTTTTTTCCCGGATACTTTGCTGTAAGTTTTAGCTCACTGTGAAATGTTTATTTAGTATTTCTTCAAATAACATTGATATAATAAATGGAGAACTCTAATCCGTGAACTTAATGTACCAACACAATTGGGGTGATGAAAACTTGTTAATGATCCTTAAAACATTTTAAGATTTTTAAAAACAAAATTTCAATGTTGTCTTCCTAGAAAAGTGATTTTTGAAGACCATTTTCCTAGGTTATACCCACTCCTGTAGAGGTTTGAAATTATTATTCTATAATTTGATTCTTCACTGGGTTACAATATTACTACTACTTGTATGTGCTCTAAGAGCCATATCCCAGCTCCCACTGGGATCCCTGTCCCAAAGGCTGATCTATTAGAAACAGTTTAACTGTGATTCACACTCTGCTGGTAGCATAAAAGCTGTTTAAGAAATCTTATATGAATGCTGCCCACCTAGCTGAACATCTGCTGCAGCACACAGACCCAGAAGATGCTACTGCCACCGTCACTGATGGTGAATTCATATCTAATCCTGACATGCAAATTCAATCCCTAATCCTTATAGATTAGCCATTATGGTCTTTCAAGGCCTTTCAGTTTTTCTACTGATGATAATAAACATTGATGTGATCAATGAGGAAATTAAGATGTGTGTATGTAGACTGCTGTAGATGAACATCATCTTGTTATGCTTGTTGTGTTGTGAGGATCCAGCTCTGGACTTGCGGTGGTGTTGCTAGTCATGGTGCCAGCTGAGAGAAATGACCCTGACTCTTCAAAGGGTGCTCAAATTTTCTTAAAGGATTTTCTTTCCTAACAGGTCTCAGTCACTGTCCTCCCTCATCTCACCCCAATACAGTTTTAATATTTTACTTTTAAAGTATTAATTGTCCTTTTTGTTTTATTTGTCCATTAATGCCTTGGACATTAAAATAATAGTCTAAAATTTGGTTGATTTAAAACTAGAGCCCCTATATTTTGTTTTCAAAACTGTGACAATGGCTGTCATATTTTTTAATCTTCATATAGACCGAATTAGTCAATAAAAGGTATCAATTAACTCTTTCTAACGCAGCCACTTGTCAGTGCTTGCTCCAGTGCTTCTTGAAATTTTTGATGATATTCTGTTTTGCTAAAACATTCCACGTTAAAAGAATTTCCTTTACGAATCCCTTTCATTTTGAATCATTTTCTTATATACAAGTAGTACATTTAGTAGCATAAAGTAATGTAGCCATTACCTATTATGTTTGGTAATAAGCCGATTTCTGAATACCCAGATGTGTTCTCTTTGGTGAGATATCATGCACTCAATTACCATCTCTTCAGAGTGATGGAACTAATTATTCTTCCATTTTATTTAATTATATTGTGGAAAAATCTCATTCCCTTCTGAACTTTCTGTCTTTAATCTTATAATCATTATGGACAACTGCCTTGTTATGTTCTGGATAACTTTAATTTCTTCATTCTGGTTCTTTATAGAATATAACTTTTCTTTCATCTTCTATTTCGTCACTGGTTGCATAGTATAAATGATGGTGATCTCCATCTGCCTTTTGTATCATTATTATTATTTTTTCCCTCATATAGCAGATTCATTTACTGTTAGTTTTTAAGCCCATAACTTATGGTAATGAAGTGTCATTCACTCTGAAGTCTGTTCCAACTGTGTTCTGTGCCTTTTGGATGCTGTTTTCTAAGGCATCTCATCACTTGAGAAAATGTGATGAGCCTGTGTATTGCTAGCTTGTTTGGTTGCAGAAAGTTCTTGGTCTGTACCAGCTCCAAAGATTTTGTGCTCCTTTTTCATAGCTAGATAAATTAATATTACATTAAGTTTTGAAAGAAGATTGCACTTTGAGGAATAAGACCAGATTTTGAGCTGGACTATTTGTGACTCTTTCTTCTGGTTGCTGAGCTCTGACTTTTTCAGTTTGAGGGAATCTAAAAGCAACAAAATGGCAGCCAATGCAACAAATGCATGCATCCCACTGTAGTCAAACTATTACTAGGATGGGTAGCAATGTTTTCCTATGGAACACCAAAGACGTTTTAATGACTTGGGTATTTAAATATATATACATATATTTATATACACACTGCCTTTTGTTACTGCATTCAGTTTCATCAATTATATTTACCCTCTGGTATCAGAAAAAAAAAGTTTGCTTTTATTATTCAAGATACTTATTTATTCTTCACATTTAGAACTGCTGTAATTTGTAACTTTCTGGTTAATAAGTTTACAGTACCTAAATTAGTATGTAGGAATCCCACTGAGGATAAAGACATCTAAAATATGAGTTTAGGACTCATAGTACTGTCAAACTTTCACTAAACAAAGAAAAACACCTTCCTCTTTCCGTGCTGTTTTTGGAAACACCAATTTTCTTGCATTCTGGTACTGCGTGATTTCATAATCTTGTTACCTCAGGTCATAACAGACAGATTGTTTTGCTCATCTCTACAATTTTTCCTGCTGTAACTTGACCAAAGTTAACTAGATGGCTTTTATTTCTGATTTATTTTATTATTATAATTTTTAAATCCATAATTTATTTAAGAGACCATTACTTTCTATTTGTTGCACTCATGAATTCCAATTTACTGGATTCCATGAATCGGTAAGCAATCCTGTAATGTGCACAATGGACAATGCAGCATAGGAATGCTTATTAAAGAAATCCAGGTTCATGATGGATAATAGTCATAATGAGCAAACACCAAACTAGATTTTAGAAAGTTTAAATGACATTACTGATTTTTGCTACATACAAGGTTTTGCTCATCATTCTGCATTTGGAGCCTGTATACTAGGTGAATCTACATCAGATTACTTCCAAGACCCTCAAAGAAATAGTAAGAAAGAGTTCAATAAACTTCAGGCTAGCAAAATGCAGTTTCACTGAAAATTGTATTATGAGGATGGATGATACCATTAGCCGTGTTTTTTTCTTTCACACCTGCCTTTACTTTCATTCTAGGAGCTGACCCACAGTCCATCATGAAACAGCAATCATTCTCATTTGAGAATGAGATCCACCTTGAGACTTCTCAATAAAGTGAAAAAAATATAATGTTGCTTCCCCAAGGATGAGATGTTTAGGCTGAGCTCCTCCTACCGAGGGAGAATCATAGAATCATCAGAATATCCCGAGTTGGAAGGGACCCATAAGGATCATCAAGTCCAACTCCTGGCACCGCACAGGTCTGCCCAAAAGTTTAGACCGTGTGACTAAGTGCACAGTCCAATCTCTTCTTAAATTCAGACAGGCTTGGTGCAGTGACTACTTCCCTGGGGAGCCTGTTCCAGTGTGCGACCACCCTCTTGGTGAAGAACCTCTTCCTGATGTCCAGCCTAAACTTCCCCTGCCTCAGCTTAACACCGTTCCCACGGGTCCTGTCACTGGTGATAACAGAGAATAGGTCATCTGCCTCTCCACTCCCTCTTGCGAGGAAGTTGTAGAAGGAAGAGGCAGAGCAAGAACACAGAGATCTGAAATCAAGGAAGGATGATCAAAGTTTTCTGTGGAAACTGCTGTTATTCACTGCTCCACTTGTTGCTCAGTGACTGAGGTAGCGCTAGGATCCCTGGTCTTCTGGCACTGTGGCAGAGTCAGAATAAACTGAGACGGAGTGAATATTTTTCTGCCTAAAGTGTTTGGCTGATTTTAGAAGCTGTCCTACTTGGCCTATGGATAGAATTAGTCCCATTATCTTCCTGAATGTCTTCCTGAAGGAGAACTGGATGAACATGTCATGATGTAAATATCTTGATTGCAATGATCAGTCCCTGATTTCTTGCCTGTCATATAACATCATGTAGACATTTCCATTCTTGTATTTTCACTCTGATATCTAATAGGGAGGTGGGATATAGTAAGTACATATCTATGAACATATTTACTTCAGAATGCCCAGGAAAATTAAGCCTAATTAGTTTTCCAAGTGGATTAGTTAAGCAGTGTTGAATGCCTGTCTACATGACCCAAGTCAGAATACAAGTGGTTGTGATGCTACTCACTTGAATTGACTTTCAAAATAATTAGACTAAATTTAATTATGGCCATTTTAATTCTGAATTAGTCTTTAACATAGTGTATATAAACAACTACAAAAGAATACCTCCAGTTCATTTGGATTGATTTTCCTCAGTGGCCCCATGTTGGTAAGCCTGTGTTTACAAGACCTTTTCCATGAAGAAAAAAGTCCTTGATGGTTAAATTTGTTAAAACATTCTCAGGTTTAAGCAACAAATAAATATATATATATATATATATACACACATATATATATATAGCTAGCAACACTTTTTTTTTTAAACAAAAACAAAACAAAAAACAAAACAAAAACAAAACAACACAAAAACAACAACAATAAAAAACCTAATATCATAAACCTAAAACTAATACCTTTTGAGAAGCACTATCACACGTTGGAAGACATTTGGATTTTTATTATTCAGATAGATTTTAAAGTTAATAAATTTTAATAGATCAGATTTGAAATAAAACTGTATTTTACCCTAGAGTTATGAAGAGACTACTTGTCATTTATTTCTGAAATCCCCAAAATGAATTACCCCTACCCACCATTGGGCAACCTACTTCTGGCCATTATAATTCCACACAAAAGGAAGAAGAAAACTATCTACTGAAACTATGTCATATGTTGGAAATTTTAGGCCACATTAGAGGTAAGAAATATGTTCAACAACTGAATCAGTTGTCTTATTGTTTGCAATTAATTTAACTAATTCTCCACCTAATTCTGCAGAATTTAGTGCAGTTTAAGTAGGAGTAACTTTGGCCCGGACTTTGTAAGTTTGTGCTAAAATGTAACAAAAGCATGTTATATTTTATATGTGATGGTTTGTGAGGTTAGAGGCTGATTATTTTTGCTGGGCTTTTCCTAATCAAAATCCTGCTGTAGTCCATGATCAAAGATGAAAAATACGATCTTGTTTCAAATTCTGTCTCTGCATTTGAATTGTTTTGGACGTGTATTTTTACTAAATTATTTCATTTCCACTAAGTAAGTCCTAGTTCAGCAGCTATGCATATTTTTAATTATGTTTTCAGAATATACTGTCAGGCAGTTGGGAAAAGGAAGAGAATCCCTTGAGGCCATGTATCATGAATGTCAGGTCCAGGTGCAATAAACTTGCAATGCCATGATGGAAATCAGATTTAATGTGACCTTTCTGTGATTTTAAGACCAATTCAATTACTGTATGGTAGAGGAGAGGAGGGAGAGATATTTATGTTAAACTGGCTTTTCTATCTGTTTCAGTTTTCTCTGGATATAAAGAGATGTAATGGCCCTACTCTAGTGGCCACCAAACAACTTTCTATATGAATATGTGTAAATGATATGAAATTTAAGTGATTTGTGATTCACCTAGACAAAAGATATCATATAGATGTGAAATCATTGTCTTCATTATGAGAAAAGATCATTACATTGCAAACAGAATGAATCAAAAAAAAAAAAAGCTCAAAAGATTGCCTTTTGACATCTGATAGAAGTCAACAGATAATAAATAATGCCCACAAAAAAAACTAACAAATAGAACCACTATACAGTGGCAGCTATTTGCTCCCCTTTGCCTTATGTGTCTGATTGCTGCTTTCTGTCCATGATGAGGCATCTGTCTGTAAAGATGCTAGTCTTATTTTTTAACTTCTGCAGGTTTGAACATTTCTTTATGCATGATGAACCCCAAAAATGTAGGGAAATACATATGTCCATTCAGTTGATCCTTTATCCTAGAGCAGCTTTCTATTATTTTTCTAGGAATCATTTCATCCAATATATATATATATAGTACTGGAGACCAGAGAAGCAAGTCTCTGATCTATAAATCCTGAATATCTAGAGGCTTCACAGGACTGTTTGCTGGACAAGGCTGGTACATAATTAATTTCAGGGTGAGAGACTAATTCCTTGTGTTTCTTCTGGAAGACTGCAAAGGGAAAGCTGCCTACAAATGCTAACTTGTTCAGTCAAAAGCAGTGTCTATTGAAAGAAAAGCATATAAATAGTCTCAAGTTGCACCAGGGGAGGTTTAGGTTGGATATTAGAAAAAAAGTCTTCACTGAGAGGGTTGTGAGGAGACATTGGACCTGGATGCCCAGGGAAGTAGTTGAGTCATCATCCCTGGAGGTATACAAAAGACGTGTAGATGTGGTGCTTAGGGACGTGGTTTAGTAGTAGACTTGGCAGTGCTAGGTTAACAGTTGGACTTGATGATCTTGGAGGTCTTTTCTAACCTAAATGATTCTATGACTCTAAGTGTCTTTCATTTTTTCTCTGGTATTTACATATATATATATATTTTTTCCTCTGGGTATTACAATTCTTGAAAACCCTAATTTACAGTTTGTCAGGGAATCAGGCTAAAGGACACTTTCTATTTCTGGAATCTCCCTGAACTTCTCCAACAGAACCATCTTCCTCAAACTTTTGTTCTGTGCCACCACAGGACCTGAAGCATTCAGGGAAGGAACAGGCATGCTGCACTCCAGTTTCTGTACAAGTCTTTTGCAATTCCATGAGTATGAGTTTACATTTACCTCATGAATGAAAGTTTGTATCAGTTCCCAAGTTATCCAAGGGTATATAAACGATTTTTTCAAGAGTCATATTTTACTGTTGTCATGAAAACAAACTGTTTGAATTATTATCAGAAAATTATATGCTTCCTATGGAACAGCTTATAGAGTCAAGGTTCAGTGTTTTTTTTCTTGGTCTTTATTTTACTTAAGGTAGCTCTGAAATACTGAATAGCTTAAAATCTTTCAAATTAATACATTGCACATTCATCAAAGCAATTAAGAATTTGCTTTAAGTCTAGCTTTTATAAATAAGGTTTATCTGTGTGCTTAGTACTAAACTCAACCACTAACTAACATAAACTCAACCACTAACATAACTAACTAAATGACTGCCAAATGACTCCATTAAAGTTGCATCATAAAGAACCATAAGAATTAAACAGGACAGAAAAGCTACTCTGTGTAGGTGACTTTTCAGCCTGTTCTTTGCTTCCATGTACTCACAGAACTTGACTGTGTACAACAGAAACTCTATTGATCAGTATAACAAAAACAACACAGTAGATTTCTCTTTATTCTTATAATGTCCAAAAGCTTGCCAAAACCAGATACTTCATAGAACAAGCAGTAAGGCATACTCTATTTTTGGAAGACCTATATTACTCTTCTGTTATTGACTTACGGTCAGTTAGTTCAGCGTACTTGAACAGTTTTTGTTGTTGTTGTTGTTTTTTGTTTTTGTTAATGTTTTTCAGAGGTTGCTGTTAAAAGCATATCTCTAGTGATTCGATAAAACTGAAAAAAACTCAGATAAAAAATGAATCAAATCTAATAATAGATTCTTCACGAGGGGATTAACAGTGGTTACCTTTTCTAAAGGCTAAAATCAGAGGTTAGGAGAGAGAATTAGAAAGCAATGTTATTCAAAATTAAAAAAAAAATACAATAGGAAAAGCTCAGATTAGAGATTAGAAGTTTAATATTATTTCAGAAAGTGAGATACTTGGATGGGTAACTGGAATACTGTAGTAAATTTATTAGTCAGATTGCAAAAGATGCAGTAATCAGTGCTCATATTCATGTCTAGATTACCAAAGAATATAATTGGGAAACATCTCTGCACTGTGGTTGTAGTTTTATAACCTTTCTTCTGAAATTTGTTGGTAAATTTCCTACAATGCAAATATTGTATTCATGATCTATTACGAGGGCAATTTTAGTAGATGTTAACATATAGAGGTGAACAGGGATCTGTCCTGAAAACCACTGTCAAAACAGAACTACTAAAATAAATCACTGCTTTGATCCAGCATAGCTTCTCCTTATGTTTATAATATTTTATTCACTTTTTTCTGACATAATGATTGCATTCCCACAATATGAAATTGGATTTTGCATTAGCTCACCTGCCACACATCTACAAAGCTGTGGGGTAATGATGAGAAGTGTGATTTTTATTGGAAGTCTACAACACAACAGATTCATTTATGTTTTATAATACCGATACTAACAGTGCTGTTAATGTTATATTAATGTAATTTCAAGGATCAGCTGTTATGTAAAGGGGAAATTAATAACTAAGCAACAACAGTCCATAAATCCTTTAAAAATGATTTATACTCAAAGAGTAGAAAAACTTAGGTCCATTTTATCCTGTTAAGAGAAAGAATGATTTTACAGTTATTACCAAAAGTTAAACCCAATTGCTGAATATGTACTGTAGCCTTCCACTGTCACTTTTATAGTCTGATCTTTAAAAGTAAAACAGCTTTGCTGGTGGCCACTCTGAGGAGTTGTGAAGAAAGATGTAGGAAGCTGATTTTCATATCTGTCCTGGGGCTAAGCATGGTGTTTCTGAATTAGGGCCTCTTTACTCCACAGAGTCTCTATGCCTATTTATATATCCTGCATGTGTTAGTTACTTGCTAGGATGTCTTCATTTTCATTATCCTATTCAGGTCTTTCCCCTTACAGACCTTTATCTATAAAACCACCATGTCAATATACCTTTTTTCTTTTAACTTAAGGCTCTGTTTGAGCCTCTGTCCCTATGGGTAATGAAATGGTGATATTGTCATTGGCTTTCAGGAGAACAGGGTTTATCTTGTGTGATGTTAGAGAAATGCAAATGCTAGTTCACAACCTCGAGCCTACCAGGGGAGGTGCCCCGCTAGAACTTCTGTTCACAAACAGTGATGGACTGGTGGGAGATGTGGTGGTTGAGAGCTGTCTTAGGCAGAGTGACCACGAAATTGTTCAGTTCTCTATTCTTGGCGAAGTCAGGAAGGGGACCAGTAAAACCACTGTCTTGGATTTCCGGAAGGCTGACTTTGAGCTGCTCAGGACACTGGTTGGCAGAGTCCCTTGGGAGGAGGTTCTGAAGGGCAAAGGAGTCCAGGAAGGCTGGGCACTCCTCAAGAAGGAAATCTTAATGGCTCAGGAGCGGTCGGTCCCCACGTGCCCAAAGACAAGCCGATGCGGAACTAGACCAGCCTGGCTGAGCAGAGAGTTGTGGCTTGAGCTTAGGAGAAAAAAGAGGGTTTATAATCGTTGGAAAAGAGGGCAGGCTACTCAAGAGGCCTATAAGGATGTTGCGAGGCTGTGCAGGGACAAAATTAGAAAGGCCAAAGCTCATCTGGAGCTCAATCTGGCTACTGCCGTTAAAGATAAAAAAAAAACGTTTTTACAAATACATCAACACAAAAAGGAGGACTAAGGAGAATCTCCACCCTTTACTGGATGCGGGGGGAAACTTAGTTACAAAAGATGAGGAAAAGGCTGAGGTGCTCAATGCCTTCTTTGCCTCAGTCTTTAGCAGCAAGACTGGTTGTTCTCTGCATACCTGGTACCCTGAGCTGGTGGAAGGGGATGGGGAGCAGGATGTGGCCCTCACAATCCATGAGGAAATGGTTGGCGACCTGCTACAACACTTGGATGTACGCAAGTCGATGGGGCTGGATGAGATCCACCCGAGGGTACTGAGCGAACTGGCAGAGGAGCTGGCCAAGCCGCTTTCCATTATTTATCAGCAGTCCTGGCTATCAGGGGAGGTCCCAGTCGACTGGTGGCTAGCAAATGTGACGCCCATCTACAAGAAGGGTCGGAGGGTAGACCCGGGGAACTATAGGCCTGTTAGTTTGACCTCAGTGCCAGGGAAGCTCATGGAGCAGATTATCTTGAGGGTCATCACGCGGCACTTGCAGGGCAAGCAGGCGATCAGGCCCAGTCAGCATAGGTTTATGAAAGGTAGGTCCTGCTTGACGAACCTGATCTCCTTCTATGACCAAGTGACGCGCTTGGTGGATGAGGGGAAGGCTGTGGATGTGGTCTACCTTGACTTCAGTAAGGCTTTTGACACCGTTTCCCATGACATTCTCCTCAAGAAACTGGCTGCTCGTGGCTTGGACTGGCGTACACCTTGTTGGGTTTAAAACTGGCTGGATGGCCAGGCCCAGAGAGTTGTGGTGAATGGAGCCAAATCCAGTTGGAGGCCGGTTACTAGTGGAGTCCCCCAGGGCTCAGTGCTGGGGCCGGTCCTCTTTAATATCTTTATCGATGACCTGGATGAGGGGATCGAGTGCACCCTCAGTAAGTTTGCAGATGACACCAAGTTAGGTGCGTGTGTCGATCTGCTCGAGGGAAGGAAGGCTCTGCAGGAGGATCTGGATAGGCTGGACCGATGGGCTGAGGTCAACTGCATGAAGTTCAACAAGGCCAAGTGCCGGGTCCTGCATCTGGGGCGTAACAACCCCAAGCAGCGCTACAGGCTGGGAGATGAGTGGCTGGAAAGCTGCCTGGCCGAGAAGGACCTGGGAGTACTGGTTGATAGGCAGCTGAATATGAGCCAGCAGTGTGCTCAGGTGGCCAAGAAGGCCAACAGCATCGTGGCCTGTATAAGAAGCAGTGTGGCCAGCAGGTCTAAGGAGGTGAGTGTCCCCCCATACTCGGCTCTGGTGAGGCCGCAACTTGAGTACTGTGTTCAGTTTTGGGCCCCTCGCTACAAGAAGGACATGGAGGTGCTTGAGAGAGTCCAGAGAAGGGCAACAAAGCTGGTGAGGGGTCTGGAGAACAAGTCTTACGAGGAGCAGCTGAGGGAGCTGGGGTTGTTTAACCTGGAGAAGAGGAGGCTCAGGGGAGACCTCATCGCTCTCTACAGTTACCTTAAAGGAGGCTGTAGAGAGATGGGGGTTGGTCTGTTCTCCTACGTGCCTGGTGACAGGACGAGGGGGAATGGGCTAAAGTTGCACCAGGGGAGGTTTAGGTTGGATGTTAGGAAGAACTTCTTTACTGAAAGGGTTGTTAGGCATTGGAATGGACTGCCCAGGGAGGTGGTTGAGCCACCATCCCTGGAGGTCTTTAAAAGACGTTTAGATGTAGCCCTTAGTGATATGGTTTAGTGTAGGACTTGTTAGTGTTAGGACAGAGGTTGGACTAGATGATCTTGGAGGTCTCTTCCAACCTAGACGATTCTGTGATTCTGTGATTTTCTCACCCCTCACCCTTTTTTTTTTTTTTTTATTTATCCACAGATATTCAAAGCCCAAATCTTTCTAACCGCCTGATTGCACGTTTTCACTGGTTCCAGGCCTGACCACCTGCAAACAAGGGAGGGCTTTGGCATTGATTTCGGTAGGAAAATATTTACACCTTTTTCTGGAAAGCAGTAAACCATTTGATGGTAATTAACTACCGGAGAGTCATGTTTAGATATTGAGGCAAAAAATTGTCTCCTACTTTCTCATTAATTGCTCAGGATATCTGACCCATGGGACTCTTCTTAAGAACATAAGCATTTAAAGAAAAGTACTTATCTCCTTTTTAGAAACGTTAAATGTTTAAATAGCAGTGTTATATTATTAAACTGTTATATTTAAAACACCGGCTCACAAACCTGTTTTCAATTATATACATACAATTGCTAAAGGCTTTGTAGGTGTTACAGTGAATATACTGAAGGCAGAATTGCCTGTTAGTTTAGCCATAGCAATTAAAGTTTCAGTCTTTCACCAGTGAATTTCTGGTACCATTTATTTTCAGTGTTCTATTTTTTACTAGGGCCATTAAACTGTGTTGAAAGAACTATTTGCTTTCTTCTGGTGCGTGCGTCTATGGATATACAACCCTTGCATGATCTCTTGGATATTTCCTGTTGTCACCTTTTTTGATCAAAAAGTTTGGTTCGCTCATTCTAATGTTGTTAGTCTATAATGTTGGAGAGGAATAGGAGAGCAATCCAGGACCAGTCTCTGTGCCAAGCTAGAGTTGCAAACCCACTGAAATGAGAGCCAGCTGCAAACCTGAGCCCCAGTCATGGTACTGCAATGCTATAACATTTATATATATATATTTTTTGTCTGATGGAGCAAGTTTTCTGGGGAGAAAACTTTGACTGGAAACTATTGAAATCTATGTTGAAATGTAGGTATCCTAATAGCCTTGTTCTGATAATAGCATGTTCTAATGAAAAAGATTCTGTATAAAATTTTGGCCAGCTCTAAGCAGTGTCTTATGAACAATACCATCTACAATTCATTGCTTCTGAAGTGGAATATCTTAACTGCTCTAAGGGAGAAGCAGCTTTATATAACTCTCTGGGAATAAATTTTTAAAAGAATAATTAATAATAATAATAATAAAAAGGAAAAAGACAGACAAACAACATATCAGTTCCTCAATTCCAACTTTTAAATGAAAGAGAAACTCAGAAAAAAACAGCTTAAACCAGAACACTTTCATAGAATTTTTTCCCACAGAAAGAAACCATTCAACACTGGGCAAATGAAGTTCTGTGAAGTCCCATACAGGAGGAGACTTTGGATGTTTCTTTTAAAAGTTAAGATATCTATATGCATTCTTTAATGTACAGGACTTGTTGGAATTTAATTTCAAGCTTAATCTGAAAGACAAAAAATGTACCAGCTGATCACATGGTAAAAGACTGGCTTCATACTGAATAACGAAAGTACAATACAGTGGAATGCAATAGCATTTTTGTAAGCTATTACCCACAGTTCTGGGAAGGAATACAGTTATTAATGACCAAAAATTCAGAGAAAGAAAGAGAGTCTTACAAGAAGAAACAAGCAACCTTAAATGTGCTCCACATATTGCATTAATGTATTATTTTGAAGTATATAAGTTAAAAAGACTAGCTGTTTATCTGAAACTTTCTAGCTAAGTGACAGTCTAAGGCAGTCTATGAAAATATTTTTAAACTATTTTAATTACTGCAGAAAAGGATGGTATAGAAAATGTCCTTCTACCCAAAAATAAATCTCTGAAATTCAGTGGTTTGGAGAAGAGTTGTGAAATTCGCCTGAAAATGGCCTTGGAAAGTCAATCCATGCAAGAAAACCTTAAGAGATGGAGTTGATTTATTCCCACAACATAATTGTACCTTTGCAGCTGAAATCTCCAAAGGTAGCAAAAATATTGATATATGGGATGACCCCTGGAAAGCTCATGGTGAATACTTCTGTGTACGGAGCAAGGTCTGAGTATGATGCATGGAGCATCATATGCACATTGAACCAGCATGATTAAACAAAATAAATTATAGCTGCTCACTATGTGAACACCATCAGTGGAGTGCACTACAATAGGTAATGCAAAGAAGTAGTGAAAACAAGGACCACAACAGAACATAAGCACAAAAAGAACAGATCAACACATCACAGTCACCTTTAAAACTGACTTTTTGGGTACTTGTTTGTTTGTTTGTTTCATTGTTGATACTCTTTTTGAAAGTCCTTTTTTTCATGTCCCTTTACTGTTGCCAATATCATCAGTGATCCCAGCTTGATTAATATGTATGTTGACCTCTCTTTTGGTGGAGACTGGGGGATTTTTTCTTGCCAGCAAGAGGAATCCATGCTGTGAGCTATCTTTTCACATACATTTTTTGTCCCTTTACCCTTCCTCCCAAAGTGCAAAATCAACACTTTAACTAGCTGCAAAAAGGTGAACTCAGTGTGTCACTGTGTGATATAAAGGAGAGAGGGGACGACATCCAGCTGCAATCAGCATGTATTTGCAATTAGTAAAATTCTATTATAGAGGAAGTTGTCAGCTTTAATTTTAACTTTTTACATATTTTCCCTTTAACAAGTACAAATTAAAAGGAGAGCCTAGATAAGCTTGTAATTAAGAGGAATCAGCCTCTTAACTAAATGATGTAGATGGGAGGTCCACCTTGCTGTTATCCGAGTTGAAGGGGAATTTCTGAGATCTGTGGGAAATAGTCTGTGGCACGTACAGAAGGTAAAGACAGCAGAATCTCAAAGTACCCTATGAAAGGTTCGGTTTGGTAAGGGAGCAACTGCATAGGTGCTACCATAAAATATTCATTCAAAGGGGACTGGAAATTGTGTAATTTTTGAAATTTGTCTACTTTCTCATGAACTTGGCCTAAAAGGAAGCTTTCATGGAGCCCTTCAGCTTCTTATGCCCACACCTGTTTGGTTCAAAACAACATCAAAGCAGTACAAAGGCAGGAATTATTGCAAAAGCCAGTGCTGATAGCCATGGCTTGCAAGACCTGAGTCAAGTTCTTGGTGAGAATGAAAGAACTGAAGTCATGGTAAACCGTCCAAGTCTTGATTTACTCGGTTCATTTAAAAATGCATGCACATAAAAGAAAAGCATGGAAACAGCAAAGAAAGTCATCTTGGCAAGGGATGGTTAGACCAACTCTTTAACCTGCTGAAATTACTAACAGCTGAAAACATGTGGCCATTAATTCTGCACCTGAAGTTATAAAAATTATCTTTTGTTTGTTTGTTTGTTTATTTGTTTTTCCTGGGGGCGGGGGAGTGCCAGAAAGGGATGGGTGTGGAGAAATTATTTCTTTTGATATTTTGGTTACCACAGCTTCAAATTCATAAAATGGAAAGTCATGACCAGTAGTATTTAATTTAACGTTTAACAACGTGCAGAGGCACTACAGTCCTGATTCGGGTAAAACGCCATGGCATCTGATTAAAAACAGTTGTGTTCTGAAAAATATTTCAGCAATGATTAACTCTAAGTAGCATGTTAAGACCTGCAGAAGTCATTGGAATTTGAGAATGTGCTTACAGTTAAACTAAAGGATATCAATATATGCATAAGGGTGCTGTTGAGGAATGTCCTACCTTATCTGTGTTAACAAATGTGCTTTTTTCTCTCATCTTCATTGTGTCTATCCTTGTCGTACAACAGTATTTTTCACTTCTTTTTTCACAAATTTCCAGGACCCATGAAAACATTTTACAAGGACAAATTTGGGTAACAGCTGGAGGCAGATTGTTTTGGGAACTGAGACTCAAATTGGCTGAGATACTAGATAATAAATGGATGTAATCTTTGAGATGCTAGAGGTTTGCCTTATTAAATTCCCCCACATTGGCACTGATTTGATAAACACCTTTGTTGGGATATATCACACAGTATATTAAAAAAAATGCTGTTAATGAAAAATGAATATTGCTGTGTCTTTTTGGCAGGATGAATCAATATGCTCTTTTTAATAATTCAGTTTATTCCTCAAAATACCATTTTCCCCCTAGAACTGAAAATTAGAACATGAAATAATTCCCAAATATCACCTTTTATCCTTCCAAGCAATGTACTTCTTCTTGTTGCCTACCTTTGCCAGTTTTTCTGATGAAAATTTATAATAATTCAAAAAGTCTTCTTTTTTGAAATGAAGAAAGGTTTATGGTTTTCTGAAAAGCTGTAGGTCTGAAAGATAGATGTTCAGTGTCCTGACCGTGTATATTTTATTTTCTCAGTGGAAGATGAGAACAGGTTAATTTATGAAGCTTCTTATGTACCCCACCCTTAGGGGAAAATGTATGTCAGATTTGACTTGGAGCCCATTTCTTTTTTTAAGAGATCAGATAAAGCATGAACAGCATAGATAGTGTATCACCCCCTCATGCTTAGAGATTATCACGCAAAGAAAAATTCCCTATCTGTTTTGTTGTTGTTGTTACCTCTGTCCAGGCTGCTTGTTACAGTATGAAGTTTTCTTATATTTGTTTATTTTGCCTTGCTAGTTGAGATCTGGATATCTTCCCAGGAGTAGTAGCTCTCTAGAAACCAGACAGGTTAAAGAATTGTACTGTTTGGGATATCTGATTTCTTGTTTTGCATCTTATTTTTCTAACTAAGTATCTGTCTAAATGTCTATCAAATTAAATTTGTATTTACCTTGATTTACTAAGGATTTATTTTATTTTATTTTTATTTTTATTTTTATTTTATTTTATTATTTTTGATTTTTGCCCATTTGTTTGCTTACCTCTCTCTGCCTGCCAGGCTGGATGGCTGGCTCTGTTGCTCCTTAAATAATGAGCTCAATGGCCCTCCAGCCTCCTTTGCTTCATTTAATAAGAGGTGGAGAGCTTCCAAGCTTCCACAAGATGTGTCAAAATTGGTAGGTAAATTCAACCGTGAAAATTCACCTGCACATTGAGGAAAGGACTAGACAATGACATTATCAGTCCTCTCTGGTCTGCTCTGTTCAGTTGGCACTTGGGTAAGGCATACTGCCTGGTGCCAGCCCAGGGGGTTGCTGGTTCTTGCTCCTGATACTTGGGGAGATGTGAAGAACCTGGAAGTGTTGCTGAGTGGTGTAAGGGGCAGGGGAGATGGCTGAGTTCCTGTATAGGAGGGAGACCTACATAATATGTGTAGAAACTGCATTATTGTGATAGTAGAGACATTTTAAGTGGCGTAAGACTAAACTTGTGGGAAATTAAGCATTTCAGCTCACAATACTATTTACTTACCATGAGAAAGTTTTTTCCTTCATTCAACTTATGACTTCAGCTTCAGCTCTGTAGAGAGATACTTATTGTTCTGGGAGACAGAACTGATGGTATATCTGTTTTTCCCTATTATTTATACTTAAAATATTGAAATTGCCTTGGTGAGTACGGTAAGCTGATACAGAAATAACAGCTATTTTTTGTTGTTGTTGCTATTTGTAACAAAGGACAGAATTTAGTCTTGCAGATATTTTTCTTTAAGAGAAGAGTATTGGAAATCAGATATTTTATCAGTGTGCAGTGTGTTCTTTCTTTATTTTTCTGGAAAGAGTACCTCATTGAAAAATAAAAGTGGAAAAAAACTTGTAGGATTGCTAATTATAAGAAACGATATAACCTTAAGCATTATCAGCAAAGAATTATTCAAGATGTTTTCTGCTTTGAAAAAGTACAGGAATATAGTTACATTCTTATTCCCCTTTTGTCTTCTGGAGAGGTTGAACTGGATAAAATGGAAGAGGTGTTGCTTCTTTCCTTTGTCATTTTCATTGTTAGTGTTGGCAAATCTTTATCAAAGTTAATTTTCAGTACCCTGGTACCAGACAAATATCTGCTAAGTGGGACACTTTTCAATAACTACGAAGTGTGAGTTACCATTCCTGCACGTGTTGAGTGTGGAGCTTTCTCAGACAGTTTGATAAGTTGGACTGATGATTCTCGCTTTGTTTGATGAAGAGTCTATTTGCGAGTAAGCAAGTTAAGTGTTTGATTTGCAGCTTGAGTTCAAAGTCACTACAGGGCATTCCAGGTCCCATACATCTGATGTCCTGCAGTTCAAGCCAGGAAATATTAATAACTTTCTTAAAAGCAGAAATACACTTAATTACACTTAAATCTTCTGAAACCCTACCACCAACTATCGTAGAAACAGTGCTCCCACAAATATTATTATTATTATTATTATTTATTTTTAATGGATGTTTGTTGCAGGTGACTTACCTGACTTTAATGCCAAAGGAGAACTGTGTGGTCTCCTTTGAACCTCAGACCATCAGCAATTATTAAGGAGTTACATTAGTACTACTGGGTTTCTATATGATTTACTAGTTGTCTCTTCTTTGCTATGGGGTAAATGGGAAAAAGCATGCATGTGGAATTATTACAATTTTATCAGATGATGGATGCACTTTCAACAGATTGAAACAGCAGTGATAGAGAGTGCCTCCAGATATGGTTGTCTGCTTAAAAATTACTTCTAGCATAAAAGCATTAATATTCTGTTACTCCTGACCTATTCAAGCCCATAATTACCATCCATTTTATTATATACCCTTTACTCTAACTCAAAGACACTATTATTCTTCCAAGTGGAAATAACATCTTGTTTATGTTGTTCAGATGTTAGAAAAAAAAATCTACTTTTCCCCAGTGTAATGGCTTAAAGAAAGGGCAATTGTATATATACACATATAAAGTGTAAAAGTGTAATTTCTCTCTCCAAAATGTGTAAGAAATATTAATAGTAAGTGGTTATTTATATTTTAGTTTCTATAGGCAAAATTTCTTAAAAAACTCTCTGAGACTGGAGGACTGTTTAACCATCTTTTTCTTATAAACAATAATAAGCATTGAGCTTTTGATTTTTTTAATTATATTTTGTCACTTTTTTTTTTTAAATTATTATTAAAAATAATAAAAATGGTCAGGGGAAGAAATAAACCATGCAAAAGATAAAAAGAGTAAGATTTCCCCTACTGAATAAGGGCCAAAATACAGAATTTCAGAGGAACTGTCTTCTTCATGGTTATTGAGGATGACACATGTCACAGGAACTTAGTAATGTAAAAGAATTTTAGACCTTTTTCAGCTAACATCTTGAAACCCTACATCTCATTTGCATAGAAATTGCAGAATATTAGGGACTGTAATTACCCCTTTTTTTTTTTTTTAATGCAGATGTGTCTGACAGAAAAGCAAATAAATATTGTCAGCAGGTTTTTGCAAATCTCAGTGAAGAGTCTCTCAGCCTTATCTGTGATCTTGGGCAGGGAAGATAGGTGATTTTTTCAGGGCTGTCACCCTACATGTCTTGTAGGCCATAAATACTCTGTATTTTCACTTCTCGAGGTATGTTAGTGGAAATGTGTAATCATTAAATCAAAGAAGGATGCAAAAAGGTAAAAACCTTTATAGCATTTTTCTTAGCAACAACAAACTCAACAGCAAAATCTGTTTTTACATACCTTTAAAGAAGACTACATTTGCTGTTAGCAGTTTTAAGTTAGCATCATATCAATGTTTTTACAGGGGTTATGGTAGCAGCATCAGCTTTATGGTGTGTGAAACTAGTTAAGGTGGGCATGCAGCTTTAATAATAGGTATATGTGAACTACATGAATTATTTCCCCTTTTCACTTTACATATATATAGTATTATGTATAGGTATTAATGAAAGGTCAAAATCTATGGCAGAGAGACATTTTCAGCCTTTGAAGCCACATCAAGCCAATTTGAAGCCCAAAATTTGGAATATCAAAGGTGTCTTGGAGAACTTTGGCTTCAGATGCAGGAACTGAGAGGATAAAAGTAGTATAATTCATGTAATTTAACCATATCTGTGAAATGTATCTTAGGGATACACTTCAAAGTTGTGGATACACACGTAACAAATACACCATCTTTCAAAGCAATATCTTCTTCACACAATGCACAGACTCTGAAATATATTTCCACTGCAGGTCATCAAAATAATACTTGCAGTGGATTTTGAAAAAATGACAGACATTTATTACTGGCAATATTATTCAGAATAAAATAAGGGAAATTTTACCTCACAATTCAGGACATAAACTGAGAAGTCAAGAAAGGTCTCACTGACAATTTGCAATGCTGGTTAGATGAATGGTGTATTCAAAGGGTGTTATGTACCTTTCCAGTATGAAGTATTGCTTTATTGGAGACAGCTAGCTTGCTCACTTGTCTGATTCTGATTGCTGTGCAAGCTTCTGTGATGCAGTTCTATATGCCTTCCAATAGTGCCTCTGACCTTCACTTCTGTGCTGTACTTCATTTTCAATTATTTGTACCTGAAGCCATACTTTGTTTATTGATCTTCATGCTTTGGCATTGTGCTGTAAATGACATTGGTCTCTGTAAGTTTTCTGAAATCTGTGGAATGGTATTATATCAAGATTCCATTTAAATTTTGTGCAATTTGTGCTTCTGTCGTGCAGAACTGTTTCCTATCAGATTGTTCTATAAGTGCTAGCAAGAGAAACTGAAAAGAATAAAACAAAGCAGAAGAAAAATGAAGGGGAATAATGAAGGGGAATAAAAAGTTGAGAAATGCATTGAGCAATCATGTGTTACATGAAGTTCACAAAATCACTAGGATGTTACCACAATACAGCTTTCTTGATGAGACTGCTCCTTGTGTCTTCTCCTATTTTCTTTCATTCTCACAATGCTGAAGTAGTGACCAGTTCCTAAGCAAGCAAAGTCAAGCTCAATCAGTGTCTGGGTAAAAAACCTTTTAGGCACCGTGCATGTATTACAGTAATAGAGTAAATTTATTCTCATGAGACTTCAAGCCTGTATTAATGCAACTCATTTGCTTATACTGGGTATTTGGATTTTAGATATGTTATTGAGGACTCATCATGGACCATTGCTTTTTTTTTTTTTCCATCATCTTTTCACTCAAGAATAGGGTTCATTCTAGTCATCGCAATTAAATTACTATTTAAAATGATGATTCTTGGCCTCATTTCTTTGGGCTGAGCTGACTGACCATGATATCCATTCTTTGTGCTGACCAGTTGTGGAATCCTTATGCATTATTTAAGCACTTCTCTGTTCCCCTGCAGTAATGGATAAGTGTACAATAGAGACCAATTTAGTTCAGACACATATGAACTTATGTTACTCAAATCTTTGCTACAAATCCTTGTAAAAAAGCACTGTGAATTTTAATGTAGCTTTTACTTTCTATTATGGCAGTATGATTTACTGCATTGTTCATTTGCCAGCAGTTTCTCCATTGCAATGCAGATTCTTGAAATGAAGTGGGATATGAAAATTCAGAGAGGGAAAGGTGCTTGTAATCAAATCAAAAAACTGATTTTCCAAAAATTTACAGGTTTATTACACCTAGCTTGTGCAAGCACATTTTTTAGACTGTGTGATCTTGCTTTGGGTGTGAATTTGAAAAACTTATGGGGATTTGACTTGTTCTTGCTCTCAGTTCAAAGGCTTTGTAAGGAAAAATGACACAATGACTTAATTTAAATATTACTTCTCTTCCTACCACAGCTGCAGATGAAAATGTATGAATATATTAGACTAATGGAGGTGATAACAAGGAGTCATGTATGGGGACGGAAAGCACTGTATAATAATAATAGTTAGAATAGTTGCTTAGAACTATTTAATTTTGAGGACCATTCTAAATGCAAAAGGGAAACTTATAAAGCTGATCCTTTATAACTCAAATCCTTCTGCAGAAATATTTTTTACTCTATGAAAACTGTTCATAATAAATGTAATTTACCTATAATAAAGGAAAACAAAGACGCATATACCATATGTCTCCCTTTTTCTCTCATTGTATTCTGCCCATTGCTGAGCTGTGTTCTCCAAAACAGACACGTTTTTCTCTTTGTGTTTGCATTTCACCTGGCTTACTGGTGGTATCATGCAACAGCGTGTGACTTCTTAACAGCACACAGAGGCACACCATTCACGATCGCAGTACCAGCTGAAAGTCTGGAAAGAGTCCATGTTATAGTCTATAATGCTACAGTTTGTTGCATCCTTCACAAGCGCAAGTGTGAGGCAATAAGGATCACATGAAGGTAAACTACATGGACACATTCTGGAATCCATGTGCAGAGCAATTACCAAAAGCATACTTCACCCTGGGTTTCATCAATTTCAGTTTTACAATACTGGTGATTTTAGTAGAGTTCTGGAAGAAATTTGGCACTTTTTAACCAAATTTTTTATTATGGTGGCAAAACAGCTTTGCCAAGCAGCAGAAATATATGCATGGCAATAGAAAATGAGACATATAAGAAACCGTTTGATTTCAGGAATCATTTGTCTGCCCTTATTTAACCGTGATTTATGTTACATATAATCCTGTAACAGAGTAGAGATATGTGAAAAAACAAACAAACAAACAAAAATAGCTATTAAGTTTGGAGTATATTTTTTCCCAAATCTGCCTTTTAGACTCTAAGAACATTAGTGAAAATAAAGAGAACAACCCTGAGGTAATAAAAGCTTGCAGGGAGAAATGTAATGAAAAGTACAGACAAGAACCTTTTCAGCTGAACATTACGGAAGCATCAAATGATACACAGAACAGTAGTAGGATTGCTATTCAGAGGACACCAATGGCATTTAAATCTTTTTACAATGTGAAAGATAAGAAATTGTCACAGGATTAAAGTATTCCTTTGGTGAACTTGGTACAATGAAGAGATTCCTCAATAATTAAATTAAGGAGATGAGAAAGATGAAAGGTTATTATTGTGCAAAAAAATTAGACAGTCTATTATTACCTACAGATGATATTTTATTAATGTAACATTTGTTTTTCCTGATTATTTATAAAATACAGCTATAATTTCTAGATGTTTTTATCCTGGAGACTTAGCTGGGCTTTGGCTGTATATTTAAAATTAACAAGACCAACAATGGTAAAGTTTGATACTAAAAGATTTCATCTCTTTTAGCTGAAGTGTCTTCAAGTCCTCTTACATACACAAAGAGAAGAAAAACTCCAATCTGGTAAGAATGGTAAGGATGGTATAGATGTGTTTCTTTTTAATTATTCTTAATACACATCCTCAGCTGTAGTTGCTGAACAATATTCTATTGTTTATCCTCTGCTGCTTTAGGTAAAATGACAGAACTTGTTGTCGATATGATACATGTTGACAAATAAGGCTTCGGGTCTAGCTATAATCTTGATGATCAGACTACACTTATGGCTTCCACCATAGGTATTCCAGCTGTCTTCCCTCCTGCTTTGTTATTCACAACTACCATTAAGGAAAAATGTCATTTGGAGGCTGTATGATAATACTTAAAATATGATAAACCATGCCAGATCACTGAGATAATGATCTCTGCCAGACAAATATCGTCTCTCACAGCCACTTAGAAATTCTTGTCTTAGTTCCAGTTTCTTGCCCACCACTTCTTCACTGAATAGGCCTCCTCAAACATCTGTTGAAAATATTTATTTCAAAGATGAATGCAAGTACTCAGTCACAGTTTTGAAAAGCCTTAGGTGCATCAGTCAATGTGCTACCAAAATAAGGAAGAATTTGGTCCTCTGATCCATCCTTTCTGCTCCATCCTTGCAAAAGTTTTGACCCTAGAAAGCTACAACAGAAGTAGTTCTGTTGACAGCATGTAGGTACATGATTGCTATAGGGTTTAGTGATAACATATAGCTTACACTCCGCATGGCCAAAGCAAAAGAAATGTGGACTATGCCCAGCTACTTGAAAAGAAGACTTTCATGGTACAGTAATCATACAATTAAAAATTATGGTTACAGAAAGCCCTTTCCTTGGAGCAATAATTGTTTGTATTATTGCAATGTCAGGCAGTCAAGTTTCTCTTAATAACATTCTCCTTCACAGCCCAACTGCTGCTTTTTCTTGCTCCTCCAGTCATCATTCTGCATTTGTAGGAGCATCTATTCCTTTATATGTGAATATGATGTGACAAATTCAGCTTCATGGCTATAGCAGCAGGTTATTCAGTACTTTACTTATCGTATTTTAAGGGAAAAAATGGCTCCTAGACACATTATAAATCACAAAGTGTTTGCTTGAAACTTCAAAAGAAACATAATAACATATTTGTATAAAAATACACAATCACTACTACTACTAATAATGCATATTGCTTTATTTAGTAAATATTTAGTAATTTAGATTCAGAAGACTAAAGACAAAATATTTCTTTGTGTCCCCTTGGCAAATAAACTGTAGATAAAGAGTTTGCAGCTGCTGTATGAAAGTAGCGTGAAACTCACGGTATATGAGAAGGTAGTTCACCATGGCCATAAGGTATTGCAACTACAAGTGATCAGTTTATTCAACCTTTAAGCTTATAATTAAGCAAATACAGAAAATAAGTGTGTTTCTTTACAGATACAGTAATGCCTTGGTTATACAGCAGACCAGTTCTATCTACTGCATAACATGTGAAGTAACACTGAGCTAGGCTTGGATACTAAAGTAACAAACTCCTAGTCTTTTTGAGAGATAAAAATGAGACACAGTAAACATGTAAAAATTGTTTCATTTTGCCTCACTTTCTAAAATTAATGTAAGTTAAACCATTTTTTATGTACTAACTTATATATTATTTCACCATTATTCACCATTATTATTATTCACCATTATTTCACCAAAGAAATACTAGAATAAACTAGTATAAAGCTTGAGTTTTATGTTTAAACAAAATAAAAGTTTAAGGTTCTTATGTAGTGATATCAGCACTATTTTTAAATACCACCTTTTATCCTCATAGTATCTTGTAGATTCAGTGGATGTAATTAGCTCTTACACAGCAAGAAGAAAGGTGTTTTTTCCTTTGGACTTGGACTTGTTTTGTGAACCTGAATGAGTATGAAATACAAACTGGCCCCGAGGAAGGAGGTAATCATTGTGCCTATAGATTTCTGCTCTTAGTCATTTGCTGTAGAAAATCAAATCATCTTTCAGATGATAAATTTCTTGCAAGGAATAAGACATTGTGGGAATTTTTATAATGTGATTTATTTCTGTTTTGTGAACAGAATGAAAGACAAATTTTCTTTTGGGCTTATCCTGGTAGAAAAGATGAATAACCATATTAAATGTGGAGGGGTAACCCTGCTGTAAAACTTGTGTAGGATTACACTCCAGAGATGAACAAGGATAAATGCAGCATAAGGTAGAAACTGACTTAGGCTTGATAAAAAATATCTTTTACTTGTATGCATTGCAGATTACAAGGGCTCCTTTTCTCTTTTTCTCCAATAACCTAAAACTATAAGATATATATGTTAAACTTTAACTACAGAAAAATTCAACATTAACCACAATTTCTAGAGAGAGGGAAGAACCATTTCCATTTTCTTTCCATTTCTTTTAATCAAAGATTTGTCAGTTGTCAGTCTGCTGACTATGTAAGGTAACAATTTTTTTTTTTTTTTTTTTTTTTAGGTAATTTTGACAAGACACTACCGTATGTAGAAGAAACCAGGTATTCCTTAGGCGTGGATTTACCTCATGTCTGTAGTTGGAATCATGATGTACATACCCAAGCATACCACTGCTCTACCCAGCACAGTTTCCCTCCTTGTAGAAGCAAGATTGAAGTCACATTTGAGGGCATCACCTAGAGTACCTCACCTGCATTCTGGTCACAAGGTCCTGTATAACTCTCTACATGTGAAGCACATGCCTAAGTTTGGCAAATAAACTTCAATTATGGTAAAAATACCATATGGATTTGCAGGCCTGTGTGATAAGTGTCATAGCCAGGTATACAGAGTGCAGAGCAGGAACAGTCTGGTCTCTTTACAGTTTAAGTTGCCAAACTCTGTGCTTAGCTCTGGTTTTATCATTTCCAGGGGGGGAAAAAAAAAAAAAAAGAAGAAAAAAAAAAGAGAGAGAGAGTTTTCAAGAAATTGCATGAATGATTAGTATACTAACTAATAAAGGCAGTATACCTTAAAGTGACATACTAGAGGACCTAAATATATGAGGCTTTTCAGGGGGGATTGTCTTATTTGGTCACGGAATGCACAGGCCATTTTGGAAAAGTGGTTAAGAGAATTCTCATTGGTGTCACATATACAAACAAGTTTAAAAAAAATCCAGTACGTGGAAGCTGAAATGAAACAAATTCAGACAATACATTTAGCTTAGAAGTTAATTAACCATTGGAAAAGCTCAGATAGGTTTTTGATGGATTCTTTGTTACTGGAACTTTAAAAATTAATGTCAAAACATGCTGATTGGCTTTAACTCTGGGATGAATTCAGAGAAAGGCCAGGCATTACTTGTAAGGCCAGAGTTTAAGATAACATTGTCCCTTTCTGGCTTTTGAATCTATTAATCTTAATGAAGAACTGATATCTAATACAAATGTGACCTGCTCACACTAGTCTAATGAGCTCTGGTTATGGCTGTCTGGGGAGGAGAGGATATGTTTCTGTTTCTAAACTTAGACTCTTGGCATGTTACAAGTAAAAGACTGTCTGACCACCCTGGCAGGGGCCAGGATGGGGAGCTAAACCCAGCTCAGTGCTACATTTTTCTATGCTGGAAATGAGCAGATCCAAGGCACCCATTAAAGCTGTCAAATTTTCAGTGGCTAGAATTATTCTTAATACAGTTATTAGAATATATGTATTAGAATACGTTTCTAATACATTATTTCTAATTACAGCTTTGCTGGAAGCTCTAGCTCCACATTTTATTCCCATTGGAGCGACAATAATTCCAGTGTGTGGAGGGGACAGGGTCATTGTCAGCTCACCAGCAATGAGACATGTCTCCAGCTGCATGTTGTGGGTAGAAACAGAGGCCAGAATCTGTTCCTGCATCTGTTACTGTAGCCATTCAAAGCCATATGTAACTTTCCTTTTAGGCCTGCACAAGATGGCAAGTACAGGTATGTGGTGCTTCCATGGCAAGCTAGACCTTCCAGTTTTGAAAAGTGTTTAGAGTAGGTGAGCTGGTGGCTTAAGGAAGGCAGAATAAAAATTCAGCATGTCTACACTGCAGTGACTCACTGTGCTCTGCTCAGCAAAGGTTATACCAACTTTAAATGCAGAGTAACAGAAATTATTTCAGCAGTGTTTTGCAGTGATCCTGCAACAACATCTGAATTATGATGAATGAATTCCTGCTCCTAAGTGGTCTAAGATGGAAAAGCTCGCAACAGTAGTCACTATCTTCTTGTTAGGATTTGGAAGAAAAGCAATACATGCAGATGAAATTTAGCTCTTTGACCTGTGAGTGAGATCAGATGGGTGGGAGGAGGGACTGATTCGTTGAGGAACGTGTCCTTGAAATCAATAGGACATTGAAAAGGAAGTATCTTTAGCAACATAGAGAAAAAATAGCACTCATGAGCTAACTGTTCATTTCCATTAACACCAGGCAGAAACCTGGGTGTTGAGATCCAGAGTTTACCAGAATCTGAATTAGAGGAATATAAAGGGCATGTTAGAACAAGAAAATTTTGGATTTTCCAACAGAAAGAGGTTCAAACTGGAATCATTGCTGCCATGTCCAGGGATTACATGTTATGGAAAATGAAAAATTTTTTAATTATCTTGGCTAATGCAAAGACAAATTTATGATTCTGAGAAATGAGAAAGAGTATATCATTCTTGTTGGTACTGGGTGAACCAGAAGTCTTATTATTTTGAATATGTTCAACTATGAGTTTGCTAAAAATGGGATTTGTGGAACAAAATTATAAACAATGTTGTAGATGAAAGTTTACAATGGAATGAGTAATGAAAATACCTCAATGGGTAAGCAGAATGTACTGTAAATATAGTTCCTTGACCTACATGAAAGAAAAATCTGCTGTCTGCTCTGTGCTTCACTGGGAACAGAGGAGTAAACTTGAGAACAGGGTAGTTGAACCAGAAGAAAAAAGTGTTACCTTCAGTTTGATAAGATGATTAGTTAACTCATTATGGCTCAAATGCCAGTTTTCAATAAATTGTCCCTATATTATACTTGCAATCCCTAGTGAACACTGGTCATCTGAGACGGATTTCTGAAGGCATGTACACTATATCATCCTTTAAAAGACATAGGTTATTGAGACATAGGTTTTGAATTCCAGACATTTATAATTTCTCCCTACCTCTGTCATCTGTCATGTGATCATAACCAGTTACTTTGTAGTAATTACTTTTTAGCTCTTTCTAATTACTTAGTAGCTCAGTTTTTCCTTGCATAAAAGAGAACATGTTACTTCATTCTCCCTACTTCCAGCATCTTCTGATTTCCCCAAGCACTGTTCTCATCCCTGATGGGATGGTAGTTACCAACATAGCTAGTCTCTAAAGAGAACTAGCAATGAACAAAATTCTTAGCTACTTATGAAATTTATAAATTACAATTACAAAGCATGTCTTCTCAATGAAGTTGTTAATATGAAACAGTAATTTTCCACAATGTACTGAAGTAAAACACTTCCTCTATCCAAAGGAATCATTAAAATGGTGATTTAATTCATGTAGAAGAAAGCACATTCTCTCTGCCAGAATTAAGTAGCATGAGTTTGTGCCTTAGTTTTCAGGAAAGGATTTTTTCTTACTGTCTGGACAGGTGAAGGATTATGTGAATGTCTTCAGGGAGTCTAAAATACTGAAAAGGTACAATGCAGTTAAACAAAAGCAACTGTGTCCCCAGACCAAGATCCTTTTCAGAGAATAAAATACTGCAGAAAACAATTCTGTCCAAGGACTGGAACCTATCTTGGTATGTATTACTACTACATTTTAGCTACATGAAATGATTTGGACTGAAGTCCAAAGAAGTACAGGTATATTAAAATCACAGTTATTAGTATTATAATTATTTATTGTAATAGTAATAATAATAATAATAAATCTTTTTAAAGCAGTACGCTTGCCTTTAATCATGACAGTTCTTCTACTAAATACTTTCCCAAAGAGTTATTTCAAGAAATCTGGTGAATGAAAGTGGGATGAGTGGGATGGTGGGAAAGTTAATCTTAGAAAACCTGCATATGTTAGAAGTACTAGCCCAGTACTGGATTTGAAGAGATGTTGAAAGTGCACATCTTCTAGTCTGCTGAAGCAGCTTCAGTCTGGATTTTAGTTATATGAGATGCATCCCCAGTAGCAACTATGGAACAGAATATTTTGCTGAATGAGAAAGTGAGAAGATATTTGAGGATCTCCTTGGTATGGTAACTCACAGATATTTATTATTGTACTTGAAAAATGCTTGAAAATTATGGTGTTGGATACCACAGACATATGTTTAATTGCTACAATTTCTTTGCTGTTAACAGCCAGTGATATAGTTTATTAAGCAGATTTTATGGTTGTTAATGTATTAACCTATTAATACTCATTACATATTGCAAATGTCTTTTTATTAGGTATTCAAACAAATAAAAAATAGTTTCAGAAAGTTCTTAACACATTTCTAAACTAAACTTTATATGCAATGCTGCAGATTAATATTTCTGCTGTGGGATTTATATTAATTTTTAATTTTGAACATCAGCAAACGTAAAAAGCTAATTATTTTAAAAAGAATGAAGAGACTGATGAGTCTTATTTAGTAAGTAAATATAACAGTAGGGCTAAAGAAGGATACAGGCGTCTGGCAGTAGCCTGAGATTTCAAAAGCATCCTTAATGGATATGGTCAGTTATGTGCCAACACTAATGGTTAGGCCTATTTCTGTCCATTATTATTTCTCCCCATGGCTTGAGAGGAAGGGTAGAGCTGCATTTTGCTGTTTCAGCTCTTCTAGGATAAATTATTTCTGCCTCTCCTGCCAACTCAGGAAGAAAATTTGTAGTTTCAGCAGAATCAGTACTTCTCACTGAGGGATGTTTGCTGGTATAAGAGTGTATTTGAGCAGAGGGCATACCTTTTCACATCCTTGTCTAGCTGGAATAAATCTGCACTTTTGAACTGGCTAATATCATCCCATGCAATGATTTCATATCTCATATTCTCTTAATCTTCTGCTACGTCAGATCTCCACAGAAGTGAGAGGTTCACATTGCGGTCTCTTTGAAGCACAGTTCCTCCTTTCTATCAGTGGTCAGATGGACCTCTTAAGGAGTAGAAATCAAGAGATTATTGGCTTTGACACCTCATCTTTACAAAGCCGGTGTTATTGCAAATAGAATCGCATTTGGAATAGATCAGTATATTTAATCTGTATAGCTATAGGTATTTCACAAACTGCCATTTTTGTTATCTTCCTTGTCCTGTTGCTTGGTTGACCTTTCTTCATCAGAAAATAAGCCATAGTCATATGGATGATTTCTGATACTCTTCTTTGGTAACTTAGATCCAAATCAACATTATGGCCACCTTGCTCATAGTAGATTAGCTGGTAAAATAAGAGGTTTCCTACTATGGCATGGTCACACCGAATTGAAAAATAAATTTATATATATTTTAAATTTTATATATTTTTCCCATCTATTTAACTAGCTAACTTCTGGTAGTTGTCTGGAGAGCTAGTAAAGGAGGAATCATGGTGTTTGTGACCATGGCTTCTGCTGTCATTTTTTCCCATACCATCTGCAAGAGGTAGTCCAACATTTTGGGATGAACTCCCTGGTTTTGATATCAGCTCTCCTTTCCAAGGCACAGGCAGCGTGGTCTTTTCACAACCTAGCTTTTAGCCTTCAAAAAGTGAAATTTTATTTTAGTTTCATTTTTCAGAAACTTCAGGTGTTACTAACCTGGAAATTACTGTTTTGGACTCTAGAATAATGCTTATAAATGCACGCAAATACCAACATTCACAATTTCTGAACTGCTTAGATTCCGTGTTTTATATTTTATGTGAAGTCCTTGCAGCATACTCATATCAGTGAGCAAACTACTCACTAACACCTGTTAGACAAACATATAAATCGCAAAACTTAATATAACTGCAATAAAATAACTGAGGATTTTAACCTCACAGTTTGGTACTGGAAAGAAGTTCATAGCAACCTGTTCAGAAGAGTTTGTAATGTATATGAATCACACCATGTTCAGTGTTGTAGCACTACGTATCTTTGTACTTTGTATCAACTCTGTACTAGCTGGGGAGCTTCTGAGAAAACATTATTATGTATTACATATGATGGAAATCTCACACACCATTTCTGATCCAAAATTCTGGATTTGAATGCATCCTAAAATAGGAAATTTTGGAAATTGGTATATAGATTTTGTAACTTAATCCTACAACCTTTTTCTATGTCATATATTACTGTAATATTTCTGGAGACATCATTTGGCAATCCAAGTTTGTAGAATAATTAAATGTGTATGACAATAATAGAAACTAATACAATGGTTAATCGGATTCCTGTTATGACCAGTAGCTTTCCATTGATATGATTCTCCAGATTAGAGTCTTAAAGAATTCCATGAGAAATAAAAGAATTATATAATAAAGTTTAATTTCTTCTTTGCTTAAGAGCATTTTATACCATTATACTTTGCTCATTATTCAGATATCTGAACAGATATTTTAAATCTTTCTGAACACGTTCTTGATTTATATGGTATTTAGGTCAGAATTAATTATGCATCTATCAGAAGTATATGATATAATGTATGAATACATCAGAAGTAATTATGAAAACATGAATTATGAAGTAATTTTGTATTTGATTGGGCACCTTGACTTTCATATTGTATCAATGATCAAACCATAAAAGAGCAAATTCATACAGGCAGAAAAGAAAACTACTCACATAATCAAAGGATCCTCAGTGAGCTCTGGAATCACTCTGGTTTCTTGTTTTTTAATGAAATGTAAGGGTGAGGGGATTTTCTGTACATTATATTATACTTAGCATAAGAGGATAAGCTTTCTAAACTTCTTTTCAAGATCAGTTGAATATGTTTCTTGGACTTATAAATGCTTCATTTTTAAAACAGTCGTTTCATTTTCATTCATTCATTTTCAGTTTTAAAATATAAACTCTGTGAGCAAGCAGTGAAAAAATAATATACTCTCTGTTTAAGGTTACTGCCACAGTTGCTTCAGCACCCCTAGAGCAACATTTAATCAACAAAAGGCAATTTTAGGCTCCAAGACAGATAACGTCACAAATGTTTTCTGAATCATGTTATGATCAAAATATAGGTTGATTTCCAAAACCCATAGAAAAGATCTCTTTCCCTAGCCTTTACTCCTTTCCATGCTCACTTTCCCAGTCTCTTCTTTAACATTTTATGATGACAAGCTAACAACTCTATAGAAAGACAATAGGGAAGTGTATTAAAAGTAGGAACTGGAATGCATATCTTTCTGGTTGGTTATTGTAAGGCTACTACTCTCACGTGTATAGTTTCAGACTTTTTCTTTGTTTTTGGTAATATATCTCTCACTGCATGGTAGAGGACAAGCAGAATCTAACATAGTTGCTGTTAGCAAAATAGCCAAATGTAGCAAACCTACAAACTAGCACAAACTAGCATTCATTTTTCTGTTTAATTTGAAGACGTATGTTCAACTGTAGCTGAACTGCACTTAAAAATAACCAAAAAAAAGTAAAAAAATAGTGACATACAACAGGTGTTACCAGCCATCTAGCATTCTCTGCTTTTGTTATTCTTGGATTATGATTATTTGTTTTGAATTATTTACTGTGACAGAAGCAAGGTCAATGTACAGATTATTACTGTGCAGTCATTAACTTTGCTGTACTTTATTTCTGTATGTGTACTTTGTGCCTATCTAGATCTCTGAGAAAGTATTTGAATGGTTTCATACTAATCATATTATTTTCTCCAATCTGCCTAAAACGCCTTTGCAGCTCTGTAAGCGCAAATTTTTCTTTTATCAACTCACATCAAGCTGTAGTCATGTTGTACATGTCAAATAGTGTATTTTATTAGGGAAAATGGTGTAGATCTATAGAAGTGAACTAAGCTGCAGCAGCTTCCACCATTAGGGACTTTAGTTCACAATAAATAAGCCAAGCTTTAATTTTCAGATTACAGGATTTGATTTATCAAAAAGATCAATTTCACATAGAACTAGCTAAAAGTTCGTTTGTTCAACTGCAGCATGAATCACAGCTCCTCATGACGTACATAAATTTGCAGGTCAGTTGCCTTGTTTACAGATGAATGCACAATTCCATTATGTTACTTTAATTTTAGTGAATGCTTTGGAGCTGCCAAATCTTCTGATATTTCTGTTAACATATATCTAATTTGTAAAGCACTGGACTCTGGAATTATATAGTTATCTGAAGAACTTCATTTCAATATCTTAAAATGTCTTCTAGTTGACCAGAAAAGTTATAAAATAAATAAATAAATTAGCAAATAAATAAAGTAAGGTAACCTAGACCATCTTAAACTGTTAGGTATATAGAAGTCCTCAGAATTTAAAGAAAGTGTGATTTTTAAGGAAAGTGACATAGCTTTTTTTATTATTATTTTTATTTTAAATATTTTTTTATTTCTTATTCTGTGGGCAGCAACTGAAATAAGACTCATAATTTTCAGTGTCTTGAGTTGGGACTTGCACATACCTAGTGACTTTTGCACACTGACTCAAACAATGAAAATTGTGCAAGTATGCTTCAAAATAAGAGGATATTCTCTGTTTCAAGGCTTTTGAAACTGAGTATTACACAGCATCTAAGCTATTAACAGAAAGAACAAACAATTTCAATAACTGCACAAAGCTGTGTAGAATAGTTTATTGTGTTTCTTGTTTTAAGAAAAAAAAATATTGAAGTGACTACACCTTGATATGTGAATACTGAAAGTAAAGTAACAGTCTCTGAGGATAGTCTAATCTTTTTGTCCTTAAACTGCAAACATTCAACTAATACAACATCATCAACATGTTTTGGACGGCTGTTCAGATAACTGAATGACCAAAACACTCAAAAAAAGTATTTGTTCTAACACCTTAGCTATCTTTTAATGAAAATTTTCTTCCGTTTTCCTAACATTACTCACTTATTCTAGTTCACAATGATCCATTTTGTAGGACATTCCATCCAATTTTAGTATCACCTACACTCAGTTTGATGTCAAAAAAATCCATGTAAGATCTTTATTTTAGGGTTTAGGATTTTCTTCCAAGACATTGTAAGGACTCTCTTTTGCTCTCTTCCCTTTCATCTCTGCTTGCCCTATATATCTATCTTACAGACACAGCCTGATCTCTTATGAAAAGTTTTTCCTTCTTGGTATTCAGGGTCAATCATAATCAGAACTTTATCTATTAAACAAATATCTATTTAAACAGATCTTTGAAAATCTTCTGTTACTTTTCTCTTTTTCAGACAAAAAAAAAAAAGTGTTCATGGTTAAGAAAAACATATTTCTACTAGCTCTCTAAAGCCAGTACAGGTCTAAGAAATTAAAAAGGAATAAATTCAACCTTTTGTATAATGAAAGCAATTTTTACCTGAACCTTCAGGAGCTCATTGCTACTTCAATCATGAGCTGGAAATGTGAATGCCTTGACTTTATTTGCCTGACAGTTGACTTTGCAGGGGTGACAGTTATGAAATGTAGATATATGAATGATATCTTTATAGTCAGCATTTCTAGTTTTTCTTTTATGCTGTCACCTGCTCACTAGATAACATATCTCATAATTGCAATCCAAACAGTCTAAGAATTAAGATCAGATTCAACAAATTAAATAATTCTCTGCTTTTCACACTCTATGAAGTCTTACAAGAAGACAATGTAGGTATTTTGGGAAGATTTCCAAGGTTTTTCATGAATGTTTGTTGCATTTCTGAGGAAATTTATAGTAAGTGCAACTGGAGCTGTTCCCTTAACTTTGATTTTAGGGAACCAGGATTTCAGTCTCAAGTTATTACTGGAAAAACCTATAGCATGTGAAGAAGGGAAGAAGTGAAAAATTATACTATGTTTAAAAATAGGGATTAAAAAAATACCAAATCAATTTACGTATGTATACTTGAACATGAAGGACATTGCTCTTCATTCACATTGATGTAAATCAGTAGTCTCTCCACTAGTGTCATTGGTGTGCATATTTGTGCTGCTTTCTCATTCAAGACAATTGTAAACCCTGTTAAAGTAGATACTGAAACAAGGTTAGAAGCCGTTTTGCTTTGCAGAAGTAGAGCAAAGCTGCTGCAAAGTGGCAGTAATTTTGGATTGCTGAGGTTACACTGACATAAAAACAGCATGTAATCAGTTCAGGCTCAACACATTTACTTCAATGTCAGAGGCAAATAAGATGACAGAATACCAAAATAAAAATATAATCATTTTAAAAATCCATCTCACAACATGGAATTGTTTATCTGTAATAAGCAATTTTAGTATTCTAGAGAACTTGTAGAGATTTCATCATGATCTAATATTTATGTCTAAGCAGAATGTCTTAAAACATAAATTAGACTGTGCTAGATAACCAAAAACTACTGCAGGAGAACACAGACATTTGTCTTTGAATTCACGGTTAGAAACATTAGGAAATTTACCAAACTCTAGAAGTCTTTGTTTCAAGTAAAAGACTTTTCAGAAAGTACACAAAAATGTTAGTTACCTGTCTTAAGTACACTCAAAATAATCATCGCTTCAGTAGTTCCTCATAATTAAATACATTAAATTATATGTACTGAATCAATAGAAGATGTTGTTTGTGGTTTTTTTTAATCATTTTTGAATTGGAAATCATCATTAGACAAATATAATGGTAGTGAAAAGATCTAGCAGAGACTTGAAAATAATTAAGTACTATCCTGAAATACTTTTTTTTTTTTAATTTGTTCCTTTCATACATTTTATTTGAAAGAAGATTTTAACTCTAGGACACAAAATGATGTTATGATATGCTCCTAATAATGGGTAAACGAGCTTGTTAAAATTCCATTGATTTTTTTTTTTTAACTGCTGTGGTTGTAATTGAAGCTTGAGTTTATTCAGTGGAGACAAAGAAAAGGGAACTACAAAGTTTTGAGTTTGTTATAATAACATTGGAACAATATTTTAGCAATCTGGTGGAAAGTGGAAATCAGCCATATGAACTACCAATAAGAGATAAGTCAATGCACATCTATCTTTTATAAACCATCTCACCTGGTTTAGAAGGTGACTAATGAATGACCTCAAAGCTTATGCAGGGGAGAATGATGATGAATTTAAATTCTTAAGGTATAAAGAGAAGTGGAGATATAGTCCCATCACATACTAAGAGAAGCAAAAGAAAGAACCGGATGCAGGAAAAGAGATCCAGTCTGATATCCACCAAAAATTAACTTGCTGGAAAATATAGAAAAGGAACCTGGTGAACATACTGTAGGATTTCCAAAGCAGTACGTCTCTAAAAAGTTTGACTTGTAAAAGACCATGAATAGGATGTCACTAAAACACTGCTGGTGTTCTATGTGGAAAACAGTTTTAAAATGACAGAAGCCAGATTTCAGGGACAGCATCTGAAATGTTGAAAGTTTATATATTCTTTATTCTTTAACATTTCAACTCTTATAAAGTTTTTCCTTGCTAGTGTTTCATCTAATTTGTAGATTTATTTCATTATAGCTGCAAGAATTCTAGCAGTTAAAGAATAACAAAGACATTGTTCTCAATTAGTTAATATTTATTTGAAGCTACCATTTGTTAATGTTTCTTAAAAGAGTAAGACTGTATGGACTCTACAATTAATGCTGTTTAACATTTCACCTTTATTTTTATACTCTACTCTTGATTTTCAAGTAGTTTCATTTCTGATGGCAAAATATTTTATTTGAATAGAATGTAACAAGATGTGAAAGACACTATTTGATATGGATATGCAGAAAATGCCATAGAATGCCATAGAATTTTAATTTTACAATTAAAGTGCTTTAAATTTGAAAATATTGTTTTTCAATTTTTACATGTATTCATGCATGCCTGCATGCACATAGACAAATATGTTGCAGAAAGTAAGACTGGAGAAAACATCAGCTCTTCTGCTAAGTAGTGAACACTCAATATAGCATAGCTGCAGTCCTCCACAAGCTTAGGTAAATTTTTAAGACTCCTGAATTAAAAATCCAGGAGCTGTCTTTGGAAATTAACCAATTACTTTGAAAGGATTTGCTCTTTAGTCTGTGTGCATGTGTGTTTTAAAGCCCAAGGTAAACTACAGGTTCTAGGCTCAGCACAAGATTCAGAACAGCCACATGAAACAAAATAATGAATGAAAAAAATACTGATAGAAACAGATGTCCTATCAGGTCATCCAGTCAATCCCCCGTGGAAGCAGATTTATTCTTTCCTATATATCTTCCAGTGTTCCTTCTAGTATGTGGAGCAGAAAGCCCATTTGGAAGCACCATGTAATTTTGAATCCTGCACCCACAATGATTTTTCTGTAGGAAATATTTTATAAACACTTTGTATCTCCTTCATGTTAGCTGTTTGGGTTCAAGTGACTATGGCACTCCAATTTGACAGATGTCAGCTATTGTTCTTTTAATTTCTATTTGTACCATATTTGTATTTGTATTGCTATAGTACCAGAAATGCCAACCAGAACTGAAACTAAAATGGAGGTGTGGCTAGATGTAGATGCTCTAAGAAAAAGTACATATTACATGTGTTTCTTCAGACTTTATATTTTCTTTTCTCATATTTTATATTCCTTCTAAGCTAAAAGGTTTTGTGAGACTAATGAGAAACTTCATGCACTCAAGTCTGCAGTGAAAAAACTCACCAATGACTGTTACCTCCATCAAAAGATGCACTTAATCACCTACTTTCTGTGCATATGTAAATAGTCCCCTTGTAAATTACTCATAGACTTAAGCTTAGCACTCCCTTGAGTGCTTTAGTGGGTTGCAGTCAGACCACTCAGCACACTGTAGAATTCAGTCCTTTTTATATGAGGAAGAATGGGATGTAGCCATGATATAGCACGGTATAACAAAATATAAGACTTCTGAAAGTGAGGATTTTTGTTAATTTGTTGCTATTAGAACCTGTAGCTCTTTGGATCACACTTATCTGGGCATTTTTCATTGATGTGGAAGCTTGCAAACAGGATCATACCCCGGCTATAAGCACACAGAGAGGTATTTTTCTTGGCTAGTGAGTGACTGAAACAGACATTGCTGTGCACACAAATTCAGTGCAAGCTCCTGCTGGGAAGACAGTCATCAGCCAGGTGGGGAAGTGTCAGCCAAGGCTGCTCCCTGGCACAGTCTGATGCTTGAAACTGATAATGTGCAGTCTTCTGGCTTTCACCTTTTTTCTAAGGGCATTATACCTTGACATGTTGGTATATTACTGAGTTACTACAACCAATTCTAAAATTTTGCTGTTGTAGAATTAAGCGAAGTTTCATTCTCTGAACGTATTTATTTGACATTCTTTCAAGATCCTAAAAACATTTTAGAAATTCTATAGGCATACAGCAGAATTTCACATTGTTTATTATTTGTTTACATCCTTTGATGAATGTGAGAAAATGCTATTTTAAAGCTGATCGAAAGACATTGTTTATTTATTTATTTATTTATTTATTGTCTAGTCCCTTGGGTAATCATTCCTGACAAACCCTCTGCTGTGACTGACACAACCCAGAGCTGTCTCATACATACTTGTGATGGACTATTTTCTTAAAGGTGCAGATCAGGTCTTTCCATTCTGGAATGAAAGACATTGATGAATAATTTTGTATATACCTTTTCTGCAGATATCCTCAGACAATATATTTTGGGCATAATTTCTATTGCTGTGTCTTGCACTTCTTTGAACAATGTTATATTTTGTTTGTTTGTTTGCTTGTTTGTAAAAAAGTACAGGTAAATGTGAAAAAAAAAAAAAAAGCTGTGTAAAATAGAAGGACCATAGATTAAACTTGTGTGGGCCAGAGGATATGCAGGAAAGCAGGTGTCTAAATATGAGTACGAAGAAAATTGATAGTGAGGTATGTATCTATTGTATAGATTCTGTGACTAAGGTCAGTTTTTCTGATGCATACAGGTTGAATAACACTTTATCAATAATTTGGAAATACCTTGATGCCAGTATTTTGACATACTATATTGCAGTCTAAAGAGAGGAAATGTTAAGGTCATATTTGACACACCACTGTGTATGTTCAAGGACAACATTTTTGATTCTAGTTGACCATTTCAAGCTGTGCTTCTGACAGCTTGGCATTAATGCTGGCTATGTGTCACAAATAGCTGAGGCAGTGCTGTAAAGTTACAACCATCTGGAGCTTTCTGATTTTTATTTATTTATTTATTTATTTATTTATTTATTTATTTATTTATTTTCAAGCTGTCGGCCTTGTTGTCCTTCTTTGAGAACTTGATTTGGTTTTCATTACTTATTCTCAATTAAGATGAATAACAGTAGTAGAATTTTACTTTCCACTCTCCTTGCCGTGATGTCTCTGGATAATCATCAAACATTGTTGTGCTCTTTTGTGCTTCTGATGCCAACTGGGCAGACTGCTCAAGAGCAAAGCTGTTCTTTGTGCAATTAACCAGCAGAGACAGAACAAACACTTAACACAGTCATGTCAGAAGTGGAGTGGTGGAAGGCTTCTTGGGTCAGATATTTGATTATTTATAACTATAAAATGCGATCAAGTCACACTTGCTTTTTGTCATGTTTGCCTTGTGCAGGCAGTAGCAGCCCTACAAACCACAAAGCAGTTGAGAAGCAGGCCCTTAAGTCTCATAGCAGGGGCAACACCATTGATTCTCTGTAAATGCTTCAGTACCAGCCATCTGACATCATTTAGTGAGACATGATTCTCTTGATGTTGGTTTTAATTTTTACTGTCATTTGTTTGTACCATTAGATTTCTCTACTAGGCATTTCATGACATCTTCATATACTTATAGAATCATAGAATCATTTATGTTGGAAAAGATCTCTAACATCGTGTAGTCCAACCTTTAACTTAGCACTACCAAGTCCACCATTAAACCATGTCACTAAGCTCTACATCTACATGTTTTTTGAAAACCTCCAGGAATGGTGACTCAACTACTTCCCTGGGCTGCCTGTTACAATACATCACGACCCTTTCACTGAAGAATTGTTTCCTAATATCCAACCTAAACCTTCCCTGGTGCAACTTGAGGCCATTTCCTCTTGTCTTATCTCTTGGTGCTTGGGAGAAGAGAGGGATCCTCACCTCACTATAGCCTTCTTTAAGGTAATCGTAGAATGTGATAAGGTCTCCCCTGAGCCTATTCTCCAGGCTAAGCAATCCCAGCTCCCTCAGCCACTCCTTATAAGCCTTGTTCTCTAGACCCTTCACCAGCTTCATTGTCCTTCTTTGGACACAGTCCAGCGTGTTCTTACGGTGAGGAGTGCAAAACTGAACACAGTATTCAAGATGAGGCCTCACCAGAGCCAACTACAGAGGGATAATCACTTCCCTAGTCCTTCTGGCCACAATATTTCTGATAAAAAATCCAGAATGCTCTCGACCATCTTGGCCACCTGAGCACACTGCTGGCTCATGCTCAACTGGCTATTGACCAATACCCCCAGGTCCCTTTCTGCAGGGCAGCTTTCCAGACACTAGGACAGAAATCTCCGCTCGCAGCTGGTCTGGGTGCCATTATCTGTTATATCCCTATTTTGGCAGTGGTAACAATCATTTACTAAGACAAAAATCTAAGCATGTTTTTTCTCTTTTGTGTAAGACAGGGTTCAAAAAAGACAAAAAAGACAGTTGTACGACAACTTCTCCTAAACTTTAAAAAAAAAAAGAGAGAGAAAGAGAATAAAAATTATTATCTTTGTCATGCTTTCTCGTTGGGATTTAAACATCCTTCTGTTGCTTCATTGTGCCCCTGAATCAGATAGAAAGAGACGCTATTTGGCAAGGTTCACATTTGATTAACGAGTGTCTTCTAGCACTGAACAGCACAAGAGGGTTGTATTTCTCCATGTAATGTTTCCTGAATTGCAGGAGCAGGGGGATTTCCAGAGTAACTTGGAGGACTGAGTTTGCTCAGCTAGTATATGGACAATGTGACAGGGTAAGGCAGACCATCAGCCCAGACATGCCAGGGGCATTTTCCATAACCTCAGCTCTGCATCTAAGCCCCGATAAAAGCCAGACTTCCCTATTGTATAGTACTCGGCTGTTTTATTGAAGTCCTATTTAATGGACACATAGTCAAGTGAATTGCTGATGAAGAAAATTGTCCCTTTACTTCTTCTCTTTAACTCCATCTACCTTCTTTTTCTGCTCCCCTTGAGTAGCCACAGGGCTTCTCCTGGGTAAGAGGCTGTAAGATTGTGCTGTGAATACAAATGTTGACAATTTGTGCTAAAGGGAAAGGAGCTGTGGGGTAATGGGTAAAGGGTAAATGCAGAAGGCTAAAATCATCTCCCTCACATCCCAGCCTAGTGAATCTGTGCCTGCAGAGCCCAGTTAGCAAGGGGACAGAAGGATATCTGGACTAGATCGAACTCCCTCCTGCCTCAGCCCAAGCCTTGGCTGTTTTATTATTGCACAAATCTCCAAAACAATTATATCCCTAGCACATGCATACTGTACAAACATTTAATAAGACAGTAAATTTTGCCGAGACAGAAATGCAAATTCTATATGGAGGCAAAAGTTGAGGAGAAAAAAATATTAGCAGTCCATTTTAAGCATGGAGAAGATGAAAACTGCAGGAAATGAACCTGATATTTGTCAGAAGTACTTACACCCAAAACTCCTGTTTGATGACTCAGTGTTGGGGGTGTTCAAGGAAAGGTTGGATGTGGTGCTTAGGGACATGGTTTAGTGGGTGATACTGGTGGTAGGGTGATGGTTGGACCAGATGATCTTGAAGGTCTTTTCCAACCTTAATGATTCTATGATTCTATGATTTCAGGCCTTTTGACTTTTACAGGAGAGCTGAAGATTAACCTGTGCATTTTTTTGTTTGTCTGAAGCAGTTCTAGTTATTTGTCTTAAATAATTTTATGGGGGTTTGAGGTCTCAATGTCTAATGATCAAGGTTTACCACTGATGGAAGTTTGATGATTTTAATCAATTTGTGATACTCCCTGTCGTGCAACTGGGTAACTATGAAAAAGAGAATGATTCAGATTTTCTCTTGTTGTTATTGTTGTTGTTTTCTCCAGTAATTTCTTTGTTTTATATCATCACTTCTCAGTTTTTTAATGTGGAGAGGAGAGAACAAAAATGGTTAAAACAAATTTTCCATGTTTTGGAATTTTGACCAGGAAAAGGTAGGCAAGAGTATCTAATCAATATTGAAGGTTAGCATCTCTTCTTTTTCTCTTCCTTTTCTCTTCCTTTTCTCTTCCTTTTCTCTTCTCTTTCCAGTGGAAAGAATGAGGAAGTAAAATAAGAATATTTGTGTAGTTCTTGGCATATGTGTGCAAAGACTGTGTTTCTCTTTCTGTACCCTTTCAAATGAGGTTATGTCTGCATTGTCACTTGGTAACAGTGGAAGTCTTCTGAGCAGGAGCTATTGGTGTTATTGCGGACCTTAAGAAGAACCCAAATTCTGAAAGCTATTCAATTTTCAATGCATGGGAAATCTATCTTTTATCTTTGCCTTCTCCTATTCCTGTTACTCAGGCAGCCATGTGTTAGCATAGCCACAGATATTAGTCTGGGGAGAATGTTGGAAAGTGCTAGGGACTTTGAAGCAGTGGCAGCTCTGTAAGTTTGCTGTACCTCTGCCTCAACTACATGTAAGGCTGGCTTCCCTAACAGGACTTGAGCTGGAACCCTAAGTTCAAAAGAAATAACCCTTGCTCACAGCATGAAAGAAATGATAGTTACACATTCAATTTTGTGCCTCTGGCTAGTATGGAGTCCATCTCACTACTAATGTCAGGCAGGTTTTTGTGTGGTGATAGACCTGAAGTGTTAGTTTGAAGACATCTGGCACAAAATAAAGACTAAGCAATGCTTCTGAAAAAAATTCAGTAGTTGCTTTTGAGCAGATAACCTGGCTTCTGGTATCCCAGTGGAGATGTGATAGTTAGGTGTGTGGCTGAGAGGGGAAGAGAACTGAGGCTTCTTTTCTCTGCAACTCTGAAGTCTTTGCAATCTTTTGAGGAAATTGCCTCCTTTCTGAGTCTCTGAGAGGTGGCTGCTATTGTGGGATTCTCCTTTATTTCATAAAATAAAGCTGCTTCCTTTTTTTTTTATGAAATCCCAACTCTCCATTCAGCTGAGGTGCCTTTCAACTACAGAACATGTCTAAGTTATCAAGTATGCCTCAGACAGCCATTTCAATGTTTTCTGCAATAATATATATATATTTAAAAAACTTTTTCTTTTGTGACATTTTTATTTGAAAGTTTAAAACTGTTTTGTTTCTCAGTGCTCATCCAAATAACAGAATAAGAGACAGGCAAGATGGCCCTGGAATAGGATTGTAGTGAAAACAGTACCATAGCTATGTTTACATAATGCAGAATAGCTGGGACAAGGTTATCATGTTCTTAGACTTCATCTAACATATCTACATGGCACTCTGTGCTCACGGGCTTTTGCTCAGGTACCGCTTGGTATATTTCTTATAAAAACATCTAGGTGTTGATATGCACATAATTACTTGTAAGGGGTTTGCAATATCTTGAGGTTTTCTGGGCAAAGGACAGGTTTCAGGGGTTTTCAGAGGAGGTGAATAGTAGGTCTTCACTTAAATATTTCTGAAGAAGGGTACCCAGACAGCAAACAGGTGTGATCATAGGCAGGGCCATGCTTGGAAGAATGAAGCTTGACCAAGCTGATATTTCTGTATTCAATACCACTAATTTAAAAAGATATATTCTGAGTTTCACCAGAAGTCAGAAGGACCAAGACACCTAACTGTCTTTTAAATATGTGACTCAGACTTCTAGGTTATTTATGCACATTTAAAAATGTTTATCATTTGCAAATCACTTGAAGTCTATGGCTGTGCTTATTGCCTAAGGTAAATTATCTGTGGAAGGAACCTACTGATGAATCTTCCTTTATTTTTGCTTGTTAAAATGTATTTAAACTTGATCAGATATAGACAAAAGGTCTTTATTAATTCTGACCAAAAAGTGCTTTTGCTGACAATGATTTATACCAATCTAATGAGATAAATCCACTGCTTTCACTATTTCAAGAAGTCAAACTAATAATAATCATCATCATCACCAACTTCAGTGAGATTTAGTATGTATTGGCTTAAATTCATTAGTTCCCTCTTTCTCTACAAAATACTTTCCCCAAAGTACATTTGTCAAAGGTCTAAAAGAGCAATTAAATAGCAGATCTCTAGAACTCGAAGAAATGGTTTTCTAATAGTGCCTTCTGGAAAGGAACACCAATTCCTGCTTAAATGACTGCAAACATTTGATTAAACTATTTTTTCTCGAGATAGTGGATTTATCTCACTAGATCGATATAAATCATTGTCGACAAAAACACTTTTTAGTCAGGATTAATTCCATCTATATTATGCAGGTTTGCTCATGTAGCTGTGCTGGCAGACCTTAACTAGATTACACCAAAAACATGGTCCTTGGCAACAAGCAAAGCTAATGTTGAAGGAGTCAGCTCATGAGCAAAGAGAGTTCTAGAAACATGCTTTTAACCCTGCAGCCTTTTTCTCCTGCTGTTGCCAGAGCAGGATCATTACACTTGAACATTTTCTACAATTCTACTAGTAGTGAGATTGCTCGAGTAGACTGAGATCAGTTATACCAATACTGTCTTAGATTTATTTGGGCTTTGTAGCACCTGTATATTTCATCAAGGTCAAGTATTGCTGGGGAGAAGGGCTGTTCTGCCTCCCCCCCCCCCCCTTTTTTTTTTTTTCCTTTTTTCTTTTCAAGCCACTTCTCTGAATTTTCTGAATGGTATCAGAAGAATTATGTACTTCCATCAACATAAGATGGTGAAGTCTCTTTTTGCAGTAATGAGTCCATATAGTCACAGGAACAGCAAAATTTTCAAAGTACTTCAGAGATGCTCAAATTATTGATAGTGATAGTATTCGTGTCATTTCTATGTGGTATGAAATAACATTTTTCTGTGGCAAATACAGATATTTGGATACCATTATTGTGGGTTAAACAGCTTCTGAGTGAAAGTGTACATACTTTCAAATGCAAATGTATGTGTATTGGGGAAAATTATACAGCTTGATCTCTTCTACCATCACAATACCTTGCACATTTGGAAATGTGAAGTAATAGTACAAATTTTCCCATGAAATCATAATGTTGTCATATTCCAAAAAAATATGGATAGGGGTTCCTGTCAAGTTCTCCATCACTCTCAGAAGTCATTTTTTCCTTCTATGATTACTTTGTGAGTTTATAGAGTAATAAAACCAGTTATCTCATTTAGATTGTACTAGGAATGTTTGTGCCCATTATGGTCTTTGAATGGCACTGCTACAATGACTGTGCTGCTTCCCTCAGTTTGAATCTGGTTTGTCATTCGTGCTGGAAGTGTATTAGTTCCTCGCATTACCCATGGATGACTGATATTATGGGCAGTACCTGTTATATTCTCTCACACTGAAGCCTGTTAAACAAGCATTTAATCCCCAGATTTCGGGTACAATATGCTGTAACAGCTCCAATGGGGCCCTTTGGGTATATACTGACAATGCCTACTTGGGGAGCCATTAGATTCTTTCATATTAGTGTGATGCACTGTAGTGGTTCCTTGGGTGCAGTTAGTGCAAGTTATGTTAATGTGAACCTAGGGATTCTTTAATTGACTGATGCAGGAGAATGATTATTTAGCATACTGAATATCTAGATGCAGCTTGATTATGCATCTAGTACATGCACAGTATTATCATTTATAAGGAATTAAGTTGTTTATATATGTATGTATATATATATGTTTACATACATATACATATATATCTATATCAAGCTGAAAGATGGATCAGTGACTTGGTTTATTACCTCAAGACTTGTGTCTTTTTACATCTTCCATTGCATACCTCTAGATATTTCAACAGTGCAACTGAACTGATGCAAGCTTCTTGCTTTCAGAGCAGGACATACCTGTTTCCATTTATCCCCTCTCCCAGGAGCTCCTGCAAATGTTCTTGTGCTGACTCTGACTTTTGTCTGATTTCTCAGTAATACTTGCCTGATCATGTTGAAATAGTATGCTATTTACTCTGCACTACTCATATGACTCATTGGTCGATCTTTTTTTGTTTGTTTGTTTTTATTTTGGCTTGACTTTATTATTTTTTATGCTAGAAACAGCACTGAATAAATAATTTCCCCTGATGATCTTTCCCTAGTTAGCAGGCATCTCACATCCATGATCCATTTCCTTCTTTTCCCATTTCATTATAATTTCTGTCTGCCCTTCTCTGACTTTGGTCTTCCTTATTTCCTGCCTATTATTTTTCTAGCTACTTTTCCGAGACTCAGGGGAAAGACATCATCTCCTGTGTCACACTACTGTCTGCTTTCTTGAAGTGTGTTGAAGTCCCTCCCCAGATAATCTAGATCCCTGAAGCATCTGATTATTATGATTATGCATTTGTCCTGACCTAGTCTCTGTTTCATTCATTTCCCACACTGATGATTCCCCTCCTGTCCCTTGAAAATATAGGCTGCACAGCTGTATGAGGATGGAATTATTTTTTTTTTTCCCCTTTCACACTTTCAGTAATGAGAACTAAAGAACAGTATGGTGTCTTTGCAACAAAACATGAAAATGAAACACATTTCTTTCCAGTTTTCATTTTTCCTCCTCTCCATTTTAGCCCTCCCTCATTCCCTTTTCAATCAGACTTATAACAGGTCCAACACAAACCTGTATCTCTTCTGGGTTTAAATGTTCTTTTACATTCCCCCATTACTATTCTGTTATATTTTGATTACGGTTCTTATTTTAAAATATGAAAATGTTTAATTTATTCTTCTGTTTTCATGAATGATTATATTTTAAAATTGTTTCACAATACTTTAGGAAAGCAAGTATAACTGTTCGTATTAGGACACTGAAGGACTGTAAAATTTTAATACATGTCAGTGAAACTTAAGGATGGCTTTTAGAGTTTTGCACAATTGAGGCAAACGTTTTAGCCAATACCAGACAGCATTTCAGCCTAACACAGACTGGCTGTTAATCTGCTACCAAATAGATTTACAATGAAATCTTCTCCTTTCTGCACAGGATGAAGCAAAAGTTGAAATACCAGAATGACCCCAAGACTGAAATTTCATTTCTAGCTTTGTTGTAGTTCAAGTCTTTTTATTCCCAGTCTGGTGATCTGTCCCTGAATATATTCCATAAAATGCCCAGTCAGCTGTAAAACAAGCGCATTGTGGAGGTTCCCCCTCAAGCTAATTCCTTGGATTACCAGAGTCGAGAGAGTCTCCTCCTTTTCACTTCTGATCAAATTTCTTCTCCACCTTGCCCTTCTGCCTTTATATCTTCTTACTCTATCTTATTATTTTCATATGAGATTCATGAAAAACTCGTAATGAAATCAGAGCAAAGATCACAGGTAAGTGAAACCACTTGGTATTATCAGAGCAAACACTCAGTGAGATATTCAGCCTGTATTTTAAAATAATGATTAGCTTTTACTATTCAGGTTGATCACTGCTTCTTGTTCTTTTGAATTATGCATTAAAAAAAAGATCTTGCTTTATTCTTCTGTGTGTGGGACTTGAGAGGTAAATAAAACTCATCAGCTGGCAATATAGAGAAAAGCTCATGTAGTGAATGGAGGAGTGTGTCAGTTTCAAAGCAAGTAAATATATTACATTTATTGTCTTAGTTAAATTAAACTGATACAATACTCTCAGAAAAATGGCTTGATTTTTGAGTGGTTCTGTGTGGAGTCAGGAGTTGGAGTTGCTGATCCTCGTGTGTCCATTCCAACTCAGGTTACTCTATGACTCTATGTTGTTTGTGACAACTAGTATCCAAAACGCTATGAGAGATAAGAGAGATTTTTCAGAAAATCATCATGGTTCCTATCACAAGTAAGAGCAAATTGCCAGTAGCCCTACTAACAAAAGCAAAGCTGGTGTTCTGGAAGAAGAAAAAGTGAGACTCGGGCCCATTTATGCCAGTGTTAACCCTCTTCCTCAGGGCTAGGGCAAGAGAATAGGTTCATGTGTCAGGAAGAGCATGAGAGTAGGAAACAGCTTATATAACAGCTCTAAGTCTTGCTGCTTTTCCTTTTGTCCCCAGTGAGTGTGCTATGGTTATGGTCCCTTGGGGAATGCTTATTGCAAATGTCAGGCAGCCCAGACACATCCAAAACAGTGAGCAATCAAAAAGACTGTAATTTTCTCTGCTTGAAAACAATCTTCTCTTCCAAAACCAAGTGCCTTTCTGTTTTTGAAAATGAATGGAAATTAGAAGCTTGAACCTCAGCAGGTGTGAATTAAAAGACAGCTGGTGATAACTGGCACTTGGGAGCTGACCTCAGGACTGTGTGTAACAGCACAAATATGAAGGATCCATGTTCCTGTATGGGTGGCTTGGCTGTGCTCCAAAGGAACCCATGCATACTAGAAGAAATATGGAGAAGCAGAGTACCAAGATTTGTACCAGTCAAACAATATAAATAATTTAGTAAGGAAGAGATTTAATTTAATTCTATTTATGCATTAGAGTGGTGACTCCCTCATCATCTACAGGGACATGCACACACAAAAAAATCAAAGGCAAAGTCTGCTACTCACAAGTTCTTTTCTGCTACAGAAAAGACCCTGAGTTGTTCTCAAATGCTTAAATAAGGTTGATGGCTAGCTTGAGGCACAAAACTCTATAAACAAAATCATGAATTTGCCTTTAGTTTAATCTGAGCATGAATTTGCTATCCACCTTAGAAGCTGTGCAAGATGTTGACAAAAGATAAAATATAAGTGAATGGGAAACGTCTGTGCTTTAATCTTCACAATGAATCTTTTGTAAGGATATCAATGCACTTTATTCTCTCTAGCTCACTAAACAGAAACTTCTTATGTTAGTCAGTGAGGGGACTTTATCTAAAACTTGTTAGCTAAAGTCAATTTTTTAGTGAAGTTGCAAAGTACAAAAGGACTCCAAGACTTGAAGACCTAGTCTAATTGATTTTAAATACTCAAAGTTGGTTAGTGCACAATAATCAGAACTAGAGCGAAAGTACACCATGAGTAAAACTCATATGGCCAAAGAAGAACATTTTACGTCTCTCTACCTACAGTTTTTTTAGTTGAATACACATTTGTATATATTCACATTAACATATGTCTTTATGCAGGTTTTGAGTAATTTTGAGTATTACAAAATCCATATATGATTTTGGTATTAAAATAATAGTCTCTCACACACAAAAATCCCAAAGAAGTTGTTTCTGGAAACATAAAATCTACCTGGATTAAAATAAATAAATAAAGATATTTCCTATTCCAAGTACCATTTAGCATTTGTTTGGAACAACTCATTTTGAGTTGTCAGTTTCATCTGTACTGTCCCAAAACAACTTATTTTAGCTGTGAGAATTTATAGAAGTAAATATCAACACAGCAATTCAGGAACTTGAAGTAAAAACATATCTCGTAAATGTTGGAATAAAACTGTCTTTATAAAAGCAGATCTGTTTAAAAGCCAGCCATGGAAGATTTGATAGTATGTGACACTGTCAGCTGTGATGGGAAGGAAATCTCTAGGATGTTAAACCAGAAATGAGTGAGATCCCTGGCATGCCCTAATTCTCAATGAGAGGACGCATAGCTTTAAAAATTACATGGCTTGAAGTGATGAAGACAATCAAAAAGTTAATAGTATTTATATTATAAAATAGAAATTTAATAAAATGTGTGCTTCTCTTTGATCTGGTCAAGTTTACGTAGAATTAAAATCACAATATTTCAGATAAAAACTACAACAACAAAAACACAAGCTCTCTTTTATTTTTGTAATAACACCCATTCTGAGACATCCTGGCTTTAAGATTTACACCTGTCCTCTCTCTTCCCTCACACAGACCTAGAGGATGTGGCACACGGAAGAAATAATTGAAGGCCTTCCAGTGGCAGAAAAGAATGAATTAATTGGGAAACTGAGGGAGGGACTGTAGAATTAATAAAGGTAAAAACATGAAAGTTTTGCTTTTTTTTAACTGCTTTCCTCAGAAATGCATAAATGATCTCTGTTGAAACTTTTCACAAAATTTTTATCTAAAGGAAGATATCCAGGTTTAATACTAAAAAGAGGCAAAGACAAACACCTGAAAGCAGAGTTCTACAATGGGAGTTGTCAGAAAACCTAATTGTAAGTGTTGTGAATGACAAAGCCCAGAATAATTAAAATTTGAATTCATAATTTGAGTAAGGATAAGCCATCTGGCAAAATTATTCCATGTGAAATTCTTAACCTCAAATTGAATAAACTATATCAATATTCTCATAAAGAAACAGCTGACGTGTTGATATACTTATTGTTCTTATAGCACTGCTTAGGAAAATTTTGTATGCTGACATCTGTGTGGTGTTGGACACATTTTTAATTGCAGTCATAAAGAGATTAATGTCCTACAGACAAGAATAATTTTGAAGATCTGAAAAGAAATCCTATATTTGCCTACAGTATTGGTTCTTGTGACAGCTAGGAAGCAGCCCGTATTTAGGAAAGAAAAATTCAATTTTATAGTAACATTTTCTCATAATTGAGTAAAATAAAAAAGCAAAGCAAACTGATGGTATATTGAAGAGGAACATATTCACATGTGTTACCTGTACTCCAAGTCTTGTGTCTCTACAGTATAAGCCTATTCATGCTGTGGGATTTAGTTTTCAGGCTGCCTTAAAGCTGAGCTGAGAGCCTAAAAGAAATAAAATCTCAGATAATCAGCACAGTAGTGCAGGTATTTTGCATGGTCATCATAAAGAAGAGAGTCTACACTGGTAAGTATTCTATGCTTTAGTCTAGCAGGATCTGAGAGCAGGATCTGAGATATGCTGAGATTACAGTGGGAGAAAACTGATCTACAGCAATCTATATGTTATTCCCAGCGAATAAACTGGTCCAACAGTTACAACCCAATCCCATTTCAGAGATTATCACTGCTAATCTTAGTAGCAGAAATAGCAGAGTGTACAATGAGTTCATATGCAGAGGTAAAACAGAACAAAATCCACAGAACAAAAAGGTGATTGGAAAGATTCTTCCAGAAAAGATGAGACAGTTGTGCAATTTCTGCATCAGCCAGTCATGTAGCAACAGAGGAACTCTTCAAGCCATGAAAGCAAAGTTTTACAGAGACTGTCAAGAAATTATAAGCTGCTACAGGAAAAATAGTTCTTCAGAAATTGAAATTCACCTCCTCTGAAAGCATTTTGATTCTGGAATCTGATGTAGATGCATAAACATTCCTTACAGTAACGAAAGGGGAAGAAAAAAGATATTCTGCTGTCAAGTTTTACCTGTTTTTTTTTTTTTTTTTTTGAAAGCAATATCCTGAGACTTAAAATATTATAGGCTCAAATATAGAAATGAAAGAAAAGGAAAAAAGTCACCTTTATATAAATAAATAATAAGGCATAATGTTAACTTGGGTCTCCTCCAAGTTCTGCGAGTTCTGCAATGTGAGGAAGGAGAATAAGCAAGGAGCTTACCGAGTAGCCTTGCATAGCTACTCCAAGATTTAGAGATAAAGGGTCTATTTGTATGATTTGTATGGAGACCTTGCTGCCTCTCTCTTTTTTTTTTTTTTGGCTGCTCAGCCAAAGGAAAACTTGTAGCTGATTTTCACCAGACAAACCAGGAGTGTGAAAAGCAAGTATGAAGCCACGTGTAAGCTGTAGAAAAATGAGACAAGGAGTTACTGATTTTTTTTTGAGAAAATTATATTCTTACCACATTTTTGTTTTCTTGTAATGCCGAATCAGAAAAAGTTCACTTTGTCTGTATGAAAGAAATGAGAACAGGGTATAATTTATGGTTGAGGTATAAATATTTACCCTTCTCCTCTGGGCCAATTACAGTGTTTAACTTTTTTTTTTTTTTATTAGAAATTGCATCTTTTATGTAAAATCTAATTGATGTCAACTCCAGTAAAAGATGATGGTAATGAAATATGTGACACAACAGAAGTGAAAGCAACCTTTTTCTTATATGTCTAAATGGAATATTTTGAATTGACCAAAAATACGGTTTTCTAGCTCTTCCTTCCATTCCTTCCTCCCTATACAGAGTTGTTTTTAATTTTGCCATTCCCTTCTCATCACCTTTTTAAAATTATGATTTAAACTCAGAATTGAAACATGTTACATTATAATAGCTTTGAAATAAAATAAAGTTTTGTCTTTCTTAATCCATTATGTAATTTTATCACTTCTCCCACTGTGATGCACTGTAAATACTGCAAAGTAGAACTGAGAAAGATCCAGCTGCATAGAAGGTAGTTTCATGTATAAATCAGCGATAAGGTGAGCTCTATTGCAAACAGCACAAAAATGTTCACGTAACAATATTTTTATGTTGAATGTAAAAAGATTTACGTTAAAGAAGGAGAGTTGTTGGTCACTGTGAAAGTGAACACGCTTTAACCAGAAGTGTATTTTTGTTTGTTTTTTTTTGAACCTTAAAAAAACTTCCATTGGAATAACAAGTAAATTTTGAAATACTGAAAGTCAACATGTCATTTTCAGAATGCTGAAACAAAATGTTTTGACACTGCCAAAATTTCTTCCTCTCATCATTTTTTTCTCTAAAACATTTGTAGAATTTGACCTTATTTGTAACCAAGCTTATATATGTAAGGCCTAATTACACATGTCAATGAACTTTTATCCCAATCTAGTTCACGACAATAATATCAGAAGAGAAAGAAAGAGTAGTGTATTTAAAGGACAAATCATAGAATGGCTTGGATTGGAAGAGACCTTAAAGATCATATAGTTCCAGCCCCCTTCACTGTGGGCAGGGATGCCACCCAGTAAATCAGGTTGCCCAGGGGCACATCAAACCTGGCCTTGGACACCTTTGAGAGAAACTATGTTGGCTGAATGGAGCAGAAACATGGAGACGCATGTTCAGTCGTACACCTGAGGCTGAAGCATCCTCCAATGTCTTACTGCAAATTGGAGAGCATTTCAGTACTATCAACTGTCTCTGCAAGACAATTCTGCACCTGCTGAGCCTGGTACTCCTCTATGCCTTGTCTGGGTGGTTCAGCTGGAGGCCCAGTTCATCCTCCCCTTCAGTGCAGTTTCTGTTGTCCTGGGGGGATCAGGTACAGTGTCTCAGTTGCCTGTTAGTAATTTTGCTGCACCCTTGTGTGGGGATGGTTTAGTTGTTATTCAATTAACTAACACTTTGGTCAGGTTAAGGGAAAGAGACAAATGATTTTTTTCAGAATATCCAGAATAGATAATGCATTTTATTACAGCTTTTCTTTCATGCTTTTAATTATTCTTTCATAAATATCTGTCTGTGCTGTAAGAATAATATGAATAACCAAAAATGTGTAAGATTGTATAAGAAAGATTTTATTTTCTCTCTCATTATCTGTCATGCTGTCTCCCTCCTGCAACAGCAGTAATCAGAGGGGTACAGCTGTGCTCATGTGTTTCTCTGCTCTTAGTGTATCATGTTAGCTCTCATAGCCAATCTCCTCTTTGACATCTTCTAGAGGATTGGGACCTGAAAACTCATTCTGTTCCCTCAACCTGAAGACAACCTGTCTGCCCTCTTAATGAGAATGAGGAGATAATATGGCCACCCTTTTAATGACGATAAATGTTGCTTCCCTTTCTTACTGGCTTTTGACAGAAAGCAGATGTGGCAGTAATTAGCTGTTTAGAGATTGTCTGCCTGGGGGGTTGGGCAACTGCCTCCTCTGAGACATAACATAAGGTATAGGATACTAGCACAATGTAAAATGCAACTAGTCATTGCAGCATAATGGATATCTATCAGGAGTCCATTGGTGTAATTGATAATCCACTGGAGACCCTACCAGGTATTTGACTCGGATATTTATATAACGAAATCAGCTTAGCATCACTGTCATGTTTTTCAACTATAATGTGATTAATCTGTAATACCTGAAAAAATCCAGAGATCTCAATACACCAAGGTTAAATTAAGTCTCCAGAAATCTATGGGATAGATTTAAACTACTTATAAATCAACTGAAATCAATACAAATGCACTAGAGAAGAATTTTACCTATAGTTAGAATTTCAGTGAGCAATATCTAAATAAAATCCTTCTCAATTTATAAGTAATGCGTTTAATTATCATTATTACAATATAACTTACATCTATTCATAATGAACAGTGTGTTTGAGAGCCGTTCTTTGTGATCTGAAGATTGGCAGCATTACAGATGTCTTCATAATTCTTCAAATGCAAGTTTGTGCCTTTGGTACATACTTGGGTGAACTGCAGTAAACAGACGCCCTCAAGAGCTGCATTTTTCTCTTGGGGATATTCTTACTCTAGCCACCTCGACTCAGCTACTCCCATAGCTGACTCAAGAGGAAGTACTTTCATTGTGTCCTTTGTGGTAGCTGTGATCAAAATAAAGCATTTTATTCATCCTGCTGTGGTCATTAGTGGGAAGATCAAGGTCACTTATCTCTTTTAGTGTATGTTGGTGGTTACTGAAAAGTATGTTTTTAAGACTTGACACAGAATGACACTGTTTTTGCCTTCTTGGAGGGGAAGATTATTAATGAAAGGGAGACAACTAATTGCTTCTAGCTAATGTATTTAGCTTAATCCTACTTTTTCAATGATGGTCATGTAAAAGGAGATGATGATTTGGGCTCACAAAAAATGCAATGACTGGTTATTCAGAGCTAAGAACAACTTTTGTCTAATTTTCTCATGTTCTCCAGATTTTGCAAATAGAAGCTTTGCAGGGGGACGATGGAACATGAATATAAGAACATAAAGCATAATAAAACATAGAAAAAGCTTCACTTTTTTTTTTTTTTTAAACCAATCTGCTTTTGTACAGAGGTTATTGACATCTGGAACCACTGTGTGATCTTTAATAGTCACCCACTGGGAAAAATTAGCATTGTAAATCAAAATAACAACTAAAGAGTGACGATGGTTTCTACCCATATATGATCATTCTATTTTAATAGTGTAGAACATATTTTGACTAGTCCATTTCGTTTTGATTTAGCTTTTATGTTGTAATATACTTTTATATTTATATATATGGAAAGTATAGATCCAAACAAAAGAAGTTAAAAAAAAATAAAAATAAAGTGTTTGCAACAAGAAGTTACATTTATTACATGTTCTTGAAATGAATATTTCTAAAAACAATGCACTGTCTTTGGAATTTTTTTTTTTTTGAAAGACTTATTTTCTCAATCCTTTTTGACTGAGTTGCATTCTTACATATAGGTGACTAAGGGAAGAAACAGGGAGGAAGATTCATAGCCATAGTATTGAATAAGAACATACTATTTTCAATTTTCTCTCTATTTTGATGGTAGATGGTGAGGATCTTCTGAAATATGTGGAGAGTTTGAAATAATGCTACAAGCATTTTCTTTTTCCATCTTCTGACAGAAGCTTTTTGCTCAGGTGCTAGACTTGGCCTCAAGTTTCTCACTGGCAAGGGACAGCTCTCCTGTCATTTCTAATGGCAGTTAGCAACTCCAAGCCAAAGGCAGGAACTCTACTGAGTAATATTCTCCAAGATGTCTCTTATCCAGTCATTCCTCTTTTAGATTTTTCACATCTTTTGCAAAACACTTCTTTATTGTGCCAGAAGTCTGTGCAATGTTTTTCTCTTTCAAACGTGGCTGTCATGAACTTAGTGGTGTAGAAAGATCACAGTGAATGCAGAGTAAATCTTCAGTGCTTCCTGAATAGGGAATTTTTCTGAGTTTAATACTAAAGGGACACACAGAAATACGTGGGGACAACATGTGTTGGATGACAATAAACTGTAATAAAAAAAGTCTATCTCTCCAGTAATAAATAAATAAACAAGCCCTCCAAAATAATAATAATTAAAAAAAAAAAGTGCTAACTATCAAGCAGTCAATTTAAATTGAGCATTGGTAAAGCTGTAACCCACTATTTTTTTTCTTTAGATTTAATAAAGTCATTATTACATATTAATTAAATATTCATTGAAAGAGTGTAAACCAACTAAATTTTATCTGCATGCCATAAAGCCCTTTGCCAGTTGTTATGTCATTAATTTAAAATTCCAGAAAACACTAAGTTCAGAAGGTAATTATATTCTTCATATCCTGCTATACAGAGAATAGATAGGGTCCAGTCATTTAAAACTGCAGTGATAAATTAGATGGTAACTTTGTCAACATATTTGTTGACAGTTAACAATTAAAAATATTTCTTAATGCTTTCATTGTTTCAGCTTTCTTTTTGTAGCAGCTTAAATGTGTTAAGTGCCATTTTTAGTAGCAGCAAGGGCAAAGATAGAGTATGGGAGCTGATATCCAATATTTCCATGCTGTAATATACAGGACTGGTCCTACCAGCCATTAGTCCAGGCAGACCTGCATTTTTCTTGACCTACTAATTTATGAAAACTAAACCTATCATAAGGTACATTCAGAGAATTTACTCTAGAACTGTGTCTTTCTATAATGAGTTTGTATTAGTAGGGAAAGCCTGATAAGGCATTGTCTTGGGTTTAGGTTTTTATTTGTCTGCTTGCAAGCAATAAATCCATCTTATTTATGTCAATATCATAGAAGTAGTTCTCCAGGTGAAAGAATAAACTCTGATTGATTTTGCATGACAAGGATGATTAATGGGGAAGAGATTATTAGGAAATCTTCTAGCTAGCTTCTAAGGCCTCCCTTTCTTAATGCAAGAGTTTATAGCACAGTGTCAATTTATGATCACATCCTGTTTTTCTATCACTTGTTTTCAGGATCATTCAGATTACTGCAGCACTCCTAGACTCTTTATCATCCAGCATGTACAAAACAATGTAAATGATACATGTGTTTGTACCTTACATCCTTTTGCTGGCTAAGTGTCTAAGTAGGCTGGTTAATCACCCCATCCCATAGATGGGCAATAGAAAGAATAAATCTTTACTATTGGGAAGCTGAGCAGGATCTAAATGTAGGTCTTTGGAATTGCTTTCTGAAGAGGTGTTTTTTTTTTTTTTTTTCCTTGCAGACCAGATATTAGAAGAATATTAGAAGTGGTCAAAAGATGAGTGGTATAAATATGTACACCCCTACTGCATTTGTGTGTGTGCGTACAGAAATATTCATTTCTACTGAAGAGTCTGCATAAAATTATGTTACTATTTTCCATGAAGTTCATTCAACCTTGCTTGATATGTCTGTGTCACACATACTGATTTGAAATCATTTGTGATTTACCTCAATGTTCTTCCACCTAAACAGGAGAGAACACCTAATAAATATCTTGCCAGAGATTTTCAGACCATACAGAGCCCATATGCTGATAAGAAAAAGACTGCAAGGAAGAAGGTGGTTAAAGTGCTTACAAAGTCCACAGTATGCCCCTGTGATACTATACGTGGTTAACATTCTCAAGAACCTTTTAAGCTATAGCTTTCACCCCAACTGAGCCTTATAGGAAACAACTCATCCCCAGAGCATCATGCTGTGAGACACTGGAGTCAGAAGGAACAATTTTGTTAGCACTGGTGCACTCTGTGAAGACTTTTTTTTCTTGGTGAAGTATGTAATGGTGCTCACTGGAGCTTTTGTGAAGAACACTTCAAGGTATGTTAACTGAAAACTGAAATTAAGCAGATTACACTTTGAGCTCACATCAAGGGATTATGAGGATAAGGTTGAGTAATTAAAAAAGAAAGCCTCTCTTGGGTAAGAAAGGCAATAGGCCAGCACTCTGGAGACCTGAATTTTTTTGCATGCAGTTACTGAAACACACAACAGATACTTGGTAGAAAATCAGGAATGAAGCAAAGATCTTTCGCTTAGAGAGCTTTTTATTGCCATGTAATGATTTATCTATCCATTTATTTATTTAAATATATCTGTTAAATTATTGTATCCTGTATCAACCATTTCCTGTCAATCTCTAGTTTAACAATGCATACTATTTCACAATGTATTTACTACATTGTGAGGTAAATGGGCTTAATTTTGGAGTAATAATCTCTTCTGATTTAGAGGGGTTATTGCTAACATCCATAGCCAGGGAGACTTGGCAGGGTAAAACAGTTTATTTTTCCTCTTCACAACTCAAAATACTGATGCTTATTGCACTTACTACACTTTTGTGTTATATGAAAGAGCCTTTAACCATTTGTGTGGATATTAAAATTTTGAAGATGAAAGAAAGTCTTTCCAGCATTCTTTTGACCTTGTATGCACTGCAACATCAAAGTTTCTTTTATAGCTTATATGAAACAATGTGTTGGGAAAAGAATAAGGCAGCTTGTATAGGATCAATGGACCAGAAATAATAATGGAAGGGAATTTTACCTTATACTTTGTAAGTGTAAACAAGAATGGCCTTTTTTAGGAAAACAAGTAATTCAAAAATTTACTTAATACTACCTAATCTTAGTAATTTGGTATTGTTATAGTTCTATTTCATGACACTGTGGGACATGGATTTTTTTTCCAAAATTAATTCAGAATTTAGAAATATTTTCTAGCATTTTCATTTGAATTTGGCTCACTTTACATTTGAATTTTATGTATTCACCTATCAACAGACACAAAACTCAGTTTTTGGAGTTGATTAAAGCTTAAACGTAATTTCAGATCAATGATGACAGACCTTTACTTCATTGCTGACTTTAAAGCCATAAAACCAGCACTTAGTTTCAAAGTTGAACTGTGGTATTGCACACTACTTTTAAAGTCCATGTCACCCCAGGAGTATTTAAACTGAGATGACCTTTGTATACTTGACTTTTTGGATAAGTTTGCTTTCTTTCTTTCCTTATTTTTTTTTTTCCTTTTACCTTCAAATATAGTTTGAATGACCTTATGATTAGATTTGAACAAATGATTAGAATTGTGGCATCTGATCATGGTGGATGAAGCACTGCATAGGAGATGGGAAAGGATTATGCCTTAATTTCATGGGGTCAAAGCTCTTTAATTGTTTCTTAGCTGCCTTGGACAAACATGGACCATTACTTTCAGTTCTCTTCACATTGTCTATTTTAGGTAACTGCTGCCTTTGTTTAAGAGGTTTTAAAACATATGTTTCTTGTTTAAAAAGCTGTCAAACTGTGGCAGGAGGTTTTTGAAAATGAACATGTTGACTGTGGAAATAAAGCTGGAGTGAAGATAACAGCAGAGATCAATCAATTAGCATGAAGCAGTGACAATGATTTTGGTAGGTCTGTCTTGTGAAAACTAACCAACTCATAAAGTGTTTTCCTCTTGTATAAAACTGTGAGGGAGTGACCATTTCATTTTTCCATAAATATTTGTGTTTGATGTTAATCACTGACACTACAGGAGGTCTTGCATCAAAATTTTCTTAGCTAGCCTTATTCCCATTAAAAGTGCCTGGGTGCTCTCAGTTTTCTGCTTTGACTTTCTGGGTCTTAAGTGAAAAAGAGTGAATTCCCTGGTTACTGATGAACTGTTGCTTACTTTGCTGATGTGCACAGTTGTCACTACTCTCTGAAAGCTTGCATGTAGCGAGGTAAGGGAAAACCACACAACTCCTCTGAAATTCGAGTTTTGTTAATGCCTGATTACTGCAGATCTTCAAACTGATTTTTCCTGTTTGCTTTTTCTCTCCTAGCAAGTTGTGCAGAACACACACACACACACGCAAAAAAGCAAATGCAAATTCACCTTTCACTAAGAATCCATTGCTCCATCTGATGCCACCTCAGCAAGAGTCTTCTACCTGAAGTAAAGAGAGATTTTTTAATCTATAACTCTGAAACTCTGCATAGGTATAGGCTGTGCCACCTTTTACAACTCTTGTAGCCAAGCAGGAGCAGATTAGCAGAGAAAGTCTGGAAGCCAGTCAGAGTGTTTTCCCTAACTTTTCGTTCCTCCACTGATGACTGTGGGTATATAAGAAGCTTCCCAAAAGGAAGAGGGTTGGGAAAACAGCCTAGGAGGGAATGACCTGAGGTTTACTGTAGGAAAGTCTGTGGTAATTCAGGTTGTCATGTTGGGCAAACTAAGGGCTAAAGTGGTAGTGAGGGCTTTGAAACTGAAGTGAAGCATGGCTGCTTGTGTGTACCTTACCTCTTACCTAGAGGAAGTCTGAATTCCAAAAGGGAAGATTTTATTTAACAACTGGTGTGGTGAAGTGTAAACCTCACTTATATGAAAAATCCTGTTACAAGGTGAAGGCTTGGAATCAGGAATAGTACTGGGGGTGTGGACTTCCTGCAGAAACATTTATTCCTGTTTTTCTGATATGGTGTTTCCCGGGAAGCAGGTGTGATTAACTAACTAGTCCTTGTCATGTTCTGTGACTCTGAACAAGCAAGTCACTTCTGCACAGTTTTCCTATGTTACCTCTCTCATCTGCTACACTGTGTCTGCCTCAGAATTTGTATTTTACTACAAGTAGCAGAAAAAAAAAAAAAAAAAGATTTTTTTTTTTTCCAGTGGGTTATTCTATATTGAATTTTCAATTTGATGCTTCAGTAAAATATTAATATGAGGAGAGGGGAGGAAAGGGGAATTCCTTCTCACTAGAGTTTCTGTTTTTCCTGAGAGTACAGTGAAGAAATAATAGCTTATGCATCACAGGAAATCAGAAAATCAAAAGTCTGTCTCTGTTCGCAGTGATGTTTTCTGCTTGATGTCTCTCAGCCACTTGGTCAGTAGCACTTAGACTCAATTGTATATTGTCCTTTTTTTCAGAAAAACAAACGAAAGAATTTTCTTGGCAGGAGATAAAAGAACATGTTATTCTAAATAAATATTTAATTTAATTCTTGTAAAAAAAGAAATGTTTAAGGATGGAAAGAGTAGAGGAGATCCCCAGATAACTGGTTATAATAATGAAAAGGAGTGAAAAAAAAAAAAAAAAGCTATCATCTGGTAGCGATAAACTTTCAGGGTGACAGTACTGACAATATTGAAAGATATGTTTTTTAGATCTGCATAACTAACCTGTTTAATTGCTTTTCCCTACAAATATCATTTACCCCACATACCTAATAAGTTTCAAAAAGGTAAAATATGAAATGGACATTCATACAGATTACCCATAATTACATTGCATGGCTTTAGTAATGAGAACAAAAGTTTACACATTCAGAAAAGAGATTCCTCAGTCTTCAGGCTGTAAATAATTCCAAACTGTTTATTGGGTTAACATGAAATAAGATTCGATTTATTTATTTATTTATTTATTTTTACAGAGAGAATTTCTTCAGAATACCATCTACCCATTTTTCCCCTCAAATATCTGCTGTCATCTGTAATGACTGGGTCACTTTTGATGTTTATTTTCAGCCAAGAAAATATACCTGTGTTCCTAAGGGCACAGAATTCTGACATTGAATAAGGTGTTATGGTTTTCCAGGTTGCTTTATGATTTCTTTTCATTAATATTAAACAACCCAGGTGATGTTTTCTTTTCCCTGGCCTTTCTTATAGGCATTGTATTAAACAATTTTCAGGTATGTACATGAAATAGTTTTCAGTTCTTCTAGGAGAAAGAATCCCAGCTAGTTCCTCTAGCAGAGATTATAAAAGATTGCAAAATGAAACTCATTTGTCAAATCAATGACTTAAAAATTAGATCAAGGAATGGTTTGAAATAGTCTATTCTTAGTAAAATAAGAGATATTAATTGAGGTTCCTTTCTTAATATATACATTTTCAACTTTTAAGAAAAATAATATTTGCAGACAACTGCACCAGAGTAAAACTTGTGAAAAATTATTACATATATTTTATAAATTTTCTTTTTAAAATTATTCATTTATTTATTGTGAAAAAAGATTTTTAATGTTTCTGATCATTTATAAATCACAATTCATATTAGTTTCTATGTGGAATATATAATGATGTTTCCATTATTAAACAAAAACAAGGTTTTTAAGGAGGTCAGTCAAAGAAGAGCTTATTATTTTAGATGTGAATACTCAATGATGACACAGTGAAATAGCTGTTCTTTCCAATCTTTATTCCGTCAAAGATTCTTACACAGGTGTGAAAATACTTACCTAAATATGGTCAATTTGCTTTGTTCATTAATGTGAGTAACTGAAAATTTATCACCTCATCTGGTAACCAAGTTTTTTAATCTTCTATTCTCATGTCTTCAAACCTCTTGTCCGAAAAGATAAATATAAATATTAAGACTGAGTATTCTTTGAATTGCTAGATAAAAAGAGATTTTTGAATGCCCTCACTGTTTTTTATGTGCATCCTTGCAGCTCATCATTTAAGGTAATGGTTTCAGAAAATTGGTTGTGACCATGGTCTCCATGACACCACAGCCGTGGATATCTTTTACTCTGACAATCCAAATAATATATCAGGAGGATAGATAATTTAAAGTATATTTTGTCCTAGGAACCTACAGGAAATAAAAGTAGTAGTGGAATAATCTATCTCTATCTCTTGTTACTGTGCCATCCCTTCTGAGAAAAATTGGCCTACTTTCTTTCATTTCTCAATACAATGAAAACATCCTCAGTGGAGGACACTACTTTCTTTAACAGTAAAAAGCTGCTCAGTTGTTATTCAGCTGAAGAAATTACTCCTTGAAACACAGACAAATGATTATATTCTGCCAACAAATCAAAGACGCAATGTCAGAATACAGCAAATATTGCCCGGTGTAACGTTTTATGAGACTTACTGTCTCTTCAGGTTAATGGAAAGTCAGTGATTCATTTGTAATGGGCTTTCAATATCATTTATTATTTATTGCAAACCACAGAGAAGATAATATATTTTAAGTGCGTGTTCCTACAGAATTGGCTACACTAAGTGGGATGGTAGGACTCAGTTTTTTATACACATTGTCTTATGCCACTGTAGCGTCTTTAAGCCTGCTTGTCCTCCAGACTCCTCTGACAGGGCACGTGCCTCTCCCAAAGTCTCTGTTCTATCTGTCAGGCCTGTGCTGAAGTCAAATGATGCCGGTTATTTCCAGATAGATCTTATGCTTTGGGAATTGCATTATGCTCTCAATGTCTGAAATACTATTATTATTTCTACTATTGCTTTTAAGGAAGGGTGCATTTTGCTTATTGAAAAGAATAACAAAATAATGACTGTTTTAACTTTGTGTCTGTGTCTATTCAGTTTATCTTCCTGTAGAAGTACCTTTTTTTCCATAACCTGGGGACATATTTGCAATTATTTTTGATTATAGTAAAATGTATGGTCCTGCAAGTGTATGCAACATAGCAGTTTATAGACTTAGTTTTTATTCTGATTTTGCTCAAGCTTCTTTTAAATTAAAGTCTACAAATGACAATTATTTTCAAATAGAATGTCAAAATGTTTTATTCCAATAACTTCTCAACCTCCCTGTCTGTAACTAAGAATATGATTAACTTTGAGGAACAAAATTTAAGTATTCCTACTGATATAACTGGGTGGAAGTAGCACAGTTTTAGTGTAAAAAAAAAAAAGAAAAAGTGTGATTCTTTCAGCTGGAGAATAATACTTTGAGATGCTGATCATTGTTAGCCCTTGCATTCCATATAAGTTGAAGGCTTTAGAGATTGACAGAAAATGTTCTGTACTTTCCAACAGTAAGTGCATTGTCTGTATGCCAGTGACCTATTTATAGATAGGTAGACTCACAGTTTCTGTCATGCCAAGGGAAAACAAAAAACCCAAATTCTGAATCAAATACAATCTCTTAGGTGTCAAATAAACACATCAAAATACATGTACTACATATACTTTGGTAGTTTTTGTCCTGACTCTGCTGTCAATTGAGGAGACTTTCCTGAATTCACTGTAGCAATGAAGGTTTAAAATTAGTTTCAGTTTAGATTACACATCATGAAGATGTGTAATAAACAGGAATGAGGGAAAGGCTTGAAGTGAGACAATCATTTTTTAATTTTAACTGTGGATTTTGAGCTAGTCTACCTCCTTTCTAGTCTTCCCACTCTAGTCTTCAGCTATGAGCTTACTGAATGTGCTTGAAAATGAAGGTATCAGAGTGCAATTTGTGAAAATAAGTGTATCTGGAATGATGGGGACCGGCAAGCATAACTTGCTGATCTGTAGACCTCTCTCTTCTTCTGCAGTGGTATCTCTGTCCTGAGAAGGAAAAGGATCATAAATTGAGATTTTTTTTATTATTATTTTTTTTTAATCCCTAATGTCTTATATGCAAAGAGACAGCTGCTGCTTTCATTTTCTTCAGGGAAATAAAACTGCTGTATGAACTCAGGAGACAAGAAGATTCATCTGTGATACAGTAAAATAAACGTACTAGTTAAAGTATCTGCCATGGCAGTGTGAAAAAGACCCCTGGTTTGATTTTCTTGCCATATTTGTGCAGAACTGTAAGCTGTGGGGCTTTTTGCATCCAAAGATCATTTGAAAAACTGACGTTCTCTCTCACATAGTTTGTTCTTAGTTAAGATCTGGAGAAATTCCAACTGAAATCTGGAAGGGGTGGGCATGACTTCTTCTAATAAAGTAGTGTGGCTCTATTCCCAGAAACTTAGCTCTAAATAGAAGACAGCAATCAAGAAAAGATATTTTTATTTTTCCCTTGAATATCTGCACAGTACCAGGTAAGAAGTAAAAAACCTTAAGCAATTCTTTTTTATTTTATTTTACTTTATTTTATTTTATTTTACTTTATTTTATTTTATTTTATTTTATTTTATTTTATTTTATTTTATTTTATTTTATTTATTTTATTTTATTTTATTTTATTTTATTTTATTTATATATATACAATCCTGAATTATTAAAAAAATGACAACAATAAAAGGCCCAGCTGTAGTGGGTTGAACCACGGGATGAAGTTGAGTTGTCTAAACATAAAGTTTAGAGTTACTTGAGATGTTCTCTATGAGCCAATAGATTTGGCTAAGATTCAAACATCCAGATACAGACATTCAGGATTTATTAGATACCTGCATCTGACTGGGATGGCAACTGGAGTCCAAACAAAATATGCTCTGTCTAATATTTGTCTGATGTGACACTAGGTTTTTACATCAGAAATCCAAGGATCAATGTTCAGGTTGCCCTTATGCCCCAGGTTTACTTGGACTTCAAAGCATATAAGTACTATGTAAAATAACGCACTTTGGCTGACCTTACATTTTCACATCTTTAAGCAAGCTACAAAAAACTGCATTCCTGTTGCAAATGGAAAGTACTAAACATATAAATCTAATACATAAAGAAAGGGATGCGTGGTTTCTATTGAATAAGTGTAAATGACCAGTCTTGACATTTAAGTCCAGATGTGCTACTTGAAAAAGACAGGACAGACTGTCTTATAAATGTAAGTGCTCATTTTACTTTGTTCTATTTTTGAATCTTGTAAAAGCTAGGGAAAAGGCGAAGCCTAGAAGTAATGTAAGAGGAACACAAATCCAGACAAGACTGTATTCTTCTGTTCCATTCACTGTTTTTGTGTTCTGTAACTTGTGTAAAGTAAGTGTGATTTAGGTTTTAAATCCATAAAAAATCTGAGATAAGACAACAAGAAGGGACAGATCATATTTTCTTGATGGAAAAGAGGAGCCAGAGAATTGTTACCTAATATGCTGATTTTGCTTTTCTCTCATCTGAATTCTCCAAGTGCCATAAGACTGCAAGAGTTAGCACCTTCCTGGAAATGAACCAGATCAATGAACCTCTCTTTAAGCTCTTGCTGCTGAAAAGCCTTGGGGCAGTGCAGGGAGGCAGAGGGCAGAAGGCTGCTTGTTGTGAGAAACAAAGAATATTATGTTAAGGCTGAGTGAAGGCTTTACCGACTAAGAGCCAGTGAAGGCTTTATAGGTCTAACTGAGAAGTAGATGATAAAGTACAAAATTATAATCCAAGAAATCCCTTCTCAGTAAACACACCTCAAAGCCTGGGAGAACAACTGGTAGCTTTAATATGGTTTTTTGTTTTGTTTTGTTTTGTTTTTTTTACTGTTTTGGTTGTCCTTAATTAGGAGCAAGATAGATTTACAGGGAGTACAAAATAACAAATTTCCTGTAATATAAATATTTATGTGATAGAATTGCAGTGCTAAGTGTCTTGGTAAAAAGTATAATTGAAAATTCTAAGCACTGCTGCCTCAATGTTGGCTGATATTTGAATTCTAATACTGAAAACATTTTAAATCTGTATGTGGTTAGTTTTCTGTATTATCCAACAGGCAGCAGAGATTAATTGGTAGTATTTAAATTTCAGTATTGACAGTATTTTCAAACCATCTCTTGGGTCATATCCATGCAGACTTCAAAGCAGTCAAAGAGAATTATGAGAGGATATAAAAGCAATCACTCAAAAGTTACTTTTTCTATGTGCTTAACCTCTTGAAGCTGTCAAGCCTTAAGAAGAAATCTCTCTACAGACAATAAATGTGGCTAAATACGTACCTGAGCAACTCAACAGATATACTCATTGGTTATATCCTAACAAATTTTAAATTGATTCCAACATATACTGAACTAACAGAAGGGGTTTTGTTTGGAAGGATTATTATTATTTATTATTATTATTATTATTATTTTTAAGTGGGAGAAACTGCTTAAAGAAATCAGCAAAACGAAAAGGACTTGGTTATAAAAACAAATTGGCACACAGCTATCTCTTAACAAAAGGCTTAAACTTATATGTAACGAACAGTTGGAAGATATGGCAGCCAAATGATGAACATTAACCACCCTGATATCTATTGGAAGGGCAACATAGCAGGACACAAAACAGGACTTTTCTGTAGTGCACTGAGGATCATTTTCTAACAGAGATGCAGAATCAGATAAAGGAAGATGCTCTACTTGACCTCGCACTTGAAAAAAAAGGATTTGAAGGCTGTGAGTGGCTTTGGATCTAGTGACCATGGAATGGTGCATTCAGGATCCTGAGAGGAAGGAAAAGAGTGAAAAACAGGACCATAATACTGGGCTTCAAGAAAGCAGAGTTTGGCCTCTTCAGGGACATGTTCGGAAAAATCTTATGGGAGGGAGATGGTAAAAGAAAGAGTGGTTAGTGCAAAAGAACCCCCAAGAGGGGTTGATTTTCAAGGATGACTTCCCCAAACTCAAAAAAAAAAATTCATCCCCATATGCAGATAATCAGTAAAGATGGCCTGCGTGGGTGAACAATGAGCTCCTGACTAAAATCAGACCATAAAAAAAGGAAGAGATACAAGATGTGGAAGCAAAGACAAGTGACCCAGAAGTACCTGTGTCAGTATATAGAGATAAGAAAAGCCAAGACTATCTGCAGTTGAATTTGATGAAGGATGTGAACGGCCAAAAGAAAGCCTTCCAGAAGTATATCAGCAGTAAAAGATGCAAGGAAAACTTACTATAGGTGGAAGAAGATCAAGTTAGGTAGCACTTAAACAAAATGGATGTGCACAGGTCTGTGTGACCTGACTGTATGCACCCATGAGTGCTGAAGGAGTTAGCCAATCATGAGGCGACTCCTGTTTTACTTTGATAGGTCATAGTGATCAGGGCAGGTTACTGATGCCTGGAAGAAAGTAAAAGTCATTCCTGTCTTCAGGAAGAGCAAAAAATGAGAATCTGGGAAACTGCAGGCTTGTCAGCTTCACATCAAACCCTGGGAAAGTAATGGTGCAAATAATCTTATCCAAAAGTCAGAAGATAAGAAGTTCATTGGGAAGGTTGTGGATTTAAAAATGGGAAATCTTGACCTAACCAGCTTGATGGTTTTCTAGCAATGAGATGACCAAGTTATTGGTTGAAGGGCGAGCAATGCATGTTGTTTATCCTGACTTTAGCAAGGCCTTTGATGCTGTGTCCCTTAACATCCTCATACAAAAAAACGATGAAGTATGGACTAGATAAATAGACAGTGAGGTTGATTGTAAACTGGCTTAACTGCTGAGCTCAAAGAACTGTGATCAGCAGCAAGAAGACAAGCTGGGAGGCCCTAGCAATATTCCCCAGGAATTCTAGGGCAATTCAGCATCTTCATCAACGATGTGGGTAATGGGACAGAGTGCACCCTCAGCAAGTTTATAGATGATACAGGAGGAGTGGCTTATACACCAGATGGTTGTGCTGCCATTCAGAGAGATCTCAGCAGGTTGGGGAAATGGGTTGAGAGGAATCTCATGCAATTCACACAGTTCTGCATTGGGGCAGGAATAATCCCATGCACCAGTACACACTGCCTGGATGGAAAGCAACTCTGCAGAAAAGGACTTGGGGTCCTGGTGGTCAAAAAGGTTAATATGAGCCAGCTATTTGCCCTTGTGGCAAAGATATCCAGTGGTATCCAGCACTGCATTTAGGAAAAGTGTTGCCAGCAGGATGAGGGAGGTGATCCTTCCCTTCTGCTCAGTGCTAGTGAGACACATCTGGAGTGCAAGGTCAATTTCTGGGCTCTGCAGTCCAAGACAGACACGGATATACTGGAGTAAGTCCAACAAAGGTCAGAAAGATGATTAAGAGATTACAGCATCTGAGAAAAGAGGAAAGTCTGAGAGAATTGGGACTGTTGAACCTACAAGACCTGTATTGCTTTGCCCTTCCACTCCGGAAGCTGCAGCCTACTTCATGTTGTACCACACTGCATTAACCCCTCCATTTCCTCCACAGAATCTTGAACAGCACATGTAAGAGAAAACTGTCCTTGCCCTTGTTGGTCCTTTCACCAGTCATTTGATCTGTCTCCTTTCTGATTACTCACCTTGACCTAAGTCTCACTGCAGACTTAATACAATTCTGACTTTGACACTCAGGGGAGTTGAAGCTTTTTTAACACCTCTTTGAACCTGTGGCCAGACAATGAACTAAAAGTAATCAACTAAAACATCTTAAAAGCACTAGTGTGACTCAGGAGAGGTCAGGTCAGGTCCTGGAGGCTGATAGAACTGTGTGCCATTTCTTTGTTTATCTAACTACTCTGTTGAAAATGTCAGTTTCAGAAGCAGAAACTGCTTTATCATCTTTGGCATTGTTTTTTCTAAACATTATGTTGCTCTCTGTTTTTCCTCAAGGTAGCAGGATTTAACATCAGTAACAATAATAAGCAGAGCACCCTGCAGATATCATATATTTCAATTCCTCCCCCAAAGAGTCATCCATAGCACCACTGAAAGACGAGCAAGAAAGTTCTGCTCTCCTGTCAGCTCTCACCTTCTAAAGGGAACCACTATGTACAGTTAAAATGCAAGCCAGATTTAGTTCTTTAATGAAATAGTTTTGCTTGTTTGTTTGTTTCATTGTCTTGATATAAGAATAACAGACTCTGCTGACTCATTTCCAAGTGATAGAGATCAATGCTGCTGTATTTGAAATCTTAACCAGTATTTACTTGCCTAGTCCTGTTGAATGAGAACATAATGTAAGAATGCAAGATCAGCCACAATTTGATACCGAACAAAGATTCAGGTAAGTGTATTTCTCTCTTAATATTCACCCAGTTTAGAGTTCTTGAGCTTGATATTGTTTCTATATATCTCTCTGTATCTCACTTCTCCATCAACTTGACCAGTCTCACTGTTAGGCTGTATAGACTTTTATTATCCCCCACATATTTGACAAATGCTTCCGCATTTATGACTACTTTTTCCATTAGAATTACTATAGCAGAAAAATGCAGAGGGATGCAAGATTTAATTCAGAAAGACCCAGAGACTGATCACAGTGCCTGTGACTGTTTGGGGATGCGGAGTGAAGAGTAGCCTTTTGCCTTTCTCCAGGTCAAAGATTACAAAAACTTCCACAGAAATGTGTTAAAAATAATTTAATATGACCTTTTCTGTTTTGGGACACAACACATTTACAGGTCTTTTATTTTGTTTTGTTTTAAATTGCTGTATTAAGTAGGACTAGACTGCAAATGACTAGAGCACATATGGATTTCTAGGCAGACGAGTACTGGTTAGTGTAGCACACACTTCTCTGTTATGGGATGTGATTGTGTAGCTCCCACAATGAGGTCAGAAATGGACTGATTCCTGGCCATGGAATAACTAATTTGAAATGTACTAGATCAAATCTACCTTGATACCTCTGATATGTGCAGGGAAGGAGGAAGGAAGAAAGGAAGGAAGAGTGGAAGGACGTGTACTGAACAAAATGTGTACTGAAGCCCGTGAGTTGAGATAAAGACAGTTTATTAAGACAGGAAAATAATAATAATAATAATAATAATAATAGTAATAGTAATAGTATTACTAATAATAATGTGTACAAAACAAGTGATGCACAATGCAATTGCTCACCACCCGCTGACCGATGCCCAGCCTATCCCTGAGCAGCCGGCCCCCCACCCCGGCTAGCCACTCCTATATATTTTTTAGCATGATGTTAGATGGTATGGAATACCCCGTTGGCCAGTTTAGGTCAGCTGTCCTGGGTCTGTCCCCTCCCAGCTCCTGCTGTACCCCTAGCCGGCTCGCTGGCAGGACAGAGCGAGAAGCTGAAAAGTCCTTGGCTTGGTGTAAGCACTGCTCTGCAACAATTAAAACATCAGCATGTTATCAGCACTCTTCTTATCCTAATCCCAAACATATCACCCTACCAGCTACTAGGAGGAAAATTAACTCTGTCCTAACTGAAACCAGGACACAGTTCCAATATATAGCCTGAAAAATAAAGGCATTGGATAACCATACCTGTTCTTTCTTTGCCCTGTTACAGCAGACCTGGTCACGGGCTGAGTGTTGTTCCTGACTGTAGCATTGCAGGAGCTGGCTATACTCCTCAGCTGCTGAAAGACAAGCCTCTCTCCTGTCAAAATCAAAGAGGAGGAAGGGTTTTTCATTTAATTTTTCATTCTTGCCCAAAGGAGGAATAGCTTGGCTTAGATCATATAAGGGGATTTAAGTCCAGTTCAAAAATAAGACTTGTTTGTTTAAAATGTCATTCAGTCAAGATTTATGTGTAAACTCATTTAGGAAGCACCTAAGCTTGAGTTCACCTGACTGAGCTCAGGCTCTGCTTCACTATACCCCAAAATATATCAGTTTTTGACAATGCTGACTGGTTGGCAGAGCTAGAAATTAAGCACTGCTCTGCCTTTCACATGTCTCAAGTAGGAGTTTTCAGGGTGGTAAATATTCACGTTCCTTGACTGAGTAGGGTGAAGTGGTGGCATGACACCAAAGTGAAGACTTTTATCATAGGAAATTGATTTTGCTCCTCTGGATGATTTTGCCATTCCCACATCTGTTATACTTGAATCTCCTATTTTCTCAGTGCACTGCTGAATACACCAAAATGTTTATTTATTTATTTGTCTGTCTGTCTATCTATCTATCTATTTATTTATTTATTTATTTTAACAAGAAAAGACAGAAAAAGGTCTTAAAAGGGGATTCATGCACATACAGAAGTTAAAGCATGGCAAAAAAAAAAAAGTTAAAAAGTTATTTCTGTCTCATAAAGCCACTGGATGTAAATTTTTAAAGCATACATGTAGCCTGCAGGCCAGAGGTTAGTCAATTTACATCTGTAGCTTTGTGCTCCAGAGCATCTATCATGTCTAGATCTTGGACATACAGGACAACATTTGTGTTTGATCACAGAGTTCACAGATGTTTCTTACAGAACTTTGTCTGTGAGAAAGAACAGAATATTTCCCCCAGTAGATAATTTTGATAACACTTCAAGCCATTTGTCTAGAGAAAGGAAGAGGAACTCAAGTGGTTAGAACAGAGCAGGGTGATGGCTATGCTTTTAACAAGAGCTGGGTGCTATATCTAAAGTATGGTGTGGCTTAGAGGGAACATCACACACAGATCTCCACATTTAATTTGCACTTTATAACAGGTGATTAGAAGCAAAATCCACCTGCACAAAGCTTTCTGGGATTCTCAGATGAATGGTGATAACCAGAGTCTATTTGGCTTATGTTAGATTTACTTTGAGTATGTACTAAGATATACAGAAAACCTGACACGACTTACTGAAGTATTACCTTGGCTAGAAATATTCTCTAATAAAAGGATATACTGCACTTTGTGCAATTTTTCTTTCAGTACCATCAAAGCAAAGCACTATAGAAACTGTCTCAAGGGTGAAGATCTGTACAACAAATTGCAATTTCCCTACTGCTATTACTTGGCATACGTTACACTGTCATCAATTGGCCAAATGTATTCATGATACTTGAGAGAGTTATTTAAACCATTTCTCCTAAACCTGTTCTTTCCTCTTCTATTCTGTTAAAACAATCAGCAGCAGCTTGGCAGCCAGTTGGCAGCCGGCTACCAATCCTTGCTGTAGAGTGAATCACTCACAGTGACATCAGGGAGATTCCTAGCTATCCTCCATGAGATCTATTGATGTCATTACAAGAGGTGATACATGGCCACTTGGGAGAAGCAGTTTGAATAGATGTATATGCTATTGTATATGCTACATACCTAGAGGTAGGTAGATGGAGAAAGACAAAATATTAGAATTAATTTAAAATCTGAACAAGATTTATTCTATATGATTCAGTGCATGATGAATTGATCCCTTGCATGGAGCCTGAGAGTAGCTCTGTGTTGCTTGAAATTCTTATGCTTTTTTTTTTTGTGTGTGTGTGTGTGTCTATGTTTAAATACCTAAAAGTTCTGCTTTTTTGCAGAAATGATAGCCATATATTTTATTCTTCACAGCCTTATTGACTCTGGAACTTGTCTGTAAAATCTACTTAAATATCTGATAATTAATTTAAATACCCTTCCATAAGCCCCAAAACATGGTGCAGATAAAGTTTTTGATGTGAATTTGCTGTAACTTTTTCTGAAGACAGCCTAAGTGCTGAAAATACAGTAAAAATATGGCTCCCATAGCAACACAACTTATGTCTGGTCAATGGAGAACATGGATTACATTCATGAGTTTAGTTTTCTTGAACAAACAAGAAAAAATCTTATATTTCTTTATTTCTTTCCTTTATATCATAAATCTAATCCTTACAATTGCTGAATAATCTGATCCCTTTATAATATGTCATTAATCCCAGTAGCTGTAATGAATATTTAATTCAAATAGCAGCAAGGGTTAGATGTTTGCTAGAAATGTATTTTTACACTAGAGAATATGGTAATGTATTTAAGTGGCCTTACGAAAAATATTGTCAAGCTCATTCTAATAAGTCCCTATTATTTGATTCCTGATGTGTTACAAATATACATTGCGCTGAAAAAGTCTTTCATCAAGGGTGACTTCTTTCAAATGACAAAAGAAAAAAAAGTATCAAGTTTCAGTATTTTTTTTTTAAATATAAACCGAATTTTCCCTTTTAGAAACAAGCTTTTCAGCCACTGTATTCTCTCTCATTTCAAACAAGCTCCATGCTGGAAAGCCCTCATATCTCATTTCCCAAATACTTGCAACAATTCCAGTGTTTACTGATCACAGCAAGGCTCCTTAATTAGACTCACTTACTTAAGCTGTATGAAAAGACCAATGCCAGTGTATGCAAATTGAGAAAAACCTCCCACAGGAGTAGACAGTGGCAAACCCCTGACATCTCAAAGTCAGGATCTGCAGATGCTCTGTATCTCACACAGAGAAAGCACATAATTAAACGGAGAGAAAATAAATAAGGCTGTTTGGCACTATAAAACAGAAACTGTTGTTATAAAGTAATATTACTTGCATGCCACTTTTGGTCTCTATAGTACAAAAAATGTTTTTCAAAATAAGATAATCATCACAAACTGGTGTATTGCCCTTGTGTAGTGTTTAGAGTAGATTTTCTGATAGGTCTCTTTATAGGTGATGCTGTATTTTTACACAAACACAAAATCTATCCCTTTCTGTGTGCTATATAAGGTAAATGAATTGAGTTGCTCCTGGATAACTATGAAATGATGTTATGTTTCTGGCATATTAAAACTAACTTCAAGTCCATATATTTATCTTGATTAGTATATAAATTCAGCAATCTTTTTCATGTATTAATGAAGAGGCAGCATATTTTCCATAACAATCTACAGTGTTTCAATGGTATTCTTACATGTGGATGCTTTTTTTTACTTACTGTAAGAAAGTGTAGGGTGATCCTTTTCTTTCCTTTTGAAAGTTTCCTAGTCTGAAACACCTATATCCTTACTTAGCTTCCTAAATTACTGATCCTGATAGAAAGCTTGATGAGTACTTGCACTTTCATTAATTACATTTGTAAGTTTGAAATGTCTAACTGGGTTCTAAACGTGAAGATTCCACTCTGGGGATAAATTGATTATGACTACATTTCTAGGAGATCTGTAGTTCCTTTCTGCCTCCTCTCATGGCTCAATATGACTGCTCTTCCAGAGGACAGGCTGCAGATATATCCTGGAGATGTTTTGCTCCTGCCAAAGACAAGGCTTCAGGAGGGCAGAAGAGAGCTCCAGCAGTTACTGCCAGTGTAAAAGTAATTTACTTGTCTTGCTTTTCATCCCGGGTTGCAAAAAGAGAAAATTACTTGATAGACACCTTTGCCTTCCTATTTCTTCCTCACCCTCTTTGTCTTTTCCAGGGAAGTTGAGAATTGTCATTCATGACAAGATGAAACTCAGATGCCAAGTAAGCAAAGCGGCCAGTTTGCCTTATGCATATCGGCATATCGGTACACCCACCTCCTGTCTGGTCCTTACCATGTCACTCACATCAGAAAGTGAGGTCAAGTGATCATGATCAGGAGTATTTTCATTTAGAGACACACTGTTAAAGCAGCAGATTTGGAACATGATCTCTGCCAAACTATTTAAAGTATTATATGAACACTGCAGCCTGTGGTGACCTTTTTTCCTGCTCAAACTGCATGTTTTCCTTATCTCAGCAATGACTGCTGAAAAACACCAATCTGAAAAAACTGAAGTGCACCATGACAATTTTTCAGTTCTCTCCAAATTTTCAGATAAAGCCAGTTAGGAAGGTGGGCCAATTATCCACTCTTTCTCACTGTCCTCTCATGTTTCCTGGACTTTCTTATACCCCTCACTGAGCTGGGGAAGTTTTGGTGCTCCCCTGCCCCATCGCTTCCAGATGGATGGGCCCCTGCAGACACAGAGGGCACCAGCCCAGCCTGTGCCACATCTTCTGTGTGCTGCTGACTACCTGCACCACTGGCCAGAAAGCAGCTTGGTGGCCTGGCTTAGCTGTCCCCGGGGCTGTTTGGCTTTCTGGGCAATTAGCTTCTTGGGCTGGTCTTTTTTTCCCAGCAAGTTGACAAGTAACAGGAAAGATGCTGGTGCTGGACACCTACTTGCTGGTTCTGAAACAATACAATGTGGTGAAATTCTATGATTTTCTCTTTTTCGTTTTTTAATTTTCTTTTTCATTCTGATGAAAGATTTCATTTCTCTGTAAAATGATGTGTCCCTTGGCAAGTTATAGTTATGATTCCCAAACAGTTGAGAACTGATCAAGAAAACCACATTTTAATTCTTTCTTGATAAAGAAGGAGATATTTTAAGCTTTCTCCCTATTGCTTCAGGAGGATCAAAAGAAGTACTGATTTTTTTAGCATGAATAATCAGACTTGGAAAAGTTATTTGTGAAGATTAAGGATGATCTTCTTCTTTGATGTGCGTCTTCTTTGCCTTGAAACTGCAAAAGAATTTATGAAGTACCCTTTTTCTTTGTTTCACAAGGTTCAGACAAGATTGTCTTGAATGGAAGGAACTGGATTTCTTTATTTTATTCTTCTATTTATTTTTATTGATTGATATTTTCCTGATTTCTTTCTTTCAGGATTTTACCTTTTAAATTACAATAACCCTTTTTTTTTTATAGTTAAGGAAGACCACAATAATGAAACAAAACCAAAATCAAGCAATGAATTAATTAAACCTTAGATGAGATGTACTTTTAATATTTATTTCTATGTTTTGCAGAGTGAATCTTAGGACGTTTTTCCTTTCTAATTGAGTTCAATGGCTAAGCTTTTATTCTAATAGAGGAATACTTAACTAAACATCTGCCATTTATCAGCCCATTTGTGTGATGTACTGCTAGCAAAGATGACAGGGCTGAAATCCACTATCAGAATGATGACTGTCAGCAACTGAGTTTTCTCTTGGTTTGTATGCAATAATTCATTCATCTGATCAAATGAGTTTGACCTTAAAATTCTGTGAATAAATCGTGTCTACATGATCAGGTTTAAAAAATGATATCAAAGGAAACCTGCAATCATAAGTCTTGTTAAATCTTCAAAGGTAATAAATCTATGTTACAAATTGCTTCAATTTTCTGATAAAGCAAAGAAGCATAAAACTAATCTGTTTTCCTGGGGAACACATGAAATATATATATATGTATGTATATGTATATATATGTATATATATTTATATACATATTTAAAAAACAAAGAAGAAACCTTGAGTAAAGATTGGCACAGGCTTGAGTTAGAATGAGTGGAGAAAGATGTATGTCGTCAGGGGGGCTTGAGTGACCTGTGGCAGGGATTCAGCCTCTTTTGTCCCAGTAGTCAGCAAAAGCTCACTGTCAGATCTGGGTCTTGTCTTCATCCACTCCTGGTTTTCCATTGCTGAACCTGATAAACTTCCTTTCATCAAAGCTCACATAGTCTCAGTTTTGCCAAATAAATCATTTTGCCTTTTAGTTTTACCAAATAAATCATTTTCTGTAGTAACACATATTTTCTTGACATGTTGTAATTAAAATGGTTTAGCCAAGCATGCCGCGTAACCATTTTTCAGTGTATTGATATTCAGTCTTCACCACAAGCATCTCTCCTGCATCCAAAGACCCATTGAAAGACTGGTCTAACTCATCAGGAATTAGGGGAAATCAGGATGTAACTATAAATTCATGGTTTGGTGTGTGACCCAAGTCTTTCCATATAGCTGGAGAACATGAGGAATGCCACCACATTTAGCTCCTCTGTGGTCAGTAGATTGGTCAATGCAGTCAGGCTTTTCTAAAGGCTGGTTTCCCCAGTGGGCAGGTTTCCCAGCAGGCCTCCAAGGTGCTCTGTAGTGGCATTTTATATACATAATAGTTTCAGTGCTAATTCATCTTAACTACCACATGAAGGGCACAGTAGGCATTTTCCTAATGAGCAGCATTTATGTTCTGTTACACTGAATTTAACTTCCTGCAAAAGCATACTGTGATTAGAGAATATAACCCAATAGTATAACAATCTGCAGAATCACTTCTCACATGCCAAATCCTGAAAAAGGTAATTCCCAAAGGAAAAGAGAAAGAAATGTGATACTGCATTTTCCTCCGTATTCAGTTTGCCTCATTAAAATTGTCACAGCTCATGGGATAATTAAGTTTTTGTCACTTTTGCATCGCATTAGTTTGGTAATTCACAGTGGGAGATGTGTTCTCTAGTGGCTTGAAGTATAATTCATTAATTGAGGTCAAACCCTCCTTATAAGCACAGAGTTTACTCCATCACTATCTTAGCTAGCTGTCTAAAAAGTGATACATTGCTCATTTCTTAGTTTGTCATAAAATGCCAGCTATAGCAGGTTGGAAAGCAGTACCTTATATTTTGTCCTTTAGTCCATTGCAGCTCATTTCCCAATGGAGAAAAGAAAGTTGCCTAATCCTTATGTGCTCACGTGGAGTTCACTGCCTAGACTGGGTAATGCATCTGGAATATTAGGCCCTTCAGAAAGGTGATCTTAAGGTGTATACTTAGTAAGGAATTTATCTAAAGCTAGTAGCCACTAGGAAAATCACGCAAAAGGATGTGACCGAAGAGACTCTTGTGGAAGTGTTTTCATTCTTTTAGGCTGTGCATGGGGAGACTTAGGTGACCAGTGATGAAATAAAAACTGTATGCAGTAATCAGGAAGTTTCTTGAAGTATCCAGTTGAAACCAGCTACTGATCTCACCTGCTAGACAGTGATTCAGGTACTTCAACCCTGACAGGCTTAAATTTCTTGTTTGTTGAAAATACCCTCACTTATGGGCAATAAAGTGGGAGATAAGGTGTCAGGATACCTTCATCTTACCTAGTTGAAGCTAGAACACTGTTCATCCCGAACCTCTAAATAATGAGACTATTTGGAGAACGAACAAAATAGAACATGGCTCTGTTGCCAGGTGATTAGTTTAATGTCTGGCAGACTTGTTTTCTTGCCTTTATTGTGAGAGGAAAAATCTGTAAGAAGTGTGACTTACCCCAAAGTTTAAAAGAAAAAATAAATATGAATGGAAGAGAAAAAAAAGCATGATATGCTGACTCTTATGATCTATTGTTTTGTTTATGCTTGCCTTTCAGCATGCAGGGAAGACTTTTGTTCTTGGTGTTATAGAGCCATGCTTTCTAAAGGTGAATATTTCAGCAATAACAACATACAGATAATGAGTCAACCTTTTACTTGGAATTTCATGTCCATTATATGACTTTTCTAATACCATTGCTAGTAATGTTGTATAATTTGATGGTACTCTTGAAGGGGAGCAGTATTTTGGCTGTAATGAAGTGTATTATTCATTAGTATTTTATTGCTGATAGCTTGTTTGTTACTGAGAACCAAGTTCCCACTGTGTATCGTTTTCCTTTATTGCTGTGATTATTACTAGATAATCCAGTGTGATTCATGGATTAAATATGATTTTATTGCTGTAGGTATTATAGTGATAAATAACTGCAAAAGACATGGAGACAGCACTAATTTAAATTTTAATTAGCTGAATTGGTGTTACCAGTTTTACTTAGTCATATTCTTATTTTATAACTCTAATGAGTATAATTGCAAAGAAAAAAATAGCAATTAAAATAATACAGAAGTATTGCAGTGATCAATAAATACTCAAATTTTAACCATAATGGGCTCCATGCATTAGTGAAGAATGTTTTTAATTAATGGTGTAAGTCTAACACTCCTGAGTGTGAGAATCCACACAGTTAATCCCTTCAGTATATTAACAGCATGAACTACTTACCAGGATGGATATCATCTGACTCCAGCATGCTTGGCAGTGTGTAAACTTTTTCTGGTTCCTCCATGTCTCCAGTGTCCCATTTGACAGATCTGCAGCAAAAAGAGGCTAAGTGGCAGAGATGGGAAGAGCTTTGACCAATTTACAGAAGTGTGGAACTGAGTAATTCCCACCCACTTTAAGGTACTTGTGGGCAAAAAGTATCTTCTGTCCATACACGGTTTTTTATTTGCAAACCTTGGGCACCCCAGCTCAGCTGCCTAAATTCAAGATAAGACATTTAAACCTCTGTTCAGCTGACCCCTGATTCAGGCCCAAATTCTACTAACACCCCATATTTATTATTGTCATTTCCCTGAGCCTAAAGATTTTCTTCTGGACATATGCAGCAATACCTCATCAGCTGAGTATGCTGGGGTTTATCTTACATTTAAGTCAAGAAGGGTCCAGAAGCTGTGTGCTACAACCAGTTCTGGAGACCACTTGCAGAATGCATTAATTTTCCTTCCAGAAACTCCCCCAAATTCTGAGTAAATTAAGTATATGTCTACATTGCTCACTTCCATCAGCCATAGTTATGTCAAATCTCTTTTTGACTTTAGATGCAGTAGAAAATGTGAATGGTAAGACACCAGACGTTTGTACAATTGTATATTCAATATTTTCTTAGTGTAGACAAGGCACCAGATTAGAGCAGTTTGTACCAAACTGATTTTTGACTGATATGACCTCAGTAGTCATTGAGGATCATTGTGATACAATACGTGAAAGAAAACAGATGTAGGCAATAGGAACACAACAACAGTGGGAACCTTTAGGGTCAGTGAGCACAGTTCACTTCTGTCTCACAGACGTAATTGCTTCTGTAAATTGGTCAATACCACCATAAATAAAAATAAATAAAAGTATAAAACAGAAACTTACTTTCTTTTTCACCTTCACAAATTCCACTGAAAAATTACACCAAAATGTCAGCACATGGGAAAAACTTCCAGTTTTCAGGGAGAATTTAAATCCATTATCCATCTCTTCATTCCACATGCCTTGTTTGTTTTCTATTCCCAGTTCCTTTTTCCTGTTCATATGTGACAAAGGTGACAAGAATTGTAAGTTGTTTCCTTGAAGAAGCCTCGCCAGGGAATCTTAGTTTCCTTTACCACTGGAAATAGCTTCTGGAATGATTTTTCCAAGTCTGCATTACACTGAAGCTTTTTTTTTTTTTTTTTTTTTTTTTTACGGCGCTTTGCTGCTATACACAAAGTTCATTTTCTGCTTTTATCATTTCTAATTGCTGAAGCTTAGAGTAGAAGTTCTTACTGTGTGTTTCTAACCATTGTACACTCAGTTTCATACACAGTTTATGCCAGTCCTCAGGATTAGCTTGTTCTTTCTGTCTACAACAACGAACTTCTGCAGCTTTTTAACAGGGCTGAATTGCAGTTTTGTTGCACCATTGTGAGTATTTTGGTTCTTACAAGAGGAAGAGGTTGTTTTGTTGTATGTCCTTCATCTTTTCACCTGTCTGGGAAAGAAGGGAGAAGGTGAAGGGGATATAATTCATTGTTGAGTTTACATGTCCAATTCACCTATGCTAATGTTTTTCACTCTGTAATCACTGATCACTTTTTGATCCTATTGATATTGTTTCATGTTATTAAAGCAAAATTTCACCTTTTGGAGAAAGGAGTGCTTTGTTAGTCTAAAAGGTTTCACTGACAGATTATTCACGGTTACACCTTGCAGGTGAGAGTGATAAACATTCAAACTGACTAATGAGAGGACATGAGAGACAGCTACCGCTCTGAGTGTATGGGTATAAGGCAGAGGAAGAGGGAATGCATGATTTTCAAGATGTAAGGGTACAGCAAGGACAGGTGTGGTATCCTGGTTCTGTTACGATATAGGGTAGGTAAGGATCTGATATTTACTTATTTATTTTTACAAGAATACATGTAAACCTCTTAAGGAACTTATAAGAAGTAACAGATCTGAAAAGATCGAACAGTTTTTTGTTGTCTTCGCAAGAGATTGGGCTCCATGGAATAAAATGTGTTTAAATTATTTTCCATTGCAGTTATACTTCTTTCTCTTCCTAGGATTTAGTGCATTTTTATGGTTTTATTTTCAACAGTTGAGTCATCTTCTGTGCTGAGGCAATTAACCCATAGCTGTGCAGATGGGAAGCCATATAGACATTCCTCAAACAGTCTAAGGAGGCAACCTGAAAGGCTAAAACTTGTTTGTGTGAGGTATGTGTGAGAACATAAATCTTTTTTTCTTGAAAAGCTGGGAACAGACAATGATAGAAAGAGTGGTCAACCTCTGTCCATGGGCCAAATCAAGTGTGCACAAGCAGTTGAGCTGTCTGATGGCTGACTCTCTTCTGCCCTCTTTCTTCAGTGGCTTATGACAGTATTACCCAGTATTTATGACTCCTCCTAACCATGCTGCAGATGTAGCATTGAGAGATGAGTACCCATTAGATAACAACATCTGATGGTTGGATGAATGTCAAGCAAGAATGCCTATTGGCTTTGTGACAAACACACATCTGGTCATAAGTTTGAAATTTGCAGTGGTGTATGCTCCTTGAATGCCCCTATAAGAAAGTATGATGCAGAAGCTAGGCAAAAGTTTTTGCACTTCTATGCTGGTACATGAGAACTAGAAACAAAGGAAAACTGAAGTGGAAAAAAAAAGTGTCATTTTAATTTTTTTCAAGTTCCTTAAATTAGAAGGGGAATCATCCCTCCAAATTACAGCAAACTGGCTCTGCTGCTTTACTAGATTGCTATTAGGTCAAGCAAGGCTTACAGCAAAACCTGTCACATAATGTTTCTTTACAGGGTGGATTTGTAATGAATGAACTTGATGGCAGCAGGCTGACAAACAAGACAAATATTGATTACAAATGCCAAAAGGCACAAAAATAAAGCAGGGATAGGTGTCAAGTTCTACTGGGGACGCTATGGCAAGTATTAAGCCCTTGTGTTCAGCTCAGTACTATCCAAATGAAAACACCGTGATGTAGGCAGCCATACAAACATTAATAGCACACAAGAGGGAACAGGCAATTCCTGTGTATTCAGTACAGGCAGGCAAATTATTTGCAGGAAGAAGGTTTCTTTATTTAGTCCGTACAAGGGAAAAATAAATCATATCCCAAGTAATGACTTCTCAAGATCTCCTACAGAGATACTCTACTGGAGTCTGATTTCATTGGAACCAGCAGAAGTTGCTCAGTTGGAGTCAGCAGAGATGAGAATCAGACTCACAGAAGCCCTAATGATTTCACATGCATTTTGTTTTTAAAAAGATTGTTTTAACTTGTTATGCAATATTTTACTCCCACAGAATCCAAAGTTGTAGCTCCAGGACTGCTGGGAGAATGAACAGCAAATACAACTGAAGAAAGCAGCAGGTGAAAGAAAGATCTAGGTAGAGAATATGATCTATATTGAGAATATAGACTGTATGATTCCCTACTCTTTTTTCAGGATAAAGTTAAAATTACACCATCAGGAGTGGGATACAGAAATTTTAACCTGAAAATTGTTTTAATTTAAATTGCAGGTAGCCATGCATGCTATATTTTTTCCCCTTTTGGTAATTCTGTGTGCCTCCGTGGCACTTAGCATGGTAGATATAAGAGCACCATCTTAGAGATTCTCTAGGTCCTTTGGAACCAACAGATTGTCCACACAGGGGGAAGGTGTCTGTAGAATAAGATACATGAAATTAAGCCAAAAGTAAAGGAAAACATATTACTCAGAGACAAGAACAGATTTATTTTTTTTCCTCTCAAAGCAGGTATTCTCAGCATTTTTATTTTTTACCACAAATCTAGTTCATTATGTCACTTACCAATTTTACTCCCAGTGCATTTTTGTTTTGATTTCTAAGTAAACAATGGTTTATTGACATGAATTGAAATGTTAGTTGTGGGTGTAAGAAGTTTGAGTGTGAAGACAGAGTGGGACTCCTGAGCCTCACAGAGCTTGTGGAAAGGTGAGGTGTGAAGCAAATCATGAGATGGTGCTCATGTGAGGATGGGTGTCTGCCTCTGGTCTCCCATGGTGTAGGAGCAGCAGGGCCTGTTGTGTCCTGAGTGTCAGTCACCTGGGCAATGAACTGAGGCAATTTTCTGGGGTGCCACAGAGGGATTTTTTTATGTAGGTGACAGATTGTGCAGGGCTGGCCATCTTTTCATGGCCAATTTCTTGATGAGGACATCTAGAACACAACCTCTGTTCCTCTGTTGATGTCTGAGTGTCTCCTAGCTCAGTACAACACTTGTACCCAGCCTTTGCATACCTCCTGTGGAATTTGCATTTCCTTAAAAGTCATGTCCCACCCCTCACCCCCCACCTGAGAAAATAGTTGAACCATATGAGGATTAATTCATGCAGAAATACAGCTCTTCATTCAGATGTTAAGAACTAATGTATGTTTTTACATGATACCTCTTTCTGTCTCTCCTGCTTTTCCATGGTGTATTTTAGGATAAGAGCTTTCATTCTATAATAGTCCTCTGTTGTAGCTTGCTCTTCAGTAGAAGTCATTTTATATGGAAAAATCACAGTGATGATGTGCAATTTTAGTGCTCAACTACAAAGCAATATTCATGTAAAGCCTTCTGTGCACACAAAAAATGCAGCCTTGGAAGGGGTTAATATTACTTCTGGGATGTGAAACACTTGCTCATCTGGTAGCTACTCAGAAAAATATATCCTTTTAAAAAATTTTGATCATAGGTAGAAGTACCCTGATTACATGAGAAAAAGGATAACATATCATTGTTCTGAAGCAGATCTTCAAATGAGGTAAAATTCTAGAGCTATGCAGGAACAAAAGGACAGATTTTCAGAAGGCAGGATGGCTTTGTTGTAGATATCCATTGCTTACCATATAACCAGACCCTGGAGTCATAGAAAAGTGCAGGTCAAAATGCTTGGACCAAAATCCTTTGCAGTTGCTAGAGAGACTGCTGACTCCTTGAGTGAAGAAGTTCACAAGAGTGAATTCAAGCTAACACTGAAAATCCCTCTAATGACAGTGATGGGGAGACTGCAGAATGTGCAGGCATCCCTTCCCCATCAAGAGACATATCTCACTTTGAGGACTTAGAAGCCAGATTTATGCCACTTTTCTCACAGCTCTACAAATGTGTTATGTGAAGCAGCTGTGTGAAACTCGGAAAAAAGATTTCAGGAGACTGAATGTATTACTCAGCATTGACTTGAAAATGTTGCTGGGACTGATGTACAACTTTGTGTTACTGATTATTTATTTTATTTTATTTTAATTTTATTGTTTCCATTTTATTTGAAGTAAGCTGTTGACTTATTTATTTTGGCTTTCTAGCATACTGGAAGCCTGGACTGCATGAACTGGTCATTTCTCAGAGTATATCTACTGTGATGTTTGCCACTAAAATAAACTGTATATTTTGACTTGAGACTTATGTTTCTTCCTAAAACACAGTCATGGAACAAGTCTCAGGAATAAAATAATTTAATACTTTTGGATAAGTATTTCAGAAAATGATTTATTTAAACAAAAACAACCAAACAAAAACCAACCAACCAACCAAAAGCAACAGCCTCCCTCCTCCCCCCCAGAAAAAAAATTATCAAAGAGAATGATGGGCAATTTCTTGGAGGTTGCTCCTTTCCACCTGGTCATGATCTGACATCTCCTGCTGGTATGCATGTGTTGTAGACTGATGGTTTTCACTGGACTGGAGAGCAAGAATGTTCTCATTGTAAGTCTGTGCTGACATGCCTTTAGTTTTTTGTATATTCAAATCCATGCTGACCTCTCATTTTCTCCCTTCATGTCTTGCTCTTAACTGGGCCATAATTATTCCTGTTGGAGAACTTTTCAAATCTTGATTTAGTGTCTGGTATTGTCAAGAATCCATTTACAGATTCTCACACTGTAGCTACTGAAGTTGGTCTGTGAACTGCAGTAATGTATTCTGGTGTCTGTAGTTCCCAGAGCATATCCTATGGCAACTCACTGATGCCATGTCATTGCAGGGGTCACAAAACTTGCTGAAAGGTTCAGCTCAGTTGACCTTCAAGAGTTCCATTGTCCCTTTGGAATCCTGTCTAGGCATAGCTAGCACTGATGTGGTTTTGCCATGGACTGGTTTTTGTTTAATTGTGAATTATAGGGAAGTAAATTTAACTCAAGGCCATCATTTAATATGGATTAAAACATTTGTGTATATTATAAAAAAAATAAAATAAATCTCATTCTCTAGTTCCAGTCTATGGTAATTTGCCAGCATAAAGGTTGATATCAGATAAGATGTGCACCCATTTCCCAGAACTGTTATCACTAAGTCTGTTGGAAGAATGATTATATAGTCCTCAAGTTCAGAAGCTCAGCCTACTTATTATATAGCTGTTAAATTATTTTCAGATACCTCTGCTCTTCTCTTCCCTGTTTACTATAATTTTATATTTTCAATTCAATATAGAACATAGAATGTATGAATTTAGGGCAGAAATAGGAAAATTTAATGTCTTAAGAAAAAAAAAATCTAAAGAATATGAACTGCAGAAAATCTGTCTCTGCCCTGTACTAGTTTTGGAAAACTCACAAGACATCCATCAACTCCTAATGGCTGACCTGCTATATCAGAAAAGATAACGTGTCACAATTTTTTTTTCTACTAATTAGCTCTAAGCTCTTCAACATAATATGTGTCAGAAGGCTTTTGCAAACTTTCCAGAGAGTGCAGTTTTTGTAATGAAACAATTCATTTACGTATAGCCCCTTGTGTTGTGACTGGTGGGCACCAAGACCAGCCTGGGGCAAAAATGGCATCTTCACATATTTGTGATGCTGGAATTAATTACAGTTAGTTTCAACACTGATTTATTAGCCTATCATTTATGATTAGGCCTAAAAGTATTTAAAAATAGTGTTTAAATGTTGTGAGAAAAAGGTCTCTCATTTGGAAAAGAAAAACTGATGATTCTGACATGATTAACAAAATGATAAACAGTACAATTACAAATTTTATCAGCTATTCATAAACTTACACATTAGTTAAGCTGATCTCATCTGCAATGGAGTAGGCTGGGTGCCAGGTAGACAGTGCCCGGAGGGGAATGTTTTCTTCTCTCTGCCAAGTTACGAATTTTTAGATATGGTTTTGTACTTTCCTGCTTTCAGTCCAATCCTTATAAGTGTTTTCCTTTGTAATTTTTAGATACATTACTCTATATGTTGGATGTGATTTCGTTGCTTTTTTGTAATATTCATCAAAATGCCTGTATTTATATTGCCAGGACATATGTTCTTGTAATTCTGTAGCTTTATTGTTGTCACAAGTGTCAGTTGATCAGTTCAGTACACTCATGGCAAAGAAAGATTCATAAAATACCTATTTTTCTGCAATTTACTGACTAGACTTGAAAGCTCAGAGAGTCATAGAATTAAACTTTTTGTGTATACTCACTGTAGCGCAGGGCTTGTAGCGCTTGTGTTGAATGCTTTGGAAAAAGCCCAGCGTGCTTTTGCACAGGTGAAATCTCAGGGACAAATCTATGTGGGTATGGATGGGAAGCTGCTTGCCACAAATCAGCCCAGAGGCAGCAGGGGCTGGGTATTGTGGTCCAGCTCTTACCTGAGCAGCCTGGCAGCAGGGAAGCCCAGCAGCTGCTCGCACCATACTAGTGCCATGCTGACTGCTTGAGTTTGCCTCTGTGTTTACATGGAGAGAGAGGCTGGTATAGAGCAAGATTAAAGGTTTAACTGCACAGTGATAGTCCTGAAGTTGATGGAGTTAATAGCCTGGCTGTCTACAGCAGTGCTGATGTGCTTGTCAGGCTTTGAATTGTCCTCTTAGAACATGTTCTTGCCACCTGATGTCTGTCTGCCTTACTGAAAGGCCTCTGCACCCTGTCTCTTTAAATTACACTTTGCAAATCTACCACTTGATTTTCTCATTTTCAGCTCTCAAGTTTCCTTCATAATCTTTAAAATGTCCCTCTTCATCATGTTTCCTTGTGAGAAACAGGGATCTTCTAATGGTAATTTGGATCAGAGTTGCTATGACCACAGAGCAGGAACAAATTTGTGCCCAGTAACTCTTAATGATTCATACGGCCCTTAGGCTGGGAATCATCTGCCTTACAACCTTTTTCTGACTAGGCTCTTTGTCATGATTAGTGGTAGCAGTGATTTTGTCTGCATTCTTTTCTTATATTGTTATTGAGGCCTAAGACTGGAGTGAGCAAGGTCAAATTACTGAGTTTAGATTGCTGAAACAAACCAAATCAATTAAATCAAACTTCCATGTTGATGATTTTATCTAGGTCAGTTTGACTATTCTAACCTGAAGCCAGGAATCCCCAAAGATTTATTTGCAAAAGCATTAATGCTTTCTTGTACGAGATATTCTTTGGTGCCATAAGTTACTGCAGAGTACGCATGATGTGATTTATGGAGAAAAGCAATTGTTTTTTGCCATAATGTACTGTCAGAGAGATAATCCAGTCATCTATTAGCAATACAGGTTAATTAAAAAATGTAACAGGTCAAAGGATGATTCATCCTCTTTGATTACTTAGTGTCTTTGTTCTGTAACTTGCATTTTATCTTGTCATTTTACAATAGGGTAGGGAAGTAGTGGAATTCATGCACTAAAACACAGATGGCACAGATTCAAGGCTGTTGCAGTTTGCAAAATGTCCCCTACTAAAAGTCAATTCTTGTTAAGCCTGCAAGATTTTGCAGCCAGTATTAGAGATGCCTGCTGGTTCATCATGTAACTTTTTCTCAAGAAACGTAGGCTAGCATTCCTGCCCACAGGGTTTAATTACAAATGCCTGTGGCTTGAGAATTTACTTGGTAACTTCACATGCCTTACAGGTGACTGCTGCAATCAAAAGCACTTGGTTTGGGGTGACATTACTGCCATCCAACTATTTTATTTATTTATTTATTTTACTGTAAAATATCTAATTGGAATAATCTTTCTCTCCTGTCTTGACAATTCAGTGTGAGCACTTAGGCATGGATGACCTCTGAACCTCCTCACAAGAGGCCGTGGGCAGTGAGGTGCACCCAACCACGACTCCCTGCCACCCATCTCACACATCACCCATTGCACCCGATTGCTCTATGACAGCACTTTTCTGTGGAGCACCCACTTCAGAAATCATATTTCCTACTTTTCGCAGCTGGCCACTGCATTGGACAATTAAAATCTGTTGGTAATTTTATGCACTTTATGTGACTTATGGAAATGAGTTAGGTCTAGGAAGGAAAATTCTGAGCAGGCTTTTTTGTATGGAAGATGTGGTGTTTGTGTGAAATCCAGACTTTGGTTTGAGTGCTTAGTAAAGGAGGTGCTAGAAGGAGATCTCTGAAAAACGAAGCCAATTATATATCCATAGAACTGTTAACATATACCTAAAAACTTTACTGTTCTATTTTTGAATAACTACTGACAAAAAGAAACCTCCTTGATAACTCTGTTTAGAAAAAAAACACTTTTTTATTTTTCTTCCAACTTAAGATTTCTCCCTTAGTTGCTTAAGTCAGACTAATTCTGTTGTTTTCCACAACAACAATTATTCTTTCAGGATCTGACCCACTGTTTTTAATGATAAATGTAAAGCAGACATAAACAACTAACTATTCTTCCCTACTTTTAAGCTTCTCCAAGCACTATGTATTTGAATATTTAAATCAACCTTGAAGTTCTTAGTGTTGCCTCCTTTTCTGACAGACTGAATGATAAATATATATATATATATACAGAAACTTTGCTGGCAGGTAGTATTGAAACTGATCTAAAAGTTCTGCTAATAAAGCTCAAGAGAGGGAGAAGCAGGGAATAAGGAGGTTCAGATGAAAACAGGAATATGAGACATCGACACCTCTGTCTGTGTGGGGGAAGATTCTCAGCTGCTCAGCCCACACAGCATTCAGCAGAGCTACTTATGTGACATTTAAAATGAGATTTCCAAGGAAAATGACAATGGCATTGAGTGAAGGTGGAATCTTCCTAATAAATAAATTAATACTTGGTTTTAGTGAGCTTCACTTTGACTTTATCTAACTTTTGGGGTAGGCAGAAGGAAAGAAACCTGGATGAAATTTTTCAATTCTGAAACTCAGCAAGATTTTAAGTGTTTAATTTGAAATGTACGTTACATTCTGAAATTATTCATTTTTAAAAGTTAAAACAAAACCAACATTCTTTCTTATACAGGTAACTGAAAGACATTTCACTTTTTAATAGTATTAAAAATAGTTATGCTCACAGTGCTCTTTGATATCTAGCATTGTGCTCTTTGGAGGGCCTGATAAGAGCAACACAACTTGTCCTTGATTATATTTCAGAATGTTCTTCTATCTTTCATAGTATGTAGAAAAACCTTTCTGTAAGTTAAAAAACAAAACAAAACAAAAACAGCAAAGTAACAAAAATAACACTGCATTGGAAAGAAACCATGGAACAGAGAGTGTGACCAAATGCCTCCAATGCTCATTAGGACTTCTGTAAATTGAGAGAGGGGGAAATGACAGTGATGGGAAGTGAGTGCAGCTCTAAATGCCAAAAGGAGTGCATGCTTTCTGGTAAACCCTGCTCTATTTGGAGGTGAAACCATTGCTTTCCTTCCCTACAGCTGGTGGGGCAAGGAAAGTTTGGCTGTGTCTCTGCTGCTTCCTGTCAGAAGCACGGATCATTTTAAACTTAAGTTTCTGGGAATAGTCTTAGGCCAGGTCCTGCAACCTCTTAAATAGCCGTCAGTATGTTTCTATGATGGTGTGCACTATGCTCCTCTTTTATAATCCCCAGGGTTCACTTTGGGCTAGAGAATCAAGAAATATGTTAATTAAGCTCTGTTTTATTTTTTTGTTTGTTTTTTAAATAACACAAAATGCTGGGTGAATGCCAGAATTTTGAAGTACTGATCATAATTGGCATTTATGTATGTGGCACTTGGATTTTCCTTCCTTCCTTCCTTCCTTCCTTCCTTCCTTCCTTCCTTCCTTCCTTCCTTCCTTCCTTCCTTCCTTCCTTCCTTCCTTCCTTCCTTCCTTCCTTCCTTCCTTCCTTCCTTCCTTCCTTCCTTCCTTCCTTCCTTCCTTCCTTCCTTCCTTCCTTCCTTCCTTCCTTCCTTCCTTCCTTCCTTCCGTACTTTGGGGAAACCTCTCTTTTATTTAAATTTGTAACCATATTTATAGATAATTTGTAATTAGCAAATCTCTCCTTGGAATATTCCAGATAGCCCAGAGACTGTAATTTGGAAATCTTAAGAGCGTTTGCTTTAATTAACTCATCATTTAATTTGTTCATATGTTAATCAGCTCTTGAGGATCAATAAATTCTCATTCAGTATAAATAAATTGGATTGGGGAAATAGTTAATACTGTAATAAGGGTAGTGCCCATTTGGTCTGGTTTGTGTATGTATTCTGCTTGTTAATCAACAGTCAATTTGAAATGAAACATTGTACTGCAGGGTCTGAGTTGTTTTATTTTCTTTCCATTGGTTAAGAAACAGAAAGATATGAAGTGGGGGGCTCAAGACACTGCCCTGATTAAAAATGAACAAACAAACAAAAACCTCAAACCCTCAGTATGGCTTATAACTGAACTTTTTATTTTTATCTTAAAACGCAGACCACAAATCAGGCTATTCCCATCTTTTACTCCTCATAACATTGAATTTTCTGTCATTTGAGCTTTGGAAACTAATTCCAAGGATTGGACTGAGCGTATTTAATCCTCATCACAGATGACCTTTGCACATTTTCTTTCTCACCAAGATTTTCAAGATGTGCTCATATGGTGATAAAGGCTATTGGAAAGGAGAAGATATTTAAATTAGCTGTTACAAACTTTTGAGTAAAAATGTCTTCTGTGAGTTTTATTTGACTCTTAAAATATTCACTAATTATTTAGGCACAGTTGAAAGATGCTGTAGTGGTCATTTCATAAATAGAGGGATTATTAAACAATATGCAGTGCAGTATCTATCATACAGGCAGAATCCTCATCTATAAGAAACGCCTTGGGAATCTGATCATAGGATAGATACAACACAGGATTGTTTGTATTTCAGTGTTCCTAGATGTAAGAAGGAAATGAATAATAACATTGAGAATGAAAAAAGAATTGAAAAGAATGACAAAACCTATATACAATAAATCTTCTCATCCAGAATTGTCTAAATATTTAAAGCAATTGATTATGGAATTAGTGTTATGGAGATTATTGAAACATACTAAAAATCATTTGAAATCCCCTATTCGCCAACTACTTTTTAGATATGAAGATGTGAAGATATGAAGAACTGTCTTTGTAAAACTTAATAGAGAGTCTGTCCAGTGAATACTTGTCTCTGCTTACAGTGCTATAGATATTGTTTTTTCCATGTTCTTCGCACAACTCCATTAATCTACAGTCCTCATGTGCTCTAAAATTTTCAATACTTCTATTGCATTTCTCTTCAAATGCCTATGTGCAATGACATCAACACAAAAACACCAGTATATCTATAATGAGTGGGTGTTTTTTATCACATATTACTGTGACTGCAACATCTCTGGTGTTAGGACTGATGTGTTTTCAGATGAATGTGTTGTGCTTACTGATCTTTAATGCAATAAGGCCTGAAAACAGACCTAAGGTTAGATACCAAAATAGCAGCTCTGGCTTCTGCAGTGCTCAGTACTTACAAGCTGCATGAAACTACGAAACTCAAACAGCCTTAAAAAATTGGAAAGTGTTAATCGTATTGACAACTTCTCAAGCTTATATAAGTAGCTATAGCTAAGCAGAAGACATAATTGATATTCGTGCAACTTTAGTCTTTATTGCTACTCAAGTACCTGATGCACTGTCTTTTTGCTCTATGTTTCATTAGGACTTCTGTTCCTCAGTCTTACTGGGGTATTATTGCTCTTTACAACATAATTATTACTCTTTTTCAAGCTTTGCATTCTTGAAAACTCTCAAGTAACCAAACCTGTGGCTCTTACTTTGAGCTAAATATGCCCCATGCCCAAACTTTTGCCCTGATGCTCAAACAAAAGAGCCTTCGGTGAAGCTTATACCACAATACTTAAGTATAAATGTTGTGCCATCCTAATGGTTATCTGATTCGTTATTTTTTGAACTGGAAGGCATTCAGAGCTGGCTGGTGGGGGCTATGCAGTCTGTCTTTGTAATGAAAGATACTTACACAGCTGCAGGGAAAGGGTGAGAAGGGCCTCTCACTGCTCCTGCCTGGCATCAGAGGTGTGGGGTTGGCAGCCACCTGTGAGGACTCTGGGTGTGCACGGGGCATGCAGTGCTTGGTTGGGTGGGCTGCCAGCGGGCATCTGTCAGTGCCCTGTCCTGGTGTGGGTAAAATCTTCAGGTATGATGTGCCATATAGCTGCTAAGTGCCATAGCTCATAGGTATTGTTATGTTTTTGGGAAACTGGAGGCTGCAATTATTCAGGATGTAAAGGGTCTCCAGGAGAAAAGTTTTGAGGTTTGATTTTTGGCCAGACTGGCATTTTTACTGTCAAGCTGGTTGGCTTAATCTCAGGCAGTAGGAAAAATCCTGGATGCCATTTCTTGAATGGTAAGTGAATGTGACTTTTGCCGGAAAAGGAGACCTTGAGGTTTTCCTATGTAGTAAGAGGATTAGTATTTTAAGGCTTCCCCGTGGAAATATTTGTTTTCCTAAAGATTATTGTTAAGAAAGAACACAACTGAATCCTGTTGGCTTTTCTACTAACCACTTTCAATGGGTATCTGTCCTTGTTAGGCACTCTTGGGAATTAGAGAGAGAGGAACAGGAAAGATCGTATTGATCTTGTGTGCTGTGTGCCTGTCAGTGGGTTTCTGTAAGGAGTTATTTCATGTAACAGATGAGCTAACACTAATCTTTGTAATTGGTTGCTCACTGATTGTTCTCAGGAGATACATGTTTTGATATGAGAAAGGGACTTGTCTTCCATTCAATTATAGTATGCAAACAAAGTTTAGGCTTTATCTGAAGGAGATTGAAAAGGTGATGGGGAAATGCACACGGCTTATGTTCCCTTCAAAGCTAGGCTGCTCTCCTAGAGAAAAATGTCTGTTTTTATCTGAGATTACTTAATACAAACCAATGTAAACCTTACATTTTCTAATATTTTGTAACATTAAGAGAATTCTTATTTTTCATGCCAACACACTGCCCAACTATAATAATAATTTTACTGATTTATCAAGTGATATAGTGGTGTTTTTTTTTTTTAATATAGGATAGCTCTATACTCACCAGGCTTGTGGAATTCCATAAGCTCTTAAATGCTGACTTCAAGATGGAGTGAAGACTTGAGCTGTGAAGTTCACAGCTGGCTGAGTCATGGGATGTTGTCTGCAATTCTTGGTGCCAGTTGATTTGGATCCACATTTCAGTTTGAGCTTTCCATAAGACCAGGTTGGAATAACCTGGAAATAAGCTTATGGTCCAGACTGATCTTTGTGTTGAAAACAAACATTTAATGTAATCGTGCATTACAGACCACAACAGTTTACATTATTGTGCACACATTTCCTACTATCTAACTATTTACCTTGTGTTATGGTCACATTTCTATTGCCCCTTTGTGTCCCAAGGTTGATGGCAGGGTGTGTAAAGGGGAATAGGGCAAGTCAATGGCAACCTGAAACCTTTACTGGGAGTAAAAAGGTGTTGAGTTGATGATTTCCTCTTCCTCCCTCTGGCTTGGGGTCATTTTTGTATGTTTTCTTATGTACATTTAAATCTTATTCTTTCATTGTTGCTTTGTATGTCTATGTTGTTTAGATTTTATTATAAATTATGAGTTTTATAGATGTTAGTTATTGTCTCTTTTTTCTCTCTCTCTTTTTTTTTTTTTTTCCCCACTAAAACTGTTTTTCTCAGGTCTTTATTTCTTCAGCTGACCACTGATGTGTTTGCAGCTGTGACTGTCCATTGCTAGGCGGTGCCATATCTTAAGTCATCCTGTACCTGTGCTCCTCATGCTGTCTCTCTGCTTCTCGAGCCCTCTGCTGCGTCATCAGGCCTGTGTTTCTTCACAATACAATCTTCTCTTTCTGTCAGAAATACCTCATTTTGCACAGGGTAATTATTTTGTGCTGTTATCTGTACAAGAACTATGGTTGTACATTTCAAAACAAAAAAACAGACAAGTTATTTGGAACCACCTTATCAGGTGAATAATTGCTTTTACAGCCAAAGCAAATGGCAGCAAAGCTGCAGACAGATCACAACAAGCTCAGACAGAGAAAGCTGACAAGACTTGGGACTGAGGCTTCGCCAACTCAGTACGTGCCTGTGGCCAGGGGCTAGCACTGGCAGTACTGTATCACTGGGCTACCATGCCTTCTGATTGGAAAGTGCCAATACTTAGAGGTGCAGCAGGCCATTTAATAGATCTGCTAGATATATATAAAATAACATATATAATATGTTATCATAAATAAAATATAAAATAACAATATTCGGTATATCAATAAAATATAAAATAGCAATAACACCCACATTCTTACCCTTGAATATTTCAGCACTGTAGCAAATAGTTCAGTATGATTCAATACTATATATGCTGGAGTCACTTCCTTTCTCTCATTTCTTCCTGTTGAGCAATACCCAGAAACCTGTGTCTGACTTTTCTAAAATGCAAAGGGAAGACTTATGAAGAGAATCAATTACTGATCTGGGATAAGTATATTAGATTAGAATTTATTTATTTATTTTGTTCTCAACTATGGAATAGATGTTTTTGTTAATAATTTTGTTTCTGAAGCAGTCAGCATTTAATGTAAACAAACTGATACATCTTTCTTCATTAAAAACATAAAGAATTTCAAAAGAATATTTTGCACAATATTTCTGTTACAGTACCCAAATCTAACTGTTAGCCATAAGATTTTCAAAAATTTTAAAGTCTCTCATGGTCAAGAAATCATAGAATGGTTTGGGTTGGAAGGGACTTTAAAGATCAACTACTTCCAATCCCACTACCATGGGAAGGGAAACGTCCCACTAAATCAGGTTGCCCAAGCCCCATTCAACCTGGCCTAGAATACTTCCAGTGATGGGGAATCCACAGGTTCTCTGAACAACCTGTTCCAAATAATTCAGTGAAAATTAAACAGAAGTCAAATGTACTGTACAGAACAACCGTGTTAAGATATAGGGGGTCTGTGAGAGTAATACAGATAATTTAAACACTCAGAATGGTAGAGCCGTTTTTTGTTTAAACTCAGCTCACATTCCCAGGGTTGGGTAGGAGCAGACTGAAATGCCTTATGCTAGGGTACCCAACGTGATGGTGACAGGGAAGTAACACCTAGCCTGTTTGATATGGTACAATATCATAACTTCCTCTGAAATCTTCAGGAACATCTCTTAAACTAGACCAGTGTGAAGAATCTTGTGTCTTGTTCCCTTTTTTGGATAGATGCATGCAAACATCATGAAATTCTTTTCAGTCATGCTTAATGAATTTTGACCATTTTATAGACATTTTTACATATGATATCACAGATGATTCTCTTTCAAGTGATGTCAGAAAGAAACATATTGTGACATAGGCCAGATGTGTCATGTAGCAGTGACATTGTAAATGTAACATATATATTAACAGAAAAATTTCTAACACACTTGCAGCCTGGGAACTGTTAGAGTCTGGGGAATTCCTGGGGAGGAGTAGATATCCCATATTTCCTTAGAGACCTCCAATAGAAAGGTACAAATACTGTTTTTGGCATAGTTGGAAAAATAAATGTTCCCAAAATACTGGATTGTTTTTTTGTTCCCCGAATAACCTTCTTCATATTCAAAAACAATTAGAATTTCCTGCATGACCAACTGGAAATGCAATTTATATTACCGTATGGATCTCTACTTGAACTGAGTGTTTGGGAAAGGATACTGGCAAATGATTTTCTCTTTAAAATGTTGATAAACAGAATGTGTTTCTTTTATTCCCTGTTGGAATTTCTGATTTTCATTTTCTTCCTTGAATTTTCATCCTTTTCTTTCGTTCTTTTGCTTTTTTTTTTTTCTGATGATGTGTCACTTTTTTCATATTCCACATTTCTTGAAGGAAAAAACAAACAACAACAAAAAAAGAGGATGTTATGGACACAGTATACTTTGTCATGTGAATAAAAAGGGTAGGCACGTAGGTCAAATGCTTCAGACTTGTCAAAGACAGTAGATAATTTGCATGAAGAGTGAGTCCATTTTATGCAAAGTGAATATTTTTCTGCCTGAAGAAAGAAATCCTCAAACAAGACTATTTCTGTTAGTTATAATTTAGGAGATGTAAAACACTGTGTTCTCATTGTATGTTAACTACATGGATTAAATGTGGATTTGGCGGTTTTGATATCCAGTGAAAAAAAAACAGGTAGCAAATGTTGCTCGCAACTTCCATTAACATGACAGAGGACTGAATGTGAAGAAAGTGTTGTTTATCTGGAAAATACATGATTAACCAGATATATCATACTGCTTTTTTTTTTTTGATTAAAAGCCAGAAAACATTCCTCCTATAGCTGGCAGACCTGGGTACTTCTTTACCCGGTATTGTTTGTCCTGTTTATGTGAAATGTTCAAGCACACTGTGGGAAAGACTGTGACAACATACCGTTTCTTGTTCAAATTTTCCTTTATATCCTGCACAGTCCAGATTTGTTAACTGTGTACTTTTAATTGTAATTATAATCCTTGTACTGCATTAAGCTCCCTTACTACCTCACTAAGTCCTTATAAAGTTTGTAATTAGTTTTTCCTATGAAGAAGACCTCACTACTTTAAAGTAGATACAGTTCAGCCTTGCCATTCATGTTCAAGTTTTTCAGGTATTTGTGAGCTTTCTTTCAGCTAAGCATGAATCTATTAATGTACACAAAATAGGTAAATATTTTATTTTTCTGCTTTCATTTAGATTAGCTAATTTTGCTTAGGTTTGACCATACTTAGCAGAATAATTGTGATGTGGAAAAGAAAATTAAATTAAGCAAAAATTATATCATTAAATTTATTTATGAACAGTGAATGAAATATTTGCCAAAAAAAGTCTGTTTTTGTCCAACTTACAGGTTTATTACATGTGGGAACAAAAATATTAACTGGAAATAAGATCTCCGGACTTCGGAAAATCTTGAGGAAAAGAGAACATTGTATATTAGACAAAGACAATAGGACTGTGGAAAGTAGCATGTAAGTTAAAATCTATTCTTCCTCTCTTTTTGAGTTGAGTTCTTAAAACAGGTTAAATAAAATTTTATTTCCCAGATAGCCAAAATAAAACTGTAAATTTAACATAACAAATTGGAGTATTTGCTACTAATATGAGATTTAAGTGCAGTGGTCAGGAATACAAAGGAAACAAAATATTTATGTTCACAGATTTTTATCTGGATTTACTTTCATAAATGTCTACTAATGCATTTTTATCCAGCAGTCAGATTTTGACTGTACTGAAGTGACTAACACTAGACTGATTTCACTACTGGGAGAGTCTGAGAACTGCTCTCTTTGACTTGGACATTGAAAGGCTGGGCCTTATATTTCATAAAAACCATGCTTCCCTCTTGGTATTTTCTACAACATGAGATGGAATGGCTTTTTAAACATGAGTTTCTCAGCAAAAGGTGGATACTATTTATTTGAAAATACTTCAGAAAATGTAGACTCTTATACAACAGATATAAATAGATTTTCTAGGTGTCACTATTTTTCACTGTGGGCAATGACACTAAATGCCTCTGTTTTCTTTTTGCACCATCTTCTCTTTCTCTTTTCTTTCTGCTTTCCTTTTAAAAGCAGCATCCCTCCTTCTGCCATTTCTTGCCTTTAGTATGCATCATGCAAAACAGGAAACATCAAATTAACCAGGTTTGGAAACATATTTCTCATGGGAGAAATAGCTAAACCATAACCACTAAGATGAATTGATCAAGTCTCAAAAGCTTTGTAAATGAAATACAAATGCTGCAAAGAAGGAATCCAAAACAATGCAAAGGAAAATCTGCGATGGATTTATCCCTCAGTGTCTTCCTAACGCCAATCATTTGTCCTGTCTGCAAATGCCTTCTCCGTTAGCAGCACTCATTCTGCTGGCTGCCAGCACCTGTCCTGCCAAATCTTTGCTCTTTTCTCATCCACCTCTTTCACTAACTACAGCCCTTTGTTTCTACCTGAACACATAGTCTCATTGTGGTCTGATTCACCATGATATTTCAAACAAGCTGTTGGTCTGATATATTTTACATGCATCAGTCCATTTAATCTAGTCTTACATCTTTTGTCATGTCACCTATTCCACCTAGGATGACCCCTCTCCCCCCCCAGAAACACTCCCTCCCACCACATTTCTCTTTCTAGTAGTATTTCTGCTTATTATTCATCAGCAGTCATTTTCTTCTGTAAATACTATTACTTTACATCCTCTATAAAAAAAAAAACAAACTTTTTTTTTCTTTTTTATAGTCTCAGTTTTATGAATTTAAAAGGCAAAGAGTATCAGTCTGATGTCTGGCGAAGCGGGGCTCTGACCTTTGTGTTATGCCCTTATTTCTTGTAAGCTACACATCTCAAATTAAGATGTTAAAGGCTTAATGTAATATTTTACTGTAAGGAAGCAAGGAAAGTAGTCATTTTCAACCTTCAGATCTGTAATACCAACAAAGGTGGCAGAATTGTTATGATGTATTCTAATTTCTTCTAAACAAAGTTTCATATGCTGGATCTGTGGAAGGTTTTGGAGTTTTTAATTCCAGATCTTAATTTAGATCCTAAAAATCAGCTTCCAGAAGAGATGTTTTAGGAAGCAAGCAGATCTGCATTTTTCTAACTTACTTTCTGTTTTCTCTGTTGTCATGGGATTTTTTATAACAAGGTAGAAGCAATGTTATTTGTATCAAACCAAGAGATCATAATGAAAGTCATCGGGAAGGGAAACAGCTTTGCATAGTGATGTTGCATCTTACCTGCCATTGCAACAAGCAGATGTCGTGTGGACCTGTGCTAAAATCTCTCTCTTACATCTAAGTCCAAAATAAATTCAATAACCTGGAATACATATCCTCAGGCAGGGTGGAAATGAACAGGCTGCTTCCTTGTGCAATTCTTCACATGGCAAGAATTCATTTGTAATTGAGGTGCTTAAGCTTTAGCCCTTAATGGGCATAGCAAAGACTCCAGGAAGTGTAAGACTCATGCTGCTGGTATGGCAGTATGTCATCACAGCATTGAGACATTTTCAAAGTCTGTGTGGTCAGCTAAGACTGTATGTGAATATAATAGGTCAAGAAAAAGAAAAAGGAAACAAATTCTACAGTGTCTCCTGACTTCTTACATATATTCTATGTGTGTGGGAACATAAGACTAAACCGACCTAGGGGTATATTTCCTTGGGAGATGTATCATAATATCTTTATTTGAATGTTTTATTGCAAGTGTTAGGTTTTGGATGTGCATGTTTTAGGAACTGGGATGGAAAGTAGCATCTAAATTATATTTAATCTCCATGTTGTCACTGTCTACTATCCTTACCCTCTCTTTTTTATTATTTTTTATATTTATTTATTTATTTATTTATTTATTTTCCCCTGGATAGTTGCCTGGATGGAAGAAGAGGTTGTTGGTTATTTGGGGATGATTCAGCTCTTTTTACACATTTAACTGTCTGCTGATAGCAGAGGTGCTGGCACATGCCTATTGCAAGTCTAATTGGCAATGCAGACACAGTCTTGGCCAGGCTGGTACAGGCTCAGCAAGCCCAGAGCTCTCTGGTCACGTTCTACTTACTGCCAGTACTTTTCCACAGTGTGTGTGCACTCATATCTCTAATCAGGAAATCACACAAAAAGGGGAGTCTGAACATAGTTTACTGCTAAGTCCTACATCAAACAATGCAGCTGCAGCCCTCTGTTTGGGGGTCCACTCTTCTTTAACTTGGGTTGAGTCTGTCCCTGAAGCATCCCTAAATTCAGACACTTCGGAAAACCTGATGAGACAAGAACCCCTTGGCTTTGCCTCAAAACAGAAAGATTGTGCAGCAATCTTAGCTGGCGTAAACTGCCACGACAGTGCAGGTGACAACATGCCTGTGGATATGCACCCAGCAGGTGGTGTGCTTGGGCAAAAATGGGACCTCCCCAACTCCACTGCAACTTCTTTTATATTTATTTTATTTCATTTTATTTCATTTTATTTCATTTTATTTCATTTTATTTTATTTTTATTATTTTAATTTTATTTTAATTTTATTTTCCCCCAGGGCTTTAAAATTAGAAAGGACTTTTTCTTTGCATTCTCTTTTCCTCTCCTCTAAATCTCCTAAGGGTGCCTTGGTGATTTTTTTTCTTTTGTTTGTTTGTTTGTTTTTAAAGTGGACAGTTTTTTGTTCAAGCAAATCACAACCAGTTGAGTTGAAAGAAAAAGCAATATATGTGTTTGAAAGTGTTTCTCTCCAGCTCCCAAGTGCTGTTAGAACAGTCAGGAGGTATATGGGCACATGTGGCAGAAGAGAAAAAGCTCTAATAAAGTTAGCTATGATTGCTGAAAAGAAATTTTGTGCTTATGCTTGCAGAGACATTTCATTTTCAGAGATAGTTGTTTGTTCAAAACAAACAAACAAACAAGTAACAACAACAACAAAACAACCTCCAAACAGGAGATATTTTCTTTTTGCAAAACAGGAGGTAAGATTTAACAAAGACTGTGGTTGTTTGTTTTCAGACAGCAGCAGCATTGCATTGCTTGCCATATTTGCATATTGTTGCTACATATCTTTCAGGGTATTTTGCACAAACTAAAGGTGAATTACACGTGTTGTTTTTTTGGAAGTTCTGGGAAAGAGTGTACTGTGAATGAGAATGCATCAAGTGTTACTACACTCTGAGGTACAAACTCAGCAAACACGTGCCATCCCATTTGTAATCCTACTAAGTTTTGGTTGTGATTGCAGCATGTATAAGGTCTGGAATTAAAAGTCATTAAAAATGTAGCCCTCCCACTTCAATCCATGCATTCAAAAATCAAACCACTTCGACGCCCTTAGACTGTATGCAGTAAAACACAGAAAGTAGAAATAAAAACAAATTCATTATTCTTAATATTTTGTGTAGAATATTGTAAATGTAGATCCAATGCTACTGGCCTACTGCTGGTGTAATTCCTGGAGTTCATGGAGTTGCATGAGTTCCCCAGCTGAAAGATGAGACACCGCAGCCATACAGGGCTGTAGTATAACCAGATCTCTTTAGGCTTTGGTAGGTTACTTCTGATTTTCATTCATGAGAAAGTACAGTCTCTCTGGCATGATGGTCTCTCCAAATATCCCAGAAGATTCAGGAGAAATTCAAAGCAGGAACTCTGAATACTTCCAGGGGCATCCTGGAGTACTCAAATCTCTCCAGCAGAAAGTAGGAAAAGTCAGGGGAGACCAGTCAGCTGGTAAGTGAGAAGTGCATGCACTTTCCTTTATTTCTTCACATTGGACTGTGCCCTCAGGGACTCACCTTTAGGTCTGAAGATATCTGTTTGACCTTTTGTAATCATTTATGTGATCAAACTGGTTTCCAGTCCTGAGAGATGCCAGAGTTCTGATCAGTACATTGAGTTTCTACAGTACGAGGTGGTGTGAAGGACCGATAACAATGAGGAAGAGAGAGAAACTGGGGTGCTCTAACATCAAGAAATATCACTGCAGGATTTTTCATCTCTTTCAAAAAAAAATTATTCTGCAGCTGGGTGTGATTAGGTGGTAATGACTGTGGCTCATGCTAAATACAACTTTGTCAGTAATGCTGAAATGCTTGTCCCCACTTACACTGTTATTGATTCTTATTCTCTATCAGTGGCAGCAGTAATTATCTGTCTACAGGAACATATAACTTTTCTTTTATTAGGTTTCTTTCTTTATTTCTTTTTTCTCCTGCCTGGGGTAGGAGGTGATGGCTCATCTCACTTTGCAGCTTCAGGAGTTGTCCACTTGTGGGTAGCAGCCCAGACTTCACCCTCTGAATCTGTCTTCCCTTAGTGCATTGCAGTTACTGAGGGTTTGACTCTCATGCTGGGGATGATGAATATCATTTGTTGCATTTATGTACATGAGGGAAATGAATGTTCATCTTGACCCATATGGACTTAAAAGCTATGACACTATTTCTTATGGTCATGGAGAATGAAGCATAGTGACTCACCTGGCCTTTTGCAGGCCTCTCTTCCCAGGCAATTTTCATGCTTTTCTTATTTCTGGTCATAAGTAGAAATAAATAACCAGAAACAAACAGACAAGCTTGCCAAGATAGCAGTGAGTCATAAAGGAGATTACATAGTTTCTGAATTTAGATGTTTTTGTTCTTTCTCTTTTATTACTTGTTTTTTTGTTGTTGGTGGTGTTTTTTTTTGTTGTTGTTGTTTGTTTGTTTGTTTTGGTGTCCTGGGATGGATTTGTTGGTCTGCTGTGACACTGTTATTTGGATTTTACTCCTCTCTAAGCAAGAAGGCTGTTCAATGCATGGAAAGTTCTGACTCTTATTTATGGCTAATAGTGGAGCTGCCCTTGAGCTGTGAACAGCCATGCAATTAGTAGGCCTAAGTTTCCTTATTCTAAATTTTGTTTTGAATGCAGATAGTAAGAAAAAAACTTTGCCAGCTGGTGAGCAGTTATTTACCCTATCTTCTCTGCCAGTGGGCTTTTAGGGAATGTAATTCCGGACAGAATCTGGGCCAGCATACTTTAACTCTGTATTATTACTATTGGACTGTCCTCCCACATCTGAAAAAGTGTTATTGAAGCAGGGAATTGTGTCTTTAAAAGCTTCAACATGCGTTTAAGTACATATTAAGCCATGAAGTAGCTTCAGTGTGACATTATTATTATTATTATATACAAAGAGGCTTAAATAGCCTGTCCTGCATAAAGCCAGGAGAATCTTTTGGTACATAGATTCCTGAGATGGAGTGACTGAATCCCAACAAATCATGAAATCAGAATACAGGATTTTTTATCATTGCCTTTTCCTTTCATGTGTGGGCACATCTTGTGTTCCAAACATTGCAGTCTGTCTTCTGATTTGCTTCCCTTAATATACTCTTGTACTTCTATGTCCCTGAAGCACTCTTCAGTGATAACACCCCCCCCCCCCCCCCCAAAGTCCTGTACAAGCACAATGGGGAATCTAGGATGGCATGGCACAAGGGGAGCATAAGGATGCTGATAGAGTAATGTAGTGTTTTCATTTGAGGAGCTTCATCCCAGATGTACATTAAAGTGCAGAAAATATTTATGGTTATGTTGGACCTTGAGAAAAATCAGACAAGGTAATGGTATAAGAGCTTTTTATAGGGACAATAAATAATATATATTATATATAAGCCTTGGAGCCATAAAAATCCGTCTTTGGCCACCTGAATATTTCTGTATTACCATTATTTCATAACACTCTATAAATAATAGTGTTTTTCTTAGACCAAGGCATACAATACATGTGAGGTTTTTGAACAAGTCACTTTTTTTTTTTTTCCCTAAAGTGTAATGAATGATACATTATTTATTGTAAAATTCAGGTTATTCTTATCTTTACTCAGTTTCTGAAGAGAAGCTCAGACCAATATCCAATTTCATAGCTGGAGATATTTGTAAGCTCAAAGAAATGGTGCAATCAATGGGATCTGAATGTCTGCCTATCAGATTGGGTTATGTCTCTTTAGGAAAAAAAAAAAAAAAACACAGGTATTTTTCTTTCAGAAGGTATGTAGAGACTGAAATGCTTCAGAGCAGCACAGAGTTGTTCATGAAAGCACACTGTGTCTGTTTTTTCTTCTAAAACAGAATGATTGGTACTGAACAGCATGGAAAATAGCTACTGGAGAGCAGAGCCCTTTGAGGTTTAAAGACAGGACAAGCAGGAGCAGCATCCTAAATGTTACATGTGCATATACACTGCAACACCTTCCAGCCTCAGAAATATTATCATCAGTGATACATACTTATAGATATATTTATTTAGTTCTGACAGCATCAGACCATGGTTACTATTGTCATTATTGGTGGCTATAACCAGTAAACAACTGTATCAAGATAATGGGACGTGTATTAAAAGCAAATATTACTGAGCCCCCTTAGTTACTTCTAGTTCAGCAGAGCATGAGGGCTTTATCTCCATGCTGAGGGAAAAGATAATAGCAAGCCTGGAGTCATGTGCTGTCTGCCAGCTCAGACCCTTATAGGATCCAGCTGTTAAGCCTGCTGTTTTGTTTTGGCACCCCATATCATAAAGAGCTTCCAGGAGTTTCTTGGTTCCTATGATCTTTTTTTTTCCTAGCAACTCTTCTTGACAAATGAAATCCCCAGCACACTGTCTGTCCATGGGTTTATCTGGCAATTTGGGGAAAGAGGGTATAACACATTCTGAATTGTACTGTGCTTTGCCAGGCAAAGCTTGATGTCATAACATTTTCTTCCATAAATGTTTACATATGTATTGCAGTATTCATAAAACAAAAAAAAAGTCAGCTGTTGGCAAACTGAATGTGTCATATCACTACTCTTTTCTACTTGCGTCACACTTCTAGATGATGCTTCTGACCACCAATATGCAGTTTATGTACTTCAGACTTCTGTTGGGAAACACAGCAAAATTTCTGGTAGCAAAACTCTTATTTATTCCAGGCATTGAGTTCGGATACAGCTGGACCAACACAGTCCCAGGACCTATTCTCTGGCCCTGAAAATGATGGGCGCATTTTGTCCATGTCTGTACTTATAAATTACCTTATCATTCAAAATACAGTGGCTGTATCTAGATGTCCTCATGGAAATTGTCCTTGGCCTATAAGAAATCTAAGATCATCTTCAGGAGTTGTCTGGGAGTGTGCTACTTAGCCCCTGGTTCAAAAACATATTAATAAACTTACAATAGTCATACAGTAAAGTAGCTATAATTATGTACCAAGAAGATAGCATTGTTGAATTTACCCATTTAGAAGTAGTCAGTAAGAGTTGGATTCCCCTGAAATTGCAGGTTTCAGATTTTTTATTTTTATTTTTTTTTCTGGTTTGGCTGGTCCCACAAATGAAACAAAATAGTTAAAAGTTATGCAAGCTCTTTTCTGGTCACCATACCCTCCTGGCTAGACTACTACAATAGGGATTGTTCCCTTCCCCCACACTCCGTTAGATGATGATGACTGGGTGGAGGGACTTCTCTAAGCCCATTGCTCAGATATTTTTCAGGGCTCCTGATGGCTCCCATGGTCAGGGACTTTGTTGGACTGCAGCAGCTACAACTTCTAACCTCAAATGCTGCCTTTGCCAGTAGAACAGCCTGAATTATTTTAACACCTGCTATGGCCTCCTGAGCTTGAATATATTGTACTGACATTCTGCCTCAGCAAGACATCAGTAAGATGGCATAATGATCAGTTTTCTGTGGGCTAGTGAAGTGTCTAGGCAGCTTCTTGGGCTACTGGGATGTCTAGGCAGCTTCTTTAAGCATCTCTGCTTCTCTTTTGACCTCTATAGCTCCTTTCTGACTGAGGCATGTATATCCTGGATGATCTGGAAGTTAATTTGATAGCTTCCATCCTGGCTGCCAGGTTCCCCACATCTGTGAGGCTCTCTGTCGGCTGCTCAGGTATCTAAATATGTACAGATGAATTTCACCCTATACGTGAGAGCTAAACATTACACTAACTCAGCCTTTTCCAGCGCCATCCTTCCATCTCCTGTGCAGGCCTGGACCTTGGCATTGTCTTCGGCTGAGCCCTTGCCATGGACTGGCTCTGAACTTGAAAGATTCCCTTTGCCTAATAGCTTTAAAATGCAGATGCTGCTCCATCCTCTCAGCTAGCTCCATCCCTCATCCTTTCCTAACTTGATTATTGCAACATCTTCTCTTCTTGCTCTGAAAAAGACCATCCTGCATTGCTTATGTTTATCCACAGTTCTGTTAAGTCTTACTGCTTTCCGTCTTAAAAATTTTGGCCCTATCTTCCTCCTCCATGCATCATTCTTCCGGCTTTCCATTGTCTATTGCATCTGAGAGATTTATTTATTTATTTATTTATTTTTCTAGGAGGTCATTATTGGCTTCATCCTGACTTGTAGATTAACTGTGCCAGGGGCACAAGTAACAGTGCAGAAGTAGGCTGTCTGCACTGTTAAACTGTTCAGAAAGTCCTATGCACAATTGTGGCTGACTAGTGGTTTGCCAGGTAATTTGTGTGACAGTTTGGGAATTAATATTGGAGAAGCTATTAACCATAGGCAGTTTGGATATGGCCATCCTACTTCCAGGCCAAGTTTAACAGAGTGAATATGACCAGACTGTGCCAGCTGGTCTCAGGATGAGCAAAGGCACTCTGGCACTATCTCAGGACATCTGTGTAGTGTTTCAGGCTTCTGAGGATCAGAAATTGTGGTGGATTTCTACAGCAGAAAACTAAAGTGCATAGTCAGAAGTAATTGAAAAGTGTAATAAAATTGTCTTTGTTACATGTTTTCTCTTGGGAGTTACACTCTCACTGTGTTACTTAATTACTGCTGCTTAATATTCCTGCTCTAAACAAGCTCTTGGTTCCCCTGAGATTATTTCAGTCACCTTTACCAAAGTTTAATGGTTCAGGCAGTGATTATAATTTTGTTATCTTGCAACAACTCTATAAAGTAATTGAATTTTCAGCCTTTCAAAACGTGGAGACATCTGCCTACAAGTTGCCTTTTCATGAAGAAGGGAGAGAGATTTTTCCAAAAATTCAAAAATGCTATCTTCAAAATCATGCTATTGTTATAGCCTCTTCTCTGACAGTCTCAGACTTGCCTTTCCCATGTATGATTTAATTTGTTTATTTCTCACAGATGATTCATTTGTTGGATCTGTTGTTGCACTTCAAGTATTGTTATTGAATTAAAATGTTGCCTATAAAAGTATGGCTAGATACCTTAACCTCAAGAGTGAAAGCTTCAAAAATGTATTAATATATAGGAAAGCATTTATTATGAGTGGCAAATTTTGTTACTATGTAATATAATTACAGTGGTCAGCTGTTTCTCTCTCTAGTTCCTTACTGAATTCTATTAAAAATTATTTTGCAAACACTGGGAGCGTCAGACACTGCAAAGACTGCTTAACTGTGCATAACTTGTGTTTTCCAGAGAGCCTTTGTTTCCACAGATGTGTGAATGATTGGGTGAAGTTGTCCTCTGGTGGTTAAGATATTCAAATACCCAATCATTTACTGCTAAGGGCAGAAAACTCGGCTGGTATTCAGGAAACCGGGATTTCATTTCCAAAGCTGTGTCGGCCTGATGGATGACCCTGGGCAGTCATTCTGCCTTTGTGCCTTATTTTCTCTTCTGGAAAACAGGAAAAGTAAGTCAGACGCTGATACCTATTGGTGAAAAGCAAAGCATAATAGATAGCCATTATTATTATTATTAGTCATAAAATGTTATCCTGTACTTTATGTAATCTTTTATTTATTTATTTATTTATTTATTTAAGGTAGAGAAGAAATTTCAGGTCTCCTTCACCAAGTGCATATGATGCTGTCACGAGTTAATGAGTATAGCTGGTTTTCTTCTGTTGCTGATTCTGATTTAAGCAAAGCAAGTGACTTTGAAGACAAAGCATAAGAAATCAGTCCTTCATTATTATGGTTATGTATATGTATGAAAATATGTAACAATTACTGTTTTTTCACAGGTTTCAGTTACTTGTGAGTACTTGTCCACTCTTTAGTTTTCCACACTATAAATTGTTCCAATATCTAAAGACATTGCAGACAAAAATGTTATTTATACTCCCACAGCAGTGATTAAGCAACAAAAATGGTATTAGAAATTGTTCAGTAAAAATGGAGAGAAAAGATGAGGTGATTCTGGTATGCCTGTTTCTGTCTGGGCTCTCTGTGAATCCCTCCCCTCCCCTTCCTTTCCCTCCTCTTCCCTTCCCTCTTCTCTCCACCTGGAAAACAAATGAGGGGCTCTGGGGTGTGAGCACTGAAGCAAGCTCTACAGGTGATGTGGCAGGTGTCAGCCCCTCCTCCCTTTCAGTCTGGATCTGTCCCAAACACTAAAGAGCAGCTCTGTAGGTGGAACAAATCTGCAGCTCTTTCCTGATGACTGACAGAGAGGGTCTGAAGAGAGGAGAAAGTATATATCTTTCATGGTCTGATTCTAACCCATAAGGACTTGGGAATCAGGCAAGAAAGGTCTGTTACACAAAAGAAAGTTGAATTTAGCTACTAAATGTAATATTTCTCTCCATTGTCTTCATCTCTTTACCCTAGGATGTTTTCTTTCTTATCTAGCAACAAATCCTTAAGGCTTAGGTAATAGAATGATTGATAGAATTTGTCAGAGAAATTTGTGAAGTGCAGGCACTTTTGTGTTTCCTACATTTTTCAGTTTTTCAAAGTGCTGGTAAGTTCTGCAGTTTTCTGACAGATACAGCTGAGTTAACCACAGGAAAATGCATAGGCACATTTCAGCAGATCCGTGTGTGTTGCAGCCTAGGAACAGCCCAGGTGCTGCTGTGGTAGGGCTTGCATAGACACAGATCTTATTGTCACCTGGCCCTGCTCTGAGTAACATCACAAGAAACCTTTCCTCTCCTGTGCCAAGCTGAGTTTGTAGGTGGGTGAAGTCAGAAAGGTCTGTTTCTTTGGTACCAGGCAGGACTATAGAGAGATCAGCAGTGGTCAGGAACCTGCAATGCGCAGCTGGGGCCATGGGACTCCATGGGCTGCATCTCCAGTGCACTTGATTTCTGCATCCGAATCAGCAGTACTTCTGAGTGAGAGGAGTGGGAGTTCAAAGACACATCCTTGGGCCTCCTGTTTCTTCCTTCCTGGGTCTAAGCAGCTGTGTGTTCATTGCATATGCTTGTTGGTTGCATCTCAGACTTCCATCTCTCTGTTCCCTCTGTGGATAGCACAGAGAAAGGCCTCTGACTTTTTCACTGTAGCTCAGTGTCCTGGTTCCAGTTAGGACAGAGTTAAGTAGCTCATAGTAGCTGGTAGGGTGCTATGTTTTGGATTAGGATGAGAAGAGCGCTGATAACATGCTGATGTTTTAATTGTTGCAGAGCAGTGTTTACACCAGGCCAAGGACTTTTCGGCTTCTTGCTCTGTCCTGCCAGCGAGCAGGCTGGGGGTGCAGCAGGAGCTGGGAGGGGACAGACCCAGGACAGCTGACCCAAACTGGCCAAAGGGGTATTCCATACCATCTGACGTCATGCTAAACAATATATAGGGGTGGCTGGCCGGGGTGGGGGGGCCGGCTGCTCGGGAATAGGCTGGGCATCGGTCAGCGGGTGGTGAGCAATTGCATTGTGCATCACTTGTTTTCTTACACATTATTATTGTTAATACTATTACCATTATCACTATTATTATTATTATTGTTATTATTATTTTCCTGTCTTAATAAACCGTCTTTATCTCAACTCACAGGCTTCACTTTCCCGTTTCTCTCCCCCCATCCCAGAGAGGGAGGGGGGAGGGTGAGCGAACGGCTGTGTGGTGTTTAGCTGCCAGCCGGGTTAAACCACAACACTCAGCTAATTGTAAGAGTTACACTGCTATAGATGGAGGTTTCTAATTAAATGCTCTAGAGATTTCTCTTAATTTCTCTGACCTCATTTCAACATAGGAAGTCAAGCTGACGCCTAATTTAGTGCATTAGCCATTTCACTGAAGTCAACGGGGTTGATTGCAAACTCTCATGAGTATGTCCCTATGCATCCCTGCCAGGCAAAAATGCAATGTCTCTGCACTTCACAAATCCCGAATGCTTAGGGCACTTAAACAGGTATTTTATATCTCTCAGTAGTTCCTTTAGTTTCAGGGAATGTCTTGGGCTTAAAATTAAGCACATGCTTAAATGATTTGCAAACTATTCTAAATTACATAAGAGTAGTAATTTGCAATTATTCAGAACAAAATCAAAGAACTTGTGAAGTGCATTGAATTCCTTAATAATTTGTGAAAGTTAGTGCAAGAGCAAACAACATGGTAGATAGGAGAAAAGTCTGTTCTCAGGAAGGTGATCTGAGCAAAGGCTTGGAAATCATTGCTTCAGCTGGCTGCATGGATCAGCCTCCTTGGTAAGGCACAGGATATAAGTTGTTGCAACAGTGACAGGAATTTTCCTGGCTTCAATGCATTGGAAATTTCCCATTAGATGTTTATCCAGATTTAACTCAAGGTCTGCACATGAATTATTCAGGTGAGAGAGCATAATTTCAGTTAGAACAAATACTGCAGGAAACTTTATAACACTGCAACAAAATGCTAAATCTGAATCTATTGTGATTAATTATGAAATGAACTAATATGGAACTATATAACTGAAGCTTTTGTATTTAACTGCATCTTAATGACATCTAGCTACCTGCTCTATTTGCGTCTTTAGCCTTGCTGACATATCAATAAAAATAAATCAAAAACTCCCTTGCTTGGTCCTTTCAACACAATTGTCCATGAAAACAAGAGGACCAAGTAGTAGCTTTGAACTTGCGTTGCTTAAGTCCAAATGAGACATCCATTGTAACATGAGAAAAATCAGGAGGAAAGACTCAAGCCTTTTTTTGTTTGTTTACTTGTGTTTTTTTTTTTTTTTTTTTTCTCATTTACTTTAGTAGTTTTGGAAATTCTGCAGAGAAGTGTATGTTTTCATAGTACATTAAAGATATCAGGTGGGTCATATTAGATGCAGATGCACTGTTTCATAGTGAGTCGGGTGCCAATGTATGTGAAATTCAGAATTCTTTGAGCCTAAAGAAAAGGTTTGATTCAGTTAGTGGAAAGTGTGGGGTATTGTTATACTTTCATCTAAGATCTTTTAAGAATTAGATATATTGTGAGTCACTTTCCCTATTTTGTGCTATTTTCCATTTTTGTAGCACCTCCCTTCCTGACTTTAGCAAAGCAAGTTCCTAAGTACTGTGAGAAAGGCTGTGCTCCTAATGATAACACTGATGATGTTTGCAGAGCCGGGAAGCCACGTGAGAAAACTAGTTATGCAGATCAAGAAGGATCAGATAAGCATCTAATTCAGTGGGATCAGAAGTGGAGCCACATATTAAGAAAAACACTTGATATGTGTTTTCAGATTCTTGAGTCTGTTTTAAGCACACACAAGGAGAAGAAGCTTAGGTGATATGAAGTTGAGGGAGCTCTGCTAGGCCACATCTGCTTAATACCTGGTGCAACGTTCTCCTATTGCTCTTTGGTTCGTAATTCATCTCATTAAAAAACTTTCCACTAATTCAGTGGAACTGCCTAGATGATAATATATATTAAGATGACTTGTAACTTCTGCAAACAAGGATTTTTTTTTCTTACTTGGTGCAAGGAAGTGAGAAAGGGTAAAACAAATGAAGGGACAAAAAAAAAAAAAGGATGCATTTCTTAGAAGCACACATTAGAAATAAAATGAATAGAATTTTGTAGAATTCACCATTTGATGCTGGTTTAATTGATACTGGTAAGTAGTGATTAGATAGTAGTCTACCTAGTAGCTAGGTGTGGCTAGCAAATTTTTATCTCTCTCAGTTACAAGAGACAACAGAGTTCTTGGAACAGCGTACCATAGGTTGTTTCCTTATTTATTTTCTATTAAATGTTATGGAGCATTTCAATACTTTTAATATCAGAACAAGTAATATTAACCTGTAGCAGGGATTATAGATTTTATCACTTACTACATTAGACTGTATACTTTCAATGTGCTAAGCCATTCATTTCATCTATTAATGTGCTTTGCAACAGATGGACTATATTAGGCCAATCATTTGGAGAACATATATGATTATCAAATAATGGATTTCTAGTCTTTTCTTTACACTTTTGGAGTCTTGTTCTTGTACAGAATATACATACTTAATTCACAGATAATAAACCTCTATAAATTTTTCCTAACTAATGTAATGCTCTATAAATTCTCAAACATTTGCTGAACACTAAGAACAGAATAAACCTAAAGAGGTGGAGAGGGCCTGATGTCTTTGTGCTGGAGCTTTTGGTAGGAGGGCTTGACTAAGGAAGGGCTGGGGACAAGCAAGTAGATACTCAGAGAAAATGGGAGCACTTGGCTCCATTTCACCTTGCACTGGGAAAAGGGGGAGATTGTAGAGATTGGAGTCGACTAAGATAGCCTACAGTTTGCATGGGGTCCTTCAGGTATTAATTTATGTGATGTCCATACTCTTTACCAGCCTTAAATCTCCTCAAAAAACTCCACCCCATGACTGCCCTAGCTTCCTCCTTTCAGGCATCATACCCTCTGCTCCCTGCAGTTTCTTGACAGCATGTTTTCCTCCAAGATGTTTTATGATATTGTACATCCTCCTATCTATCAATGGAGTCTTCTCTGGCAGCTTTACATCATACAGAGCCTAAAGTGAAATGCAGAGTGACTTCAACCAAAGGAAATTTCTCTGAGGCTCAGGAAGGTGTGTTTGGTGCCTGGTGCTTGTGTAACTGGCTTCATTTATCTTGTTGAAATAACTGAGAAGGTACTAGCACAGTAAAGAAAATCTACCACTGCCTTACAGGCAATGCTTCAAGAAGAAATTCAGTAAGAAAATATGTTATCTTGTAGAATTTGTGCAGTTATTTTCACAGAAGTATTCATTTATCATAATGCCAACACAGCACCTTAAGTAAATGATTTTACTTGGTTGTGGGTTTAAGGCCAATAGTTGAGGAATAAGACCCATAACATCAGAGACATAGGTATGAAAGAGTAGTTTCTAGAGTGTAAAGCAATCATGTTGAATTTTACTGCTAGTGAAAAATCTGCAGGAATGGTCCAGAGAGTAATAGGTACCTAAATTTAAATGAAGGGTGACTTTTAAAATTACCATGTAGTTCTTGTGTTGTCCTCATTCTATTGCTGTGCTCTGTACTTGCCTGTTTCTTTAGCATTTTGATTCATGATTATTCTACACCCACTATAATTTAAATAGGGATAAAAATACAAGTCTGTGTAAAAGTTTTTTTTGTTTGTTTTTGTTTTTGTTTTCTCTCTCTCTCTCTCCCTTTCTCTCTTTCTGTCAGAAAAGCTAGCAAGAACTCTGAAAACATTCAACAAGTTCGCAGGTTCTTTTGTAATTTGAAAGGTCATCCAAATCTACTTATTTTCAGAAATGTGAGGGATTAGGAAAAAAACTTCTGTTATTTTCCCCTATTGTATGTAAGAAATTGAAAACGGCAGTACGAAAAAAAAAAAAAGTTTTTTTTTTGTTCATTTTAAAAGTTAATGATTGAGATTGCTTTAACAACCTGGCAATATGTGTAAATTTATTTTAAATAAATGAGCTTGAAATAATTAAAATGTAAAAGTAATCTGAGCAATTGTAGCATTTGTTAAGGGAAAAAATTCTTTAAAGTAACATATTTGTATTACTTTATATAGGAAAAGGGTGCCAGTAAGAATTTGTGACAGAGGAATTTAAAAAGACCTGAAACATAAACGTCACTCTACTATTTAATGCATCTTGGTTACATTTTACTACAGCATCTCCAGATGAAAAAAAATAAAAATCAAAAAAAAAAAAAAAAGAAATTTGGAAGGCGAATAACCTATTTCTAGAGGTAGTGATTATTTGTTAGAGACTGCTCACGTTCCTTGAGATACAGCTAGATACTTAAAAGGAATCTAAACACATTGATCAAGAAGGTATCATCTACAGTGCTTCCACCTGTGATAATGGAGTGGAAAAGTACTTTCCTCTTCAAGCCCAATAATGCTCCTTAAGGAGTGTAATAAACTCTCTTGAAACTCCCATCTTCCCCAGAGGCCAGGATTTACCAATCCTGGTGAAAAGGGAGGTCCAGACACCACAACAGCAACATCTCATGACAATGAATTAACATGACACCAAATGCTCTGTATCAAAATAGAGGTGAAGTAATACAGATATGTGAACAAAATGCTAAGAGGTGATAATGGATGATATTACAGAAATGAAAACAGAATAAATAGTTAAATTGCTTTTTAGCTAGTCAAGACTTAATCAGAGAAATCAAAGCTTTCAAGTACAGTATGGAGCTTTAGGACTGACCAGTTTTCAAGGATCTTCTGTTCTATTTTGTAACTCTTGCTGATGCTGCGTGTTATTCATCTTCATCAGTGTCAAAAATTGTATCAACTGCTGCAACAGCATGACCTCTACAGACAAACATCATCCCTTTTCACCGTTTGAGGAGGTGAATTGCATCACTTATCAGTATGTAGAATTGCTTGCTGATTGATAGTAGCAGTCTCATTGGAATTAAGATGGATAATTTTAGTTTGGGCAGAATGCAGAAATAGTTGCATCTCCACAGGACCTTCATCTGCCTTCTTTCGCTTTACTTATCTAAAATAGATCCTTTAAGCCTCTGGAGATCCAGTATACTTACCTGTCTGCTAATGGCACCAGCAGGTAGGAGTGCAAAACAGTGTTTGAGGGTATATTGGTCAGAGAGCATGAAGGCAGCAAGATGTGTTGGATTACAAAATTGCAGCTGCTGTAAACATACCTGCCAACAGGGCACATTATAAAAATGAAGATATCTGGTAACACTTTAGTGATCTACAGAAGCGGTACACAAGCAGCTAATCTCTTGATGTGCCATAAATCTGACCAATAGTGGATCCCGGACTTATACCATGTACTCTGCGAATGTGGCATATTCGGGATGTGCTACAATTGCTGAAGAACACACCAAATTTATGTTACATACCCAGAGAAATGGCACTGTTGGAATGTTGTGGGACTCATAAGTCCTGGAAAAGCTATGCTCACTGCAAGCTCGACAGAGTCACCTGCACCTGCAAGGCTGGTAAGGAATGACTGGAATGAGCACCTTGTGTTGCAAAAATTATCTCTATATAGAGGAAACTGTAGGGTTTTACAATAGCCTGAAAGTCTTTGTTTGTTTACAAACAAACTTTGTTTACTTAACTTATAGATCCAATTTTTCCAGTATATCATTTATACAAGACCTTCTGTATGAAATTACATGTCTGATTGGCATTGCTTTTTCATTTCACTTCTGTAAGATAATGAACTGGGAAAAATAAAGGACAATATTTATTCATTTTTAAATGTTTAGTATGGTTACATCCACTACCTGTAATTTGATCTCCAAGTAAAGATAGGAAGAAAGTAAATAGTGTCATTCTATATCAAAAAAAAAAAAAAAAAAAGCAATAGCAGTTTTGCTGAAGCCTTTGCTTTTATGCTCTGAGGAAATAAACCAGAATGTTTTGTTTCAGCTCAGATCCTAAGACTTTGAATTGGTTAGGTAATTGAAAATGCTTAACATAGGATGGTATTTCCTAGCAATTCCCATGATGTTGTTTGGGAGCGTATTCTTCTGTGTGAGCTGAACTCAGGGGAGGATTAAACAGCCCAGGATGCAGTGAAGAATTCCCCTCTGAACAAAGTTGTGTTATATGCTCCAAGATGAGCACAATTATGAAGACAGAGTTTAATGAGGGGATTTGCATTTTAAGTCATGTTATAGATTACATTTTAACATAGTTAAAATGAAATGTTTTTCATCAGCCCTGAACTGAACTGGGAGCTTTCATTTGCTCAACACTTTTGAAATGAAGTGTTTCAGTATAATTTAAAAAGAATTGTTGGATTATTTAACTCTGTGAAAAGAATTGATATTGATAAGTTTATTCGATATGGGTTTTTTTTGTTTGTTTGTTTTCTAGGCAAAGAACAAGTGTTGAAATACACATTCTCACATGGTCTGGAAATTTGAAGTTTGGTTAATATTAGGTTTGAAAAAAATATCTTGTTGGAATATAGTATAAGCTATAGTGATCTTACAAGGTGAATAAAATGCCTGCTGCAACATGCCTATGTTAGTACTACTCACTGTCACAGAGGGCAAAGAAAGGAAGTTCTATTTAATATTAATGAGACTACATTCTTCAGGAGAAGGCATTAATGACTCTGGGCTCAAACATTATTGGTACTGTGTGTGGTACTTCTTTAAGCCCAACAACTGAATGGGGAAAGTAAAGCATTGTGTATTATATGTTAAACTGGTGTTGAATGTTCCTTGTAGTACACAGGACTTCCCTCAAACCTGTCCTTTGAAACAACCTTGGGAGGATAAAGTCATTTTGGAAATATGAAACACTGAGCAAGTATCTGAATTAAGAGATGACCCCAAAGATATCAAATTCCTATTGGATAATCACTACTAAACTCCGCACATGCCTTAGAAGTATGAAACATTTCATCAGGCTTTGTCCATCAATGTAGTGCAATGAACAAACATTCAGTTCAGATCAGTAAAGGCTGAAAAGAGCAGAGAGATCTCAATGACTGCTAAATATTAATAAAGTCCCAGGCACTAGAGCAACTGCAATTATAATTTCTTGCCTTTATAAACTGGAACAATTATATTTTAAGGTTTCCAAAAAAGCACCCTTGTTTAATTTGTCCTCAAGAATACCATTATATGCTTCAACAACTTGATTTGTGATCCATACAACCAAGAAGCAATGTTCTGATTTATACATGTTAAAACCAAATTATATTAAAAAAAAAAATTTTAGTCCACACATAGCTGGTTCCAATGCATTGCTAAAAGTCAGCTACTCCAATCTTAAATGATGCAAGTGAGGATAAGGCCATTGATTTAAATGAAGTTATGCTAATTGACATCAGCTTAGTAGTTTCATCCCATATATTCTATAATCAGAGAAAAAAAAATACAAATTTGTGAAATTATTTGCTTTGATAATATCTCTGCAATTGCTCTTCTTTGTGGGATTTATGAGTAATTAACTGATAAGCCAGGCTGAATCAAATTAAATGTAATTGCTGTGTAATACCTATGCATCTGCAGCTTAGAGATTGTTTAAATGAATTACTCTGCTCTTTGTTCAGTGTAAATCCACCAGATGTATCATCATCTGTGAGCTTCCCTTTTTCTTCCTGCACATGAACAAATGGATTTGGGAGTGTTGTGATAAGTGGGCCCTACAGCTCTGTCCTAACTGTAAGTTTCAGTGTGTGAGCCAATAAAAAGTTTCAGTCTGTGTAAAGTCATGTCTGTGCTGGCAAAATGGTGATACTCATAAACTACAAGAACTTAGGGATGAAAAGAAGAAGATAAACCTTATAGTTATATGGAAATCACTAGTTCTGAAAACACAGTATATCACTGTTGATTTTGTATTTTTTTTGACAAAATGTAATTTAGTTGTTTCTCAAGTTTTCTTTTTCTTTTTTTTTTTTTTTTTTCTTTCTTCCCCTACTCCTGTGTGGGTCTGCCCATTTTTATGAAGTTGTATTCACATTTGGATACAGTATTTGGCCATGTGGAGAGTTTCATGATCAGACCAAAATCAAGGGTCAAAAGAAATAAAAAAGCCACTAACCTGGTAGGATTACATCTTCCTTTAGGAAACCTGATCACCACAGCCCCACAAAAACTAATGCTCCAGATTCTCCCCTGGAAGGCATGGACAGTTAGGTACATTACTCATCAGGAAAATTATTGGAACCTACTATCACTGGCAGCGAGAAAGCTGCCCAAATGAGCAGGAGGAATAATCCTGCTTTAGTAAATATTAGCTTCAAATGCAATAACTACCGTTTATTTGGGATAATTATTTTTCTTCTCTGAATATAAAAATGCTGCAGCCAGAAGCTGAATCTTGGTTATATGTTGAAGCTTTTTTTTTTTCCTTTTTTTTTTTCCTTTTTTTTTTTTTCTGAATAGTCTTGGTAAGTGCTAGCATATTTAGTTTAAAATATGCAACGAGACATTCCTGCCTTCACCTCACACAGAGAAAATATTCCATCCATTCAGAGAGTTTACTTTCATCCAGGTATATTTTCTGCTAAATATTCAACCTACATGGCCTTCTACAAGCTTCATCCCAATTACATGGATCAGAATTGTCATCATTGCAAGTTTAAATACTCAATTCCAAGTCAAATTTTAAAACAAAAATGAAAATATAAAATACAACTGAATCTGAAAACAAGGTACTTTAAATGTATTTACTATTTTTTATTTTTTTTTTAAATTGGATCTTAGGTGTTCAACATTAACATCAGGTTATGATTTTTACAAGTTTTTGCCCTATGTTTTTTACAGTGGTAGCTTGTCATAATGTATGTTGAAGAGTTTTACCTTCCTTTACTCCTGAATAATGCTTTTTATAGTGAGAAATATTCTTAAAATGTATTGTAATAATGTTGATGATCACTTTATACTTAGTATACACAACCTCAGGTGTGGCAGTAATGTTACAGTGGTCACAGAGCACCTGACATGTCTCACCGTCCGTCTTGCTGATGTTTTATATCACATCAGTAGCCTGCAGACATACTCTTTAGGCACAGTAGCAAGTTCACTGTGATCACTGTTACACAGATAAAAAATAGACATGGGTTGAACTGTTTGTAAGATCTGATCTACTGAGTGCTCTGGGGGATTATGCACATATAGTCAAGTCTGTAAGCGGTTTACTTGAAGGTATTCTACATAACACCAACATTCATTACAGACATTGACTTTCTGTATCACTGGATGAACATCATTGAAGCTATGCACTGCTTGCCAGTAATCTTGTAAGTGAGGAAGAGCAGCTTAGGTCTATTTTACAGTTAGGGTAACTTGCCAGAATTTTTGTCATTTGTAGGTCTGTGAAAACACAGTTTCATCAAAATAACTTTACGTTAAATAGAGACCAGTGAGTTTCTTGAAGATTATATAGTGTCTGGTTATATATATACATATTTTTTTAATCATAGATGCATGATAAAAGTGGTCACACAAAATGTGGATGATAACTTACATAGGTTTTGTGGGTAGAACACTGAATTTGGAGTCAAGAGAGTCACAGTGCCTTCAAGGATTTGTTGCTGATCTGTTGCTGCCTGATCTAGTCCAGTCTCTTCACCTCATCTTCCTCATATTTTTCCCTCTTACTAGTCTTACTTTTCAGTTGAGTAACACATAAAGCCTACACAAAGGCCATCCCAACTCAGTTAGTACCTTTGCTGAAATGCTGTTAAGAACAGTTCACTTGCTTGTTCTCTAGCTTGTTAATTAGTATATGTATATATATATTTGTCAGTATTTTTTTCATACATGTTTGCAACGTTGAGCTTATCTGCAATGATTTAAGAGAAGAAAAGTTATGTGAACAGCTTGCTGTCTGGATATGCAGTGTGATATCTGGATGAAGTTACCAATATAACAACGTTCTCTTCATAATGCAAGACTGCAGAAGAGCTGTATTGGATGACTAAAGATGTTGATACATTCACTTTTTTTTTTTTTTTTTTTAAGTAATTTCAAAGATATGATGGCTTGACGGGAAAAAGAAAACATACAGATAGTATTATAGCTAGAATTACAGCTAGTAAGCTTAAACAATGAAAATTGTTACTAAGTTATTTGAAAATATTCAAAAGTGAAATAGAAAAAGTAGTCTTATTGTTGAAGGAAGAACAGACGAGAAAAGCAATTAAAAGTTGCAAATCTGAAGAAAAAATGACTGAGAGATAAACAAGAGTTTTCTCTTAGGATTTTTTAAGTGATTAGAGGAAAAACAGCTGTTACAAAATCCAGCACACCCATTAGAATATTTAGTCAGAAGTAATGAGTATCCAAGAAGTTACAACAACTTTCTAAAATATTGGCCGATGACACAGTGCAGGCTATGGTTTAAAAGCTGTTCTCCAGAACAATGATGGGAAGATGCTAATGAGAGGCAGTGCAGTAGATTCAGGATGTCAAAATCACATCCTTAAACCACTTCTTTATCCTATCTGTGTGAGCAGACAGATATATCAAACATAAAAGACGGTTTGCACCAAGTTGTGCAATAGACACAATGGAATAGAAAGCAGTGCAGGCTCAGGATCTATTCTGTCATAAAACTGTCCAACCACTAACACATACAAGAGAACCATGGTGAAAACAATAAACTTGAACAGATAGTAGCCTTTTGAAGCTATAACAGCAGCTTCACCATCACTTTGTAGAAAATGAATTCATCTTTAGTAGTATGGATTCAAACGTATTGTGAAGTGTGTTAGAACAAAGCAAACAAGGCTATTGTGTGTTTTGCTTTGGCTCCTGAGTTGCAGTAATATATATTATGTTCATTTCTCCCCACCTTCACTGTGAAACTGACTTTCATGATGCAAACTGGTTTACAAAGGACACATTTTGGTGAGCTGTTTTCAGTTAAATTAAATTGAAGCTGTCTCTGTAACCTGAGTCCTGTTTGCTGCTCCTTTCCCAAAACACTTGAAGTTGTCATTAGGAAAAATCAGGTTGTTTCTTCTGTCGTATTGCAGTAATACAGCTCTAGCAGCCTGCTTGCAGGAATCAAAAATAATAGTAATAATAATAAAAGCAACAATAGTGTATAAAAAAAAGAAGCAAGGGATAAATATATACTTTAAAAATACATTTTGGTCAAAAAGAAGTCTCAACGAAAAACTGAAATCATGTAATCCCACCTCCTGTTTAGTTATGTTGCATTACAAACATTGCAAATCTAGAGGAGTCACTCAAACAATGTTTCTCACACATTAGCCTCATGAAAAAGCTATGGGAATGTCAAATCTCCAGAACTGGAGCTGTGAATCACAGCCTGTAATAGATCAGAAAGTAAAAATTATGGAAAGCACTTTTGCTTGAGATTTGCTGTGAAGATGGTCATGCTTGGAGGCTATTTCTTTAAAGAGACTTAAAGTTTCTATTTTCTCAAGGGTAGTCTGTTCCTGTCCCTCAGTTTTGTTATTCTGACATTCTGATTCATCTCAATTGTCTTTCATTTACCCAGCAGAGAGAGAAGAGGTAAGGCAGGCTTTCTAAATTATGTGTCAGAGAGAGGGAGCTGAAGAGTGTCGGAACTGGAAATAGTTTTTAACTCATTTCAGGCTCAACTGCCAAAACACGGGACTGGATTTAGAGCTATGTTTAAATTTCCTTAGTGCTAGATGAGGACCAGGCCAGTGAGCAACTGGCAAAGTACAACCCCAGTTTAGTTAGGGAAACAGAATTTAATACTGTACCGAATGCCTCCAGGGAGTTGTTTTCAAGAGACTATCCCAGTGAGAACTTGCATACCCCGCTGTAGCCCTTTATTGGTGGCAAATAACGAAAACAATCTGTCCCAGCAGTAGTTCTAATATCTGATCCACACCAGAATCTTGTCAGGATGCCAGAGTCCAGCACCCTCACACTCTTCAGGCACATCATGATTTTCTGTAACTAGAAACTTACTGGAAGTTTCTACTTTCTTCCATGAAGTTTCTTCCATTCCCCCGTCTTCTGTTGTCTTTTGGGAGGAGAAAGGTAACTACTGCTCTGCACAGGAGGTCCTGGGGAGGAGGTGTGTAGGGTGGGAGCAATTAGACTCAGTGAGCAGGACTATTCAGCAGAGAAGGGAAGCAGCAATAACATCTGAGTTCAAACTCACTCAAGAGAAAAGGAAGCTGCATAAACTGAGGTGTAGCAGGCAAGGTGCAGTCCTGTTTGGTAGGCAGCAATTGATTGGACAGCAGACCATACAGGAATCACTACTGCTGAGCAAGGCCTTGAGGGGTTATGATGCTGGTAGCATGCAGCAAGGCCATAGCAGGAGCAGGAGTAGAGTGGAGTCTGAGCAAATTATTTTTAATTTAGCCATTCATTTTTAATTTAGCTGTTGTGACCTGGAATGCAGACCAGCCTTGAAAACCAAACTGTGCAGATAAGCAGGAGACAGCTCCCCCTAGGAGTGGGATAGGAATTAAAGAAAGAAAAAAGGCTGTGAAATCTATAGAATGAAAAATTAAAAAAAATGAGATAACTAATTTTCAAGCTGTGGGCTAGAGAAGAGAATATAAAAAATTTCCCATTAACTGCACTTGGGATTTGTTGAACACTTTTTGAATTATTATTTGTGTTTTATACTTTCTGCTTCTGGTAGAGTTATGTCATTAATTATTAGTTCATTAAAGTAATTTTTGCTTCTGTGATGGACTGTCAGTGCTTTGGCAAGCCAGGCAGGTTGTTTCCAACTCCTGCGCTTTGTCAGAATGTTTAGGGAGAGACAGTTTCTCTTAAACTCTGTATATTTCACACCCTCTTAAATCATCAGGACACTTGCTTTTCTGTCTGTCTCATTCTGCAGATACAATCCACCTGGTGTGCAGTGAGTGGAAAAATATTTTACAATGATTCTTTGATGTTTGTGGACAGTTCAAAGTTACTCCCATTTTGAATATGAATGAATGGAGAAAAGAGGGAGGGCAGTGTCATGGGTCTGAAAAGATTCATCAGTTTCCCAGCTGCCATTACATGCTGAAGCTACTCTTCCCATCTCCCATAGCTCCCTCCCAGGCAGAATGCATGTTGGCTTTTTGCTGATGTTGAACATTTTTTGAAAAATTCGTCACTAAGTGTCATTGTTGGATGCTGGATGCAGAAAGTTGCTAACTAGGGTACAGTCAAAGACACCCATGAGTAAGAAGTGTTTGGTCTTAATCTTGTGTCCATTAATTTATTTGGTTTGGGATTCAATAACTGTGAGCAGAAATAATATTGCAACACTCCATGATTAATTGCAAGTACATTTGAGATAACCATCATCTTTACGTGAGATGATTTTTCTTATCCTTTGCACATTAAATGTCTTGTAAAGACCTTGTTTTCATCCTCTTTGTGGGATCCCATCCCACCTGGCAATTCTAGCCTGTGTATCTCAGGAAAACAACTGAGCCAAAAATTTGTGAAGATGTCCAGAGCTCTGTGCTGCCTTCTCATGTATCTGCAGACAATCTTTTGTATGATAATCAAGAGGAAGGATGCTCAAGTGAGTCACTGCACATCTCAAATCCAAGCATAGTAGAACAAACTGGGGTTACCAGCTATGGTTTTCCAGATAGAAGATCCACCATGAAAGACTAAGTATGATACATACAAAAAGACTGTATTATGAAACTTGTTAAACCAGTAGTTGAAATTTGAATAGAAAACTGGGAGAAAGCACTGGGTATTCATTAGCCAGATACACTGGATACACTAAGGATGGAAATTTACCAGATTGCTGTGTATTGAGAGAGAAAGAATGAAATTATTACAACGCTTTATTTATTTATTTATTTATTTGTTTGTTTATTTATTTGTTTATTTATTTATTGACAAATGTATTTAGTCCTAAATCCAAGCCACTGGATATAGGTTGTGAACTATAAGAAATTCACTCTTGTTTGAAGGACTGGAAAATTTTTATCAAGCAATGTGTCTGGTATTGGGGAAGATGTTTATCTGATATGTAGATGAAAGGTAACGTGATTCTTCTGAGAAAGAAGGCTTAACTTTTGCATTAGTGTTTGCTTTCATTCATTTTAAATTTCTTTTACTTCTTCTTGATTTCTACTCTAGTATTAATTGTGAAAATAATTCTTTCCTCTACAGGAAATGCTGTACCAATACCATACCAATGCTGTTGGTATAATGGAAACATGATCTGGAAAGACTTAAAATGTGGGACATGCCACTCACCATTTCTATGAACAAGTTAGTGGTCTCAAGAGAGAATAAATGTGAAAAAAGTAGCTACTTCCACATGTTGCTCATAGATGCCAGATGGCCAGCTTGTGGTGAGCAATTAATTTGAGTCAGTGACACTATGAGCTAGGTCTAGGTGGGATTTAATACCCTTGTTCCTATGGGGGAAAATGATCTGAGACCCCATCTTTTTCTCTATGTGCCAGCATCTAGTAGAGGAGGTGCTATGACTGGAAACTGATATACTTTGGTAACCTAATTAAAAACAAACAAACAAACAGAAAAAAAAACAATGATTTTGAACAGTGACTTACAGAAAATCTGTGAGGGCATGTCCACAGGATCGAGAAACCTCTGTGCTAAGAAAAACCTGGAATGGTTTCTGTTACCTACTGCAAACCATGGCTGTGCTGTCTCCAGACCCCAGCTGGTTATGTTCAAATGGTGTGAGTGTCCCCACACTTAGCCAAAACCATGGTTTATTTACCTCAGAAATTATGCAAGTGACTCTCATTATTTTATTTCTTAGTTGTGCTTGGCCTCCTTTGTGATTTGCATCTGTTCTGTACAAAGTCAGGGTGGGATCCAGCTGCTCCACAGCCGAGCTGTCAAATGGCTGGCAACACAAACCCCCTGGGCCATGCTGGTAAAGAAAATTTCTGGCCATCATGACCCCTCCTGGTTAAATTCTCCCCCATTATTCTGGCAGGCGCTGGGTATGTGTGTTTCAGTAAGTTTAAGATCTTTAAACATTTACTTGGCTCTTTGTTTTCTTGTTAGAAAATGGGGAGACAGTCTGTTTCTAATATCTGCCAGGATCTCTTGAGCTTGTGAGATTACCTTTCCCTAAATTATTAAACATCGTCTTTACAGAGAAGGATAAGGAAGAGGTCGAGCGCCATAAGACTGTACCAGAAACTCTGGTCAAACAACTTTGTGTGTTCAAGCTACAGGGCTGTCCCAGGGTCATATTTTCAAAGTGGCTCTGAGGAGTTACATTTTTACTCTTAAATCCCATTTAAAATTAACATCCTTTTTAAACATCCCTCTCTGCTTGTTATTTTGGAAACCACAGTGTTACCCGGTGGGACAGGGAGATGTCTCCTTTCTGCAGGAAGGCCAGGGCCAGGCAGGGACTAACAGTACTTAGTAGCTCAGCAGTAGTGTCAAGTTACTGAAACATTGATCTCCTTGACCCCACTAATTAAAAAGTGCTCTAAACTGTGATTTTGAATCTTTGATTATTCTGTTACTGTCAAATACTTCTTCAGTATTCACACAGCTTTATAGGAGGTGGTGGAATTCAAATATAAGGTTCAAAGATTCCTGTGAAATAAATAAAATATTTTGCCTGATGCAGATGTGATCAAAGATTAAAACATAACCACAGTACATGCAGAATGATTGCGTTCTGTATTTATGACTGGGTTAGTCTTGGCAAATTGTAAATAATACACTGCTGAGAGCAAACAAACATGGCAAAATACTGGGGATCTGGTTTATCAGTATGCTCTGGCTGTTTGGTTCTCCATCAGAGTTTACAGCTGGTTCATGTTGTTGGAGTAATGGAAAGCTGCCAGAAGTTTACAAGGGAATGTGGGTCAGCATGTGCTTTGACTTTTTAAAAATTATTATTAATTTTAAAGGAAAAATACAAAAATCTTTGTCTAAGATCACAAAGCTGACACCAGCCTCTATAGCTAATTTGACATGCCAGACTGACTTTTCATAGGCTTTTCTGGTTATTTAAAATGAAGCTACTCTTGAACATAATTGCTGTAACAAATGTCCATCCACAGGCCGTGCCTGGGGCTGTCATTCACCTTCCCTACAAGCAGCCAGAGGCAAATGAAGCATGACTTACTGCCAGAAAGCAAGCAGTTTGATCTCTGGAATTGGTAAGTTTATTTTGGGATGAAGTCTCTGCTGTCATCCTTCCCTTTCTGTGCTATGTGAGGGAGTTCCCCTGACATGGGAGAATTCACGTTTTACATGGTAGTGGTGTGCCAGTCCCTGCAATTTTGATTTACTGAAAGGTATGATAGTTGTGAAGGGTCACAGTGAAGCCCCACACCTTGTTTTTGACTTGTGGAGCTCCTAATGAAGCTTGTACAAGAGGGAAACGGGAGCGGCCACTCTGCTGCTCCTGTGGTGGGGGATGAGGCTCTGTACTTCAGCCTCCAGAGACTCCACACCAGGTGTGGTTAAGGCATGACATGGAGAACCCAATGACTTTTGTTGTTACAAAACAAACACCACTGAAGTTTTTATAGGTGAATATTGACTAGTTTCAAAGGGGTTAGTAGCTTTGAAAACACTGATCTCTAGGACACGCTGAGGCAAAGGTGGCACTTTGGTCATAGCTCTGGTCTCCTGCAACCCATATGCATGCTCTAAAGACAATGAGTTCCCTTATTTGTGATTATATACGGATGACTATATAAATCAAAACCCGTGGCAATATTATTTATGTTACTGCCATAGCTGTTCAATATAAGCTTTCTTTCAGAAACCACTTTTACCTCATATGCCAATAAAGTTGCTTGTCTGTTTCCTCTCATACTTGCTCCAATTCAAACGACTTAGCTTGCATACATACTGTGTTTTGATTGCTTTGACCTAACTCATTTTGTCTAAAACAAATAATGAAGTGATTGCCTCAGAAAGTCTGGTCAGCAGATGGAACTGAGAAGTGTCTTCCAGCTGAGGTCAGTTGTGAGCATTAATCTCTTTAACTGGCACATGTGCCAGAAAAATATATGTGTACACTGGCTCGGCAAGACTTCTGGGGAACGCACTGTCATCTGGTCATCTGCACTGTGCCAGCTGTTGGCTTCTGCTTGGGATTCAAAGCCTTACACTAACAGAACTAAAGGCAAACGGTATGGTTCCAATCATCCAGAAAAAGTCTGTCTGTGATTATTTCTTACTTTGTTGCCCCTTCTATATTAAGTTGCCCCTATACAGACAAAAGCCAAAGAGAACATTGCCAAATCGTACTGAAAAAATGCAATAACTGGAGCGGTTGGTAAGTATGTTAGAACCAAGCAGAACAAGAGAACCCAGAACAGTTGCAAAGTAAATTCCTGGAATAGGAATTTTAGTTTAACCAGACCAGGAGTGTCATCTCAAATAACAGATATATATTTAAGAGATTTTATGATTTTTGGTTTGTTTGTTCAATTCTAGTTAGTAGGATCCTATTGTAGGAAAACTATGTGTTTATGAGCCTTACTTTACACTTTACACTTCCAAAGTTCATAAACCCACTTTTATAGTGTACACAGCACCATCCTGGTGAGATAAGATCTACCATGGACATTTAAGAGGTGATCACATTATAAATCAGATTCTGTAAAACTGACTAACTGAGAAAATCCAGTTCTCTCTCTTGTAGTTGACACTAGGATAACAAGGATCCTGATATAGGTTGATATTTTTATGGCCAAGCAGACCAGAATGTTAAATCCTTTGCTTTATTTTTTTGTTTTGTACTCACTCATTAGTGAAAATCAGCAGTACGTGCTTGCAGCCCAGAAGACCAAATACATCCTGGGCTGCATCAAAAGAGGAGTGGCTAGCAGGTGGAGGGAGACCTGCTCTGCCCTTGTGAGGCCCCACTGGGAGTACTGCATCCAGGTCTGGGGCCCCCAGCACAAGAAGATTGTTGACCTGTTAGAATAGGTCCAGAGGAAGGCTACAAAGATGATCAGAGGGCCGGAGCACCTCTTTTATGAAGAAAGGCCGAGAGAGCTGTGGCTATTCAGCCTAAAGAAGAGAAGGCTCAGGAATGACCTCATTGTGGATTTTCAGTATTTAAAGGGGGTTTATAAAAAAGATGTAGAGACACCTTTTTCTCAATCAGATAGTTACAGGACAAGGAGGAATGGTTTTAAGCTAAAAGTGGGAAGATTTAGATTAGCGGTTAGGAGGAAATTCTTCACTCAGAGGCTGGTGATGCACTACGTTGCCAGGAGAAGCTGTGGATGCCCCTTCCCTGGAGGTTTTTTAAGACCGGATTAGATGAGGCCCTGGCAACGTGATCTAGAGAGTGACATCCCTGCCTATGGCATGGAGGTTGCAACTAGATGGTCTTTAAGGTCCCTTCCAACCTGAGCTATTCTATGGTTTTATGATTCTACGAAAATGAAAAGTGAGATATGACTTAGCTAGGTTTCAGCTCTGAACAGTGCAGAGACAAATTCCAGACATGAAAGAATGGCCTTATGTTTAGAAATCATTACAAGCTGATAAGTGCTCTCTCTGAGAGAGCTGGAATAAAACAGTTCTTTGGAAAACAAACAAAACCATTAGAAATTGCTTTCAGAGGTTCTATGGGGAGGTTGCTTGTGTAACTGCCATTTATGTAAATGTTTTTGTTTGAATGAGTGTCTTGACCGCAGCAAACAGGCTACGAAAGGCAGCTGATCTTGTTTCCAGCTGTGAGTTGATCAGTGACTTATTAATTAGCTTTGTAAAATCTAAAATTAGGACTTATTTTTAACTAAACAGAATGGAGTTATTACTGGCATTACTACATAATGTATGCAAATGAGTGTTCCCTTTTACTGTACACAATTCATGAGTTTTTTTGTTCATATTTTATAATTCATTTTTATGGTACCAATGTATGCAGAAATTCGTGCCTAAGAGGGATCCATTTATTTATTTATTTTCCCATAGTGAAGGTGGAGGCAGAGAAGTTGGACTTTATACCAAGCCTTGGTGAAAATGAGTTGAGAGTTTGTTTATCTTTTGATGCATTTCAGAGAAGCATCAACAGGAGCATTTTACTTTGGAAGAGCACCTTATCAGAGCTCCTGAAAAGCAAGTGTTGCAATTCTCAAGGGAGACAATTAAATGGGGGGCATTAATTTCCTGCAGAAACAGAAAACATTTGATGTGCTGCAGCAGTGAAGGTTGCTGAAAAATTCCTGCCTATTTCCTGCTTCATGTTTCTCCCCATTAGTTCCCTCATGTAGTTTAAATAAATAAATAAATAAAACTCATTTTGTTAGAAGCAATTGAGCTGGGAGAGCTAGAAATTCAGTTGTGTTGGCAGACCAGAGGTGGCAAAGCAGGCTGGCTGGCAGGTGACCAGTTGACTTTTGAGCCATCAGTGTATTAATTTTTTTTTTTTCCTGGGATCAGGAGAGAACGTTCTAATAATATAATATATTTCTTTAGCCTTCTCTCTTCTCATTCACTTAATCTACATTCTTTAATGTGTTACAACTTGTCCAGGGGCTCTTTGTAACTTATTTCATAACAGGAAAAGCAAATCTCTCCATAATGCTGTTTGTATTTACCTTCCTGACACTACAAACCAAATCTCTATCATAATCACAGTGAGTTCCAGAAGTGTTAAGTTCTCCTGTTGCATTACGTTAGGGTATGAGGAATATAGAAAACAGATTATTTTTGTACAAGAATGATATGACCTGTAGAAGATACAGAATCTGAACTAAGACTTTCATGACCCACCTTCTAGTAATGTTTTCCTTCTAGCAGGGCTCAGAGGATACTGCCAAGGAAGGTCTGTGAGAGATGTGCCTATGTGTAAATTTTGCCACAGTAGATGTTCATTTAATTTCTTGGTGTATTACCTCTCTGGGTAGAGGCAAAGACTCAGACTTTATACACCAGAAGAATCTGGAGCAGGAAAGACAGATATGGGACTCTAAGCTATCGGGTTGAGTGGTCAGTCAGATCACTTTTCTTGGTTGATACTTTCTATCAATCTATCATTTTAGTTCACAGTGTAGCACTAATACCTTTCTAACATTTTTAATAATTAACTTACAAAATTCATCTACAGGCAGAAAATCACGCTAGTAGGTATTTGAGATAAGTTCTTGCCTTCTGTGAAACTGCATTTTAACAGAAAGAAACTCTGTGGAATGGTCAGATACTGTTGTTCTGAAGCCAGTGCAGGTTGTTGAAAACAGAATCATAGAGTAATTTAGGTTGGAAAAGACCTTCAAGATCATTAAGTCCAACTGTCAGCCCAACCTACTAATTCCCATCACAAAAACATGTATCTTAGTGCCATGTCCACATCTCTCTCAAATACCTCCAGGGATGGAGACCCCCACCACTTCCCCGGTCGGCCCGTTAGAATTCTTCACCACCCTGTCCATGAAGAAATTACGTATATTAACAAACTCACTTTCATCCGTATGACATGGTGATTGTCAAGTAGAGTTAACATAGCCAAAATATTTCCACTATTACTAGATTACAACGAATTCTGTTCATCCACCTTTAAATTATGTTTGGGTTTGTTTCTCATGAACTTTCAGCTCTTGCAGTTTTCTGAGAGTATATTTCCAGACAATGGATTTCAAAACACATTTCTGTGATTTGTCTCAAAGTGCCCACGTATTCCTCTCCTTGTGCACCCAGGCAGCACCACACTTGCATGCCCTGATCAGAGGCATCCTGGTGGGGATGGAGGTTGGAGGGAGAAGAGGAGTCTGTGGGTAGGCTTTGCAATCTCTTAATCTTGGAAGCTTGGTGAAGTTGCACAATATCTAAAACAAAACATGTTTGATGCTATCACATCATGAGTGGAGGAAAGAGCTAAACTGAGGAGTATGTCGATGGTGCATTAAATCTCACTTCTTGTTTTACTTGCAGGGATTCAGTTTGCTGTCTCTGTAAGCACATTTCTGCTGTTTGGTAAGAAACATAAAAATCAAAATAGCTGATTTTTTCAAACAAAAAGTATGCTAGAGATACTTAATATACATTTTCATTTATCCTCTGTTTTTCACCTTTGCTTTGACGAGCAAATTGAGCATTAAAAATGACAATGGCCAATACCATTTCCCTGAAAACCAATATCACAAACCCTATTACAATCATGTGAATTCAGGGTCAGGATATTCATTTCTATTAAGTCCAAAAGGGGGGCTTTCATTTAAATGATTCAAATGGTAAGATTCAAAATATTTAGTTCTTCTAGTATGGCTGAAATATACCTTCTTATCAAATGTTATAAGTTGCCAGTAAAAATCTTGTTAGATATTCATACTTAAATTTAAATATGCTTCCATCTTCTTTTCACAGATTTTTGTCACCTTCCTCTGAAACTCCTGCTGAAATAATTTTTTAGTTATGCAGACAGACAGAATGAAAGCATATGATATACTGAAAAGCTTATTGTCTGTATACATACTTCTATTTTATATAAACATATGTTTAAAAGAGAAAGCCTGGCAATTCTTTCCTTGACTTAAATGGTGTCATTTTTTCCTTAGGAAGTGGTTGACACCCATTCACCCACTGAATGTCTCAGATCTTGGGTGCCAGATGAGAGCTGTTCTAGTCAGTGAGTGCTTTGGAGTGAACCTGACTCAAGAAATTCTTCTGCCAAAGGCAAGCCAGGCTATTGGAAATGTTTGTTAGTCTTGGAGCTGGTCCTGGAGATGATTTCACTGACAGCCAAGTTGAAAGTGGATTGAAACCAAAAGGAGCTTATGATTAGCCCAGAAAATGACATTAGGCTACAGGTGGAAGTAGGAGGAGAAGAAGAAATTTTTTTGCTTTCATCTTATTCTTAAACCTGTGCAGGTCTAACCTGTAAGTTGTCTGTTGGCAAGCAGCTACACCTGTCCTAAATCACCTGGGCCATTTCTATGAATTGTAGAAACATTCAGGATATACAACTGAAGCATGTAACTAGTAATTTTAGAGTACGGTGGAAATAATGGGTTTAGGATATTTTAAAGCAAAGCTTTACATCTATTTATTTATTTATTTATTTATTTATTTAAAAAAAAGCCCATCAGAGTTCATATTTGTTATCTTCCTCTACTATTTGTCTTTCACTTAATTGCATAAATACTGCCACTTGTCTGAGGGACAGAAAGCATCCACACCACAGCATGATTCATATAATCACATCTGTATAATAGAATGCAATCCCAAGTTAGCTTAGCATTGTGATAATATCTAGTGTCAGCAAGGCTTAGATTCATTTATTTTTTATTTTTTATCATCTTTTCTTCTTTGAGATTCTTTTAAATAAATGTATCTAAGTCACCTGGAATTGGAGTTCACTGATTTTTTTTTAGCTCAATGCATTTTTTTTCTTTGTACTTAGTACATTTATTCATCTTTCTTACTTCCTATTAAATACTTCAATTTCTTAGCAAATGATGATGTATTATGTGAATAACTGAAACTGAAGTAAAATATATTTTTCATTGCTGTAACAGTAGTACCAAAGGATAATTCATTGTTGACACCATAAATAAGGGGAGATTGTTATTGTTTTATGTCAAAATAATGTTGAAGTTGTTTTCTTATAGCTGTGTTCTTCATAGTCATATCTATCTCCTTTTTCTATCTTACCATCCAATTTCTATGTAGTGGTTGCAATTAAAAGAGAAACATAATGTCCTCTGTTGCACCCTGTCACACTGTTCTTCAGCTCTTATTGGGAAGAAACTGAAATTGAAAAATATTAAAGCATAGTAGCATGTTTATTCTCCAGTCAGTTTAGTGGGGACTCTTCTTTCTTTCTGGCTTCTGTTTTACAGTAAGTTCAAGAAAACCTCTGTTGTGTTCTCATTTCTAATTGCAAGTCCTTCCTTTCCCTATGTTCTCTCAGCTTTGACTGGAAAACACCTCCAAGGTGTTTTACAAATGCTCACAAAGGAAAGCAATATTTAGAAAGCCTTTAATAAATTTATCCTGTTTTTATTCAGTCATACATCCCCATTGGTACGGTTGATCTGTGCTAGGGCTGTTACCAGGGGACCAGGCTCAGCTGCAGAATCTGGAACGGAAGTTAAAGGAGGAGGGGGATTGGACCTGTTTATTCTTTCTGAATATCTTGGTATCCTTGCTGCTATGAAGTTAGTGTGGTTTTCCTCAGGAAGAGCATGAAAGGTATCTGGAAGTTGTTGCTTTTATGATGTAATATATGATTTATTTTATTTTATTATTTTATTTTATTATTTTATTTCATTTTATTTTATTTTATTTTATTGTGAGAAAAAATCTTTAACTTAATCATTTCTATCCTTGGATCACAGTAACAGATGGTGAGGAAAAAGTAATATCGCAGTTCTAGCGTGCCAAGCTCAGGTTGATCTTGGCTCTGCTCAGATTGCCTTACCTCAAAAACAGCTTAGAAGTGGCAATAGGGGAAAGAAATCATGCATATGTACATGTTAAAACATTTTTATGTCACAACTACTAGGGATCACTTGGGAAGTGCATGCAGATTGCTGGTATACAAAAAGACTTACTATATGCATAGGCTATGACACCAAAACACATAAAAACATGTGCTTCTACATATACCTTTTAACTTTACTCAAGGCTTCCCAAAGAGAGGTCTAAGCTCCTTCTAAAGAGCACCTTTGATTCTTACTACAGGAAGGTATTCAGTTGCCAGTAGAGCAAAATTTCTTTCAGCCATGGGGCTGTAAAACCTCTTGATCTCCTATGTCTCATGGACACTCACTTCACGTATTCAAGTTGAATTGCTTTGCTTGAAATAGAAAGGAGAGACAGAAGGGCTACATAGTCAAGGAGGAAGGGTGGAGAGATGTTCTCTGTGTGCGTCTGAATGCTGCTCACCAGTTCACAATAAAACTCACAATAAAGACTATGAGGAAGATAATACAAAATGAAAAAGAAAGGATACTGCAGAGGACCTTATGATGTTTTTCTTACAAATTCTCTTACAGACTAAGTAATTATAAAAAAACCAAGCTCTTGTGGCAGGCAACAATTTTTGGTGTTTATTCCAGGCCCAACACTGGCTCAGCAGGAGCTCTGGAAGTTTTTATGTGTCTGTACTCCTCTATCCCAGAGGCATGCTATCATGCTCAGCAAGAATATTCGAATAACCTAAACCAGACCTGGAACGCCACAGAGCCCCTGAATCTGCTTCTGGGTCATTTTCTGATTAAAACAGAAATACAACTGTTCATGGAGAGAGTTCAGTGGTTCTAAGGCTGAAGAGGAATAAATCTGCACCAGTACAGTGTAGCTCACCTTTGACACATGGAGCTTTTTCATCTTGATTTCCATTTTTAGGTGTAAGCTGTAAGCTCATAAATTACAGATGTTAAATTAGGTTAGTCAAAATATGCAAGAGAGAAAGGGGGGCAAAGGAAGACAATATTTTCTTTTAGATTTTTTTTCATGCATTTATTATTATTATTTTAACAGTACAGTAACATATTCTTAATGCCTTACCAAAAGGGATAGAGAAACTTATATATTTTGGAGGTATGATATATATTTAGGGGGAACAAAAAAGAATCTTGTTTTACTGCTATTCAACATATTTTTGATGCTGAGCTCCCCTGCTGTATCCCACAGAGAGACTTTTCAAATGAATTCTCTCAGATTTCCCTATAATCAAGAGAACAGCACGATATTTATTTCATGCTAATCATTTCTTTGGCTTGCTCATGAATTTAATTTATTTGCAGGAAGTGACATGGCCTTAAAGCCTTTTTGAATACAGTCAATGTGCAGAAAAGACTAGCTTTGTGGTCAAGAAAAAAATCTGTAAATATTTTGATGAAAGTATGTGGTGAGGAAGGTATTTTTTATGTTTAAAATAATTGTAAACTATTACTATCCCTTATATTTTTTTTGAGCTGGACTCTATATGCATGGAGTTCTAAAAAATTGTGCACTGTTTCAGCTAAAGGAAGAAGAAAATTGCTGTAGGGTGTATAGCAATCTTGTATAAATTGCTATCAGTATGGAACAGTCTTTTACTATTACAATAACTATTCTGCAGTCAAAGGTGTTTGTTTTTTTTTTTTTTTTTTTTAACTTGGGGTTGATACCTATTCAAATCAAAGTGGGATATGTTCCTTTATGCTTATTCCTTTGCATCATGTTTGAGTAGTTTTCTGGAACAAAATAAGCTCCTCCAAGCTGGGTAAAAGCATTGTTACTGAGAATAATTGTGATGCTGAATTTTGCATACAGAGGTAATTTACAAAGATAAGAGAAACTAACTTCATATCTGTGCCTCCAGTCCCATTTACAGATAGACTCTAAAGGTCTCAGACAGTCCCAGTGGTAGCTCATTTACCCGCACAGTTCACACTTACCTGTGTATGTTAGGTAGTGTTAAAATCATATGGCTGCGTTTGGGTTCTTGATGTGGCTTTTTTTCCTCTCCTGGAGTATTTTGTACAGTGTTGCTATGAAGATGACACAGCCATGGGTGCTGCCGTGAGTGCAGCTAATGACTGCTGCATGCCAGGGCAGTGGAGGTTGGACTCTGAGTCTGTGTCGCAAGCAGCAACTGGTGCTCCACAGGGCTTGTCACATAGCAGTCCAAATTTGGTGGCACAGACAGCACTGGTAGATTATAGTGTTTGTATTTGCATGAGAAATAGCTTATCTTCTGCCCATTATCACTAGGGTTTTTCCTAATTCATAGAAGAATGCAGTAAGGTTAAGTGTTGCAACAATGCAACAGTGAGGCAGAAGTACAACCAGAGATGCTAAAGCTGAAAAAAAAAAAAAAAAAAAAAAAAAAAAGGAGGTTCTCCCCAAATGTCTTCTTAGCCCCTTAAAAAGAGGGAAAATACCATGCCATTTCTAGCTCTTGTTCACCTACTCATCACCTACTCATTTTCACAACCTTCTTACCTTAGTCTTTTTACATGTTTCTGTTCCACTATCATCATGATGTCTACCATCATCTTGAAAGTAAGGAAATACATTTTAAAAAAATTATTTATTTAATTATTTTGCACTGGGCTATGTAAAGATGACTGGAGTGTTTCTAAATCCCTGTGAAGCACAGAATAATAATTCACTGAACTAAATTTATGATACCCACGATGAAACACAACTGCTCTGCTTTGGTTGCTTTCTGAGAAAGAAACTATTGAGCATTTAGAGGGTCCTTTAAGGCTTTACAAGTTTTAGTTTCAACTTTGGAGTGTAGCTCCAATCTTTCAGAAGAAACTGAATTTGTGAAATTCTGCTATGTGAGATGAAACTTTCAGAAAGCAGCAAGTAAGTAATGAGGATGGAATTGAAATAGATTATAAAACTTTAATTGTGGCAGCTGACCAGCTACTTAAGTAAAATCTTGATATTAAATTATAAACACAAGCTTCACAGACTAGCCATTATATTTAGCATGTCTGCCGTCTACGATGTCTGGCCTACTGTGAAGCTGCATTATGACAACATATTGTTTTGAAAGAAAAATTTCTTTTAAGTAAGTATCAAAGTGGCTGAAGATGTATGTCACTTCTTTTTGTTTCAATCTTTTCAGATTGGACAGACACCATTTCAAATCACAGCAGCTGTCCTAGCAGATAGAATTGAATATTTTGAATGAAAAGGTAGGCCACATAACCAAGATTATTATAAACTAACATAAATTCACACATATTTAAAAATCAGCCATCGTTTATGACACAACTAGGTTCTTCTTTGTTAGATGACTTGTTCCATGAAACAAAGAAAAATATTCATTTTAAAGAAGCTGGGATTTCTTGTATTATAACATCATTGGTATATACTCTCATTTTCTGATGCTTTTTGTCTCATATTCAACTTTTTATTCATTCTATTCTTATTTTTCTAGCCCATGTAAATTAGATTTGGCTTTTGAGGGGCATGAAATAAACCATAGTTCAATTGCTGGATCCATGTCTTAGACTTTAATTTTCCTACCTTTCACAGGTTTATTCTGTGGTGCTACCATACTAGTGTCAGAACTACACAGGTATTAAACCAAAGCTTCACAAAATCTCCAGGAGCACATGCTAGATGGATTTCAAATTACTGTGAGTTTCCCACTTTAATAGTTTTTTATATCCCTCAATTTGGCTTCAATTCAGGGAAACACTTCAGCAAGAGCTTAACTCTGAGGATATGTTCAAATCAGTGGAAACCTAGGCTTATGCTAAGCACTTTGGAAAAAAGAATACACACACAAAAAAATTTCCCATGCGATGTCCCCCGTATTTTAGCCATGGGCTTGTCTGATACTTTATGTTAGGAATTTTTGAATAGAATTAGTCTATAAGTAGACTGGATGAATTCACACCTGTTTTCTTATATTCACTCATGACTTTTAACTGGCTTTTAAACTGAATAAATGTATCTGAAAATAAAACCCACATGAGCTTGAATATTTTTCTTCTAGCTTTATAAGTAAGATCATTATGTAGTCTTCACAGTGATACTTTCCCAAGGAATACTATTTTATTGAGAGTAATTGATCATTAATAAATCTCACAGGATTGTGTGGCCGGTTTCCGCACAATTCCAATTTATTCACAGAAAATTTACATGAGTGTTGAATGTAAGTTACTCATTCTTATCACATCTTTTAGAAGCTAAGATGAGAGAAGAAAAGGTTCAGAAACAGATATGGAATATTACACGGTCTCAAATCTTGCTGTCTCTGAAGCCCTTTCTTAAACTGAGTTTTAGTTCCTCAGTTAGGAGAATTACCTATGTAAAGGAAGTTAAATGGATTCATTGATACTTAGATGTAGAACTAGAGGTACAATACTAACAGTGAAAATGAACTCCACTGATGAAATAGAATGATTACAGTTATCAGAATCTGTTGTATATAGTAATAATATATCACTACTTTTAACATCTCAAAATGAATTGGTAGAGCTGACAACAAAATCCATCAACTGTAAATGTCCTTTCAAAAAAGGAAAAATATGAGCAAGACTACTTATTTCATTACTTATTTAAAATTAAAACCAATAAGATAAGAGGACATAACAATTCCTGCAGAAATGGACCAAATTCTGAAAAAGCTCTATTTTTTATCATTTGAACAGGGAGGTATGCTGTAGCCTCAGTGCCTTTGCAGAGACAGTGCAGGAGTTCTCACCTGTTCATGTGGGTAACTTCCATACATATAAAAGAGACAAGGAGGACAAATAACATGAATAAAGGTGTTTTGAAACCTTGTAAAAGCTAGAAGCTAGAAGACTGTATTTATGGGAATATTAAATAGCTATAAAGGAATAATTACTCTAATATACTTATTATAGATTAACTGCCTTACATCTTCTTTCCATCTAGAGCAACTGTGTAGAGATAAGGCATCTTATGGAGCAGTAGTTATTAGGCTTTAAATGAACCTTCCTTCTTTGCTTCTGACTGATATCTCTAAGCATGTATCTCACGGGGAGAACATATGAAGGGCAAAAACTAAACCAAACTAACCAACCAACCAACCAGCCAGCCAACCAACCAACCAACCAACCAAAAAAAAAAAAAAAAAAAACAAGCAAACAAAAAAATCACAAGGCAAGTAGTATGGTTTTATAAGCATTTAGTTGATTAAGTAGATTTTTATATAATGACCGGTTAAGTATTTTTTATTTTTATTTTTTAGAAGATATCTTTAAATATCAGAAATCAGAATCTGTGGCATTGTATCACTCATATTTCTTGAAGACGGTGGATAAGACTATTCAGACTGATAAAGGAATTGGACAGTATGTCATTGCTAAAAAAGTAGAAGGAAGCAAATCTCTCCCAAGATCTTATTTGTGACTGCAAAATGAAAAGAAAAAAAAAAAGTTTTAGACTTTAAAAAAAAAATACAAATTACAGGGGTAAAATGGCCATTTTTTTGTTTGTTTTTCAATTCATAAGCTACTATTTGATATAGATCTTGTGCCTCATTTGATCGAATAATTATCAGATGTTTACTAGCAATTAAAAACACCTGGTGAATTTGCTATTTTCCTGCAGCTTGTTGTAGGGGACACGGCTAAGTTGTTTGCATTTGTACAGATGGTTCTTGAAGGTGTTTCTGCACCTTTGCTGTAAGTGCCTGTAGGCAGGGGCATGCTTGTTGCTGTATCTGCATGGTTGCAGTACTTCTGGACACACAACAACAAACCAAGACCTTATGGCCCAGTCTCATTCTGTCTAATTTAAACACATTATTAAGGCATCTGAAGTCAGACTCCAATTACTCTATGCTCTGTATGTAACCAAAGGAAATGGCCTATTATTTCCTCTCTCTATGTTGAGATGGGCCACCATGTCCTCTGTCTTCCAAGTAATGAGGAGGTGTGGGTGATTAGTAAAGGCAAAGTTCTAATCTTCAAGCACTTATGTCTATGAAAGAAAAACTCTACTGTTTAGGTATCTCTGCTCACAGAAGTGAGAGAACAGGTGTGAATAATGAAGTACTTCCCCATTTTGTGGGATCACTTGTACTCAGTAAATTTCTAATGACAAACATCTTCATGCAGTGAATAGTTCACCTCATCAAATCACTGAGGACTCTATTTAAAGTTACTGCCTTGTAGATCTCTATTTGGCTATAGACCAGAAGATACAGTGGTGAGTATAGAGCAAGATATAGTGGCGCACGGGACAGGTATAGAATGTGGTGTTTGTTTTCTTTTATGTTTTAAGTCTCACATTACTGAGTGGAAGGTCAGTGAATGTTGAGTAAATATTTGGAAGCAATTATTTGTATGTGGATCTGTGGGGTAGTCCAAAAGGATTTATGAAGATAAACATATGTGTGCACAACTATATATTCAATATATCTCCATTGCAAATATTTCTGATAGTGAGCACTCTGAGTATATAGTTAAAGCCCTGTGCTACAGAGAAAAAGCAATGTCAGATTCAAGTAGGGAAGACAAGGCAACCAAACTATAGCTGAACAGGAGAATTAGTACAATATGGAATAGTAGAACAATAACAGAGGACAGTTTTATTATTTCTTCAGTTTAATGAAGTACAGTCTTTCTCTCTGTAAATATTGTCTCAGATCCCCTCCAACTATTGTTTTTGGGGTTGTTCAGCCTGGAGAAGAGAAGGCTCTGGGGATACTTTATAGCATCTTTCCAGTACCTAAAAGGGACATATGAGAAAGCTGGAGAGGCAACACTTTATCAGAGAGTGTATTGGTAGGATGAGGAGCAATGTTTCTAAACTAAAAGAGGGGCGACTTAGATTAGGTATAAGAAAGAAACCCTTTACTATGAGGGTGGTGGGGTATTGGCACAGGTAGCCTGGAAAAGCTGGGGATGCCCCATCCCTGAAAGTGTTCAAGGCCAGGTTGGATGGGACCCTGGACAACCTGGCCTGGTGGGAGGTGTCCCTGCCTATGGCAGGAGGGTTGGAATTAGATCATCTTTAAGGTCCCTTCCAACCCAAACCATTCAATGATTATGGAGACAAAGGTGTTGATACTGAGGTTCATTAAGACTCAGAAACTGCTGAGAGCTCTATTACTTGAAAATTTAGAAGATGTTTGGTGTTTGACTGTAATTTTTCTTGCTTACTTTAACCGTGTTGCATCACAAAATGAACAAATATGCCTAGAAGAACATCTGACAACAAATGTGGTGCTTGACTCCTACAGAGGTTATTTGGAGACAATGACATTCACAAATCTTGAAAGGCAGTTCCTGAAAGATATTTGTTTGTTTGTTTTCTGGAATCCAGAATGATCTGTGGTCTGATCTATGGTCTGGTACAAAATGTAGGAGACCTTACATAGGAAAAGAAGAGCCAAAAGGAGAAAGAGAGATAGAAAATGACATGGAATCAGTCTGCATGACATATTTTTCTTTTAAATAATGTTTATCTCCCACTGACATTGAAAATTATAGTTGCTCTCTGCAACAGAAAATGATAATGTTCTTTCTGAAATATTCTCTGTTATATCATGTTCCAGAGAACCTGATGATGAGTTTTATAGTCAGAAACTAGGGAAAGAAGTTGGGTCTCCTGGACACTACAACCACTTTCTATTCCTTTCCCCTTTTTACTTAATCATATATGTTTCATCAATTTTCTTCATCAACTTTCTTTCATCTCTAATTTAAAAGCTATATTTTGCATTTTAATATGGAAAAACATCATATGCTGTAAGTTTGGCTCTTCACAGTTCTACAAAATATTGCAAGTTAAGACGATGCACTGAATGAGAAGTGTGGCTGATAGAGTCCTCCAGGTATGGTGTCACACTTCTCATTCAGTATCACAAGGGACCTGTGCAAGAGGCTTTTTTGTTGAGCCACAGTCAGCTGTGACACCAGTGCTACAGAGAGTGATTCTTTATCTTCTGCTCCACCAGAGGTAATAGAAGACAATGAGACCAACTAGAGAAGTATCTCAGCCTGCCTGTTCAGTTTGTCTACAAGTCTGCTGTCACCTGCAGGACATAAGGAGAAAGTAAATGGCAGCCAGCCAAAACTATTGTGAACTGTGGTCTGTTTTTGTTTGTTTGTTTTTCCTTATGAGCTTTTCATCATTCAATTGCAAAAGTATACTTTAAAGTATACTTTTTTTGGAAAGAATGTTTACTCTGAAATTCATCCTTATCTAAGCATTCAGACAAGCTCATTTAGAAATAGGGAGGTTTAGTAATTCACTGGAGTTGTATGTCTTGAGTCTTGGTCTTGTCAAATACTTGTTTCAGCTTTAAATCAAATTATAGGCATGTCTAACTTTCTAGATATAGAATGATATCAGTGGAGCTATTAACTTGCATGAGGTAATTTCTAAGCAGAAAGTTTTAGGAGACCAATAAAAGTGGAAAATATTGGGAGCACAGCTGCACAACATTTTAGCTGGTGTTCTTGTCTGGAATAACTTTGAATAAGATTACATTGTCAGAAATCTGTATAAAACTTTTTTTTTTTTTTTTCCAGAAACTAGGGATTATTTATTTATTTAGAATAGGGAGGGAGATACCCTATGCTTTGTTTTATGGGGAGCATAGCTTGTGGTTAAAAATAACACAAATCTCTGGAATCCAAACTATCATTTCAATAGGTATGGAAAAGGCTAAATTTTCACCCCCAACTGTAGAAGTGTTTTCATTAGTTTGCATCAAATAAGAACTCAGTTTTATCACCTAAATGTTAGGTATATAGTGAATTTTCCATGTTCTGACACTTCTCAGGATAATGTCTGCAATTTTAGAACAGTAGCTTATATACTGCAAAATTGCATATATTGTTATAACCTCTGCTTTCTACAAATCAGAGTTCAGACACTTGTTACCCACTAATTTATGGTTTATAAGCCTATGCTGTTTTACAATGGGATGATGTTGCTTTAGGGTAAGTATTTAAACAGCCTTGTAAAACATTGTCTTCTTGTAGTATAAATCTTTTCAGAAACAAGACAAGCTTTTCTATTTTTGTTAGATACTTTAACTTTTTTTGTCTTTTTGTTTTCCTTTTATTTATTTATTTTCTAAGTGACCGTTTTGGGGCAGAAAGGCTTAGGATGGTTTAAGAACAATCCACGTCAAAGGAAAGAATATGCATGTACAATGCATTTCCTCCTTCACAGGAGAAAATGTATTGACATGAAAGACCAGCTTCACCACTGCTCACTTTTGGGTAGAATTTTTTTTTTTTTCTATCAAATTGAATGCTCTCCCAGAAGTTGTGATTGAATGTAGAGAGGTCTAAGTACTGATGCACAGGTCTTAGATTACTTCGATGTTGCAAACTAATAAAGTAAGCATATTTGAAAAAATCTTTTGGGTACTTAAAAACACATTTACCTGGTACAGGATTGTAAAGTGGCTCTCCTAACAAGTATGAGCAAGAAAACCACCCTTTAAGGCAGCAGTTAAGTTATTATAAGAACTGTTATTTGTTTCTATTTTTAATGTAACACAAAATACATAGTTTGTCACACCATTATTTTCTGTGTAGTTTTTATCCTGAAAAATGTCAGACAAATTCAGACTCCATCGAATGGAAGTCAAAGATAATGACTAAATTGCAGTAAAATTATAATCAAATTAAAAACAAATTTATTAATATAAACTGCTACATGCTTGACCATACACAGTTTTCCAGTATAAGTCTATCATCAATCTTTCTAAACATCAGTCTCTTTCAGAAACTTAGAAATACGCCATCCAGGTCTACAGGACTGTCATTTTCTATTCTAATGCTCTTTTATATGAATACCTAATTTGAAATAAAATCCTTTCAGCTCTAACAGAATGGCATATAAGTTCTTATGGAGTTAAAATATTTTATTGTAAAATATTGAGTTACTTTTCTATGTACATCAATAATCTATTGCATATTGTCAATTTATTAATGATATTCTACATAACTATTATTTTGTGGTTGTAAATACACAAATATTCTCAGATAAGTTTATTTTAGAATTAAAAATATGGCCAATATATTGTGTGAAAACTGGTGATTTGGATGCAAAAACAGATGTAGAAATGAAATCATTAATATTTTTTTATTAAATGTATTTAAAAATGATAATTTGCAAAGTTTAAGATGAATAATGAAACTTTTCCAATAGCATGATTTCTCTAGCCCCTTTCAGTAAGAATTCAGTGAGTGCCACAACCAAATCTGAATTCAGTTGCTGAGCCACTGAAAATTTGAAAGGCTTACAGAGTTCAAGATTACTGCAAAGTTTCTATGAATGTTTGACCAACCAACCTATCTAAGTGACAGATACTACTGATACTTTTAGAAATAAATTTAGTCAAGGAAATGACATCTCATTGTGTGAGAAGTTTGTCTAATATACAAGTCCTTTTTTCAAGCTGGAGTTATCATTTCTAGTTTAAACTCAGTGAAAATGCTTTGCTGGTTAGAAGACTGTTGTTTACTGTGTTCCTCAGAACAAAATTACAGCCAAATAAAAGTGCTGTATTGTGAATTACAACAGATTTTAATATGGTTTTGTTGGAATAGACTTTACAGAAGTTGGGGATGTTTTTGGTTGTTTTAGAACATGGTTCATGACATATTTGTTTTTATTTATTTATTTATTTATTTAATCTGGCAATAAGTCATGCCTTTGCAAATCTCCTGAGCAGGTTTATTCTTCAGCTGTGATGTTGCAAGGAGGATGGTACAATGGGACAGTAATGTTTTTGTTTAACCTGGCAGACATGTTGAAGCCAGTTCTGATTCCATCGCTGTTGCACTTTTCTAGTCAGAACTTTGAGGTGTATATCCTATGACTTTTCTCACAAAACAAGTATAATCAAAACTCCAAAAACAGGATGGAAAGGTGCATTAATTCTCAGGGGAAAAAAACGGCATAATAATTATTAGAAAAAAGTATGGTTTTTTTGCATTGAAACATAGGATGGTTTCTAAAAACAAGGAAGGAGGGAATTGTATATCTTAAATTTTATCACAAATGTTTTACTGTGATCTTAATATACATACAGTAATTAATTCAGTGGAGTGTCTCTTGGTCAAAATCTAGACCTCTTCAAGTTGTATGAGAACACTTGCTGTTTTGTCAAATAAATCACAGGAGTACTTAGACAAGCTCAGAGACCTTTAAACAGAATGCAACATGGCTTTACACCTTGCAAAACTAATAACCTTTAACCAATTAATAAACTTCAAGTAGTACATAAGCCCTTGTGGGAACCTCACTGATAGAATTTATGAATACTGTAATGAATTCTAAACTGCCTTTTTTAGAAATGTTTTTTATTTCTTTAATTGCAAGTTTTTCATGAATTTCTGCGCAGGAAATAAATGTATTCACTCCCCATTCCTACTGTACTCATCTGCTGTAGTACATAAAATCATATACACGTATATGTGTGTACATCTATAATGTGCCTATGAGAGGAATAATAATGTCGTGTAGGAAAGAAGACTAATATTCTTCATCTCCAAAGTTTAACTACCAAAGTTTTGGAAGACTGTAGTATTAGTCAGCAATTACATTTAACCATAGAAAAGTGTCTAGATGAAGAATCATCATTCCATTCAACTTAAAGTTCCAGTCATCTTGACGTCCATTCTCTGAAAATGACCAAACATAATTAAATCACTGATAAGTGCCTGGACATGGGAGTAAAGTATGGCCGATTCGGTTTCCAACTGTGACACTGCTGAACCTGTGGTTTTGTGAATCACAGTAGATGTCATTGTACCAAGTTTTGTAAGATTTTTGATGTCCTCCCTAATACTTTCAACAGTGATCTGAAGATGTTTGATCAAAGTGGAAAGACAGTTGGGTGGGTGCAAATAAGAAACGCCAAAGGAAAGTGGAACAAAACACTGCTTTCATTTCAAAGGACTCTTTGAGAATGTTTCACTGTCTCTAGAGCTGGAGGACTAAGAATGAAAAAAATACATCTTAATTGATGGATGCATTATTGGATTGTGCTTTAGGATAAGAAATGGAAGATGGCCTGCTTTTGATGAACCTAAGAATACAAAAATGTCAACTGGAATACCAATGCAGAAAAATGTGAGCTGTTAAGGAAAAACAAATGATCCAAATGTGTTCATTTATCTTTAGCTATTTTATTATTATTTTAAATGTCTAAACCAATATAATAAGTAGGTTTGTGTTCTTTTCTAAATTTATTCCTACACTCTTCTCTAACACTCATGACCCAAGATCTAAAAAAGAAAAGTTACTCATATTTCTTAAACTTTTTTCCACATCTGAGTTAGACTTAGATGTGTTTAAAGTAGAAAATAAATAATTTTTCAGTGTCTTGTGACTAAAATATGGCTTATTTGAAACACACCCAGTCAAAAGGTTTGCTATTTTTAAAGATAAGTGTTCCCTTTGTGACTTACAGTAAAAGCTTTAGATCTAATTCAGACCTGACTTGAAACACAGTTTTGCCAGCTGACAGGCTAAATTTGATCTTGTTTCCACCTCAGCCGTAGTAGTGATTCTATGTCTGTATTATCCCTGAAGACAACAGATATTGGGACATTTATTAATAAATAACCCAAGAAGAAAAGGAAGGAATTATGGGCAAGAGTCAAATTTTAATGAAATGATCAGAGTTCAGCTGGCAGAGACAGTATGACATAGTCACCAACGCACTAAAAATATTCTAATATCACCTGTGGTATAATCATGGTTTGTTTAAAAAAAAATCTGGAACCATAAGGGATTTTAAATATAGCTCCATTATCCTTTTCTTTTTCTAGAGAAATTCAGAGGATATGGTGTGTTTTAGAAGAAAAGTTAGACTGGAAATTGACTTCTCAGAAGTGAAGTGTATTTCTGTTAGACCAATGGACCCTGAGCTTTTCTGCAGGTACATGCAAGTTTAAGACATGAAATGTCCGGGAGCTCTATAAATCTATTGATAATGCTTTGTGTTCTCTTTATACACAGAAAACGGGTTCTGAGAACTGGTGGCCAAATGATGTTCAACATATACCTATTGAAAGACAATGGAAATCAGAGCTTTTCTCTGCTAGAAGGATATAGAACTTTCTTTCCTTGGGTTTAAGTTGAATGACTGCTTCATATTTATGTAGTTATACTGATCTTGTTACTAGTTATTTACTGTTCCGCTTTGGAAAATGAAGATGTCTTACCAATACCAATGTTTTTATGGGGACCATGTTAGGACCCTTACTGAGGGTGCTAATTCAAGAAATAAGAACACTGAAAAAAATTCTATGCTATATTAAAATATTTCTTGATGTTAAAACTTTCAGGAGTATCCAACCCTTTTATATTGTTTGAAAAATTCTAAGTTGCTCCACTAACTTATAAGGAGATATTTAGAGGATATACATGTCTGAAGGAGAGACTTTAGCCAAAACACAATCAAAACTAGTCTTTCTGACACTAAATGAACTGATATTCTTATAAATGTACACTTGAGTAGTAAAGCATGTTTTAGGTAGAAAGGAGGTACTTTAAGTTTATGGTCTATCCAGGTTCTTTTTATTTTTTTTATTTATTTTTTTTAAATTTGAGATTCAAAGATAATTTTCTCTATTGCACAGGGATTATAGGAAAAAGGTAGTTTGCTGTATTTTTCTGTTGCTACTACAAAACTGTTTTCTCAGCAGTCACAGAAACCCCAAAGATCTGCAGAAGTGTACATGATGTTCAGTTTTGTCAATTTAGACTTCAGTTTTCTGTTTGTAAAACAATGAGAGGAGAGCTGAGGGGACTTGGTGGGAACAAGTGGGTATCTAACAGTGTTGTGAACAGTAGATGACATGAATTAAGTGAATGAGAAAAGGGCTGGACTGCTTTTTGTGGTTCCTAGGCAATAGAATGTGTAACAGTGTTGAAGAGGCTGCAGTGGAGAAAAGAGTTCTCATTTTGTTTCCAGCATGTAAATTGTCTCTTCTCTTCTACATCCCTCGAGTATGGGGCTTCCTTCACTCCTGTAGTTGCCTTACACTTGGTTCCTACACTCTAACTCTTCAAAAATTGGGCACTCAGACTTGTGTGCCCTTAGTAACACTTAAGAACTGTTTTTAAAAGGAAGAGGTAAAAGCTAATTTAGAAAGCTGACACTTGAGAAAACTTTCTTAGCTGTAAGATATGCAATTTTATGCAGAATGACTACAAAACTAGCATTTTTATCTGAGCAAAATCTCAACTGAAAACACTATTCAAGTGACATATATTCTGTAGAATGCCTACTGATTTACTTGAGGCTTCCTAAAAAAAAAAAAAAAAGATGTTTTCCTGTTGAGACATTTGGGTACCTATTGGTGTTGTGTGCAGATTTCTAATCTGCACATTCATAAGATGAAGGAAATAAGATGTCACTGATGTGCTATAGTTGGCCTTTTAAAGTTGTAGATTGTAATGATGATATCTGGTTTTTGAAGAACAACAAAGTAAAACTGTCAATGCTGGCTTTCTTTTTTTTTTTTTTTACTAGAAATCCAAAAACACTGAAATTGTGATAATGGTTTACTATTACCAGCTATTTAAGCCTGATCATAATGTATCAGAATACTGAAATTTACTGTAATATTTCTATCTACCTGTCACTCTGAGATGCATGTACTACTTTTTTTTTTTTTTTCTAGATGATTGAATCAGAGGCTGTAGAAATATATTACTTCTATTTGAACAGCATGACTTTTGAAAATGAAAAATAAGAAACAGCTGCTTAGGGAAAAAGTAGATATAACCTGCTTGACTACATACAGGTTGTTTTACTTTGCTTTATGAAATTCTTTCATCATTTTTATTTAGGTTAATATTTTGAAGGAACAAGTTTAATTTAAACTGAAATATAAGATTTCCAGTTCAAACAACCAAGATGGTATTCCAAGATGGTATATTCTAACATTTTCAAAAAGGTTTGCTTTGCGTTTTTGTCTTGCATTTTTTCATCCAGGTAAAACTTATTTTTTAATTTTTTTTTCAAAATCAACCCGAATTCATTTTCACTCGGAATTCAGGGATACTTTGTACACCAGATTGAAGTCTTCCATTGGTAGTCTGTTATATCTTCCTTAATGCTTTTTTTTTTTCTAGATGAACTATTAAAAAAAAAATTCTAGCTTTATTGTTATCAACATTTAAGGAAGTCCACTAACCCATGTGCTCCTCCTCCCCCCTACTTTTTTAATTGGAACAATAACTGAGAAAACTCTAAAACTTTGGACAGGGATAGTGAGTATTTGGAATTGTGTTGGTTTCAATCTTGGTGAATATTTAAATTTCATTGTTACAAATCCAAGCAGAATACTGCATCAAAATAACCTCTTCCTCTCATTTAGTTGACAAAAAAAATCAGACACCACAAATATTGAATGTAGACTGTTTTGAAATCTCAAAATGGTTCATTTTTAACTTCTGTGTGAATTATGGACAGAGACAAGATTTGTCTTATTTGTGGTTCTTTAACTGTATTCCAGAAGCTCATAAGAAATGTAGTTATGTTGTACAATAGATTCCCATCCACCATTTAACATCTTTGCTATGTGCTAAGTGTCTTAAACCCCATTTCACAGAACCAATGTAATGACATTCATCAGTTTCTACGCAAAGGTGATGATTCAGAATGCTTTGCAGGGGGATTTTTATTTTTTTTTAAACTGTAATTTGTCAGAACATTTTTCACATAGGTAATATAGAAACATAAAAATTGATGGGTACTAGCGGAGAAGTGGATAAATAAAAGGAGTCAAAGCTCATATGCCTTGTCAAGAAAATGTTTTGTTTCCCAACAAGAAATGTCACAGCATGACAGCTTGACTGGTTTTAATTTGTCAGTATTTTTTATTAACACTGCTGTGTTTCATTTTGCTATCTTCTACCAGAGCAAGCATACAAGGAAATCACTTGCAACATCTTCAGGCACCATACATTAGATTATATGTAAGTAAAATGGTTGCTAAGTATTCCTTATGCAAAACACTGTTTGTAATGTTAAATTTCTCACTGAAAATCAAACACAGTAGGTTATATGCATGTCTAGAGATAAAAATCTCTTTAGTGCAAACAGCACTGGATAACAGGAGAAATGCAATAGTAGTATAAATATTCCCTTCCATCATTTATCAAAAAGCTTTTGAATTTGTCAATGCAAAAGAAAGCAATTTTACATAAGTTCATTATTTTACTAATTTAAAAAAGTAAAAACAAACAAAAACCAACAGAAGTGCTTTTAAAAGAAGTTCCAGCAATTGTATCTAACACACATTAGTATCTACTTTTGGTTTTCAAATTCATAATATGAACTGCATAACCTGTTTGAGGAGGTATGTAGAATGAGGATAATACCATGTGATGCAAAGGAAATGAATCTAAGGTGAACACTGAGTGTAAACATGCCCTTTGGTTTCTCAAAATGACACATGCTTGAAGAAGAAACACATTATTCAAAATCAGCACCAACTCTATACTTCCCTTTCCAGCTACATTGCTTGACTTGCTTTTTGCAGCAATGACTTGCTTCTTCCAACACTACATTTATCAGATACCTTCATTTACTATCCTTGACAGTTCACTTTTCACATTCTCGGTGATTTGCTTATTCCACTGGCTTAAATGAAGGGCTAGTCAGGTTTACATATGTCTAAATGTTCCTGTTCTTGGAAGTCAGATCCACCACATTCTGCCCCAATCCAAAGGCTTCCAAGTAGCCAACCTGCAGGTGTTTGCAGGACCCAAGGACCTTTCCCTATGCAGCTCACTGGTCTGTCCCGCACACTTACATCCCTGTGTGGGAAACCTGTGGCTCTCAACAACACACAAGGTACTTCTACCAGGTTCAACCAACCCATGAGTTTGTCTTAATTGTGCTAGGGTAATTCAACACCTTCTATAGCTAGTGTGACTGGTAGTGCTAGGAGATGTGTCAGACTAGGAATTTGAGACAAATAAGTTTGGAGGCAGAAATCTTGAGTGGAAACTGTTTCACTGAAAATGGGTTAGTTAATTATCTGTTGAGCCAGGGATATAATAACTGAAGCACAATGTCCAGAGGAAATTTTATGTGAGAGGAATCCCTTTGGTGGTGGATGTTTAGTTACTTCACCCTGTCAAAAGGCACAGAAATGGCTGGACCTGTGTCCCCTGAGGTTTTCCTGGGTGCCCCCCTCCTTCCACATCCTTTTCAGTGAGTTAATAATGACCACAGAAAAAGCTGAACATTAGTGTCGGGCAGGGAGGAGATTGCTCTATATCAAAATCTTTAACGTACAATAAATTTTTCAGTTGTCTCTTTGCTCTTCTGTGGGCGTGCAGATGAGCTTTTGTCACATAATCTAAGAAGAATGACTTGAACAATGGATTTCATTTCATAAAATTATTCCTAGTCTAAGGAGTAAAGGACATTGCTATGCAACGAAATTTGCTATTTCTTCACTGCCTCAGTACAGAAATGTGTTTCAGTGCTTACATTCCCTCTCTGAACTTTAAACATGCAAAAATTAACCTTTCATCTGGAATTACTCTATGGCAAAAAGAGAAGAGTTTTAATAGATAAATAGTGGATTCTACAGCAATGAGGACTAATGACTGCAAACACATGAAGAAATTAGGTTTAATTAGCGCTGTGTACAAGTCATTACCATTTTAAAGTAGTGTAAAAGATACAACTTAAATGATTAGTTTATGTACTAATAGTCTAGTGGTGACTGCATCTTGTATCTGCTTGCTTTGGGGAGGCTGACAACACATTGCTGTACACTGTGACTCAGCCAGGGTGTGGGTTTGCCTGGGTCATCCCAGGTCAGATATCTCTGAATACACTCTAAGCTGGCACACAAAGTGCTGTATCTTGCTAAATAAAATGTTTAAGTACAGATTTTTTTTTCTCCCCTCAGTGGACAGCAGACTGTGAACAATTCTGGGAAACTGCATGCATGGTCTCCTCATTAGTTGTACTCATCCCTGCTACTGACTCAGGCAACATACTGATGCTATGAGGCTAGCAGAGAACAGAGAAGGAAGGCGTGATATTTTAAGTCAAGTTCAGGAAAGCAGACAGCTATGGTGGCTTAAAACAATCCTCTACCTCTAGTAAACTTCCTCCTCACCACTGCTTACCAGACATTTTGGAAGGGAAGGAAGAAGCAAATGTGTTTGTGTGCCTTCCTTATTGAAATTTAATCTGTTGTACTGCTCTGATCTCAGCCTTGCTGATGGTTAAAGATCACATGTCAACTGGGAACCTGTTCTCTTTTTCTGCTACTGTTACTGCAGTGGTATTTGGCAGAAAGATGGGGTGGACAGATGGGACAGCAGCCTCCTAAATTGCTTTGCCTAAATTCACAAGATTCATCTGTCAGAACCCCCTACTGCTCCCCCTGCCCTCCCCCCACCCCCCCAACTCTGATTGCTAATGAAACATAGAGCTTGATATCACTCAAATTCAAAATATTCTGACCCGTATGTCCAGCTGATTATTTTTCCATCTATTCTCTTTCCTGGCAGTCATCAATGTGTTGCAACAAGATAAAAATCAAGTTTCTAAACATTTTAAATTAAGCTGTTTAGTTTAAAATCTGCAAAAAAAAAAAAAAAAGAGTCTAGCTTGTCTATTTCTCATAGACATATCTTAGTCTGCTATTTTCTTTTGGTGATTGTAAAATTTAAGAATTTCTTTCAGTACATAATTTGATGGGGACACATCTTTTTGTGATGATGGGGCTAAGGTAACAGATAAAAATACAATGTAAAATGTTGGAGACAATGAGATTTTTTTTTTTCCTGCCAATTAAAGTAACAATAAGACAGAAAAGTGTTTCTAAAGGCCACACTAAAGAAGTAGTTGGCATGAGAAGGGAATGAAAATCTGGAGTAGATGGTGTTGTGGGCACCATCAGAGAGAGCGATATTTAAACAAAGTACATTTCTGAAGGTACTAGGACAACAGACAGGTCCAGCTGGAAGAAGCTGATTCGGTTCTGTGGTTTGGTGAAGAGGAATCCCTACAGATTTCAACATAAAAATAAATAAATTAAAAAAATGGAGCTTGAATCCAATTGGTTAGTTAGTGTCTAAGAAGAAACTGGACAGACCTCCAGTGAAAACAGCACAAAATTAGAGGTGAGAGACCAAAGGTGGGATAACAACCATAGACAAAACAGAACTGTGCTGACAACGGGGTATTAAAGGTGAAAAGTAATCTGTGATGGGGTGAAGACCAGAAGGGTACAGAATAGGTCTACATGAATGGGTTAACCTGTGGTAAACCAAGCTGGTCTAATTTAACAGCCCTAAGAGCAGGACCTTTTGAGTGAAAAAATTACCCACTAATGAATCAGGGAAATGTGTCAGATTTCTAAATATATTCTAATCAGCTTCTTTGTCTCTGACAGAACTTAATAGTCTGTGAGAGTTTATCACAGTGCAACTTTCTCTGGTGTTATGTTTACAACCTTGTGTGCCAGTTCATACATCCCTACATGGAGAAGGTACTTTGAAGAAAATGAGAGAAAATAAATATGAATGCAAGAGAGATCAGGAGAGCAGATATGTCTCTGAGGCAAATTCTAAGGTAAGAGAAGGAAGTTTCTATGTGACAATAAAATATAAGTAACAGAAATATAGAGGAAAGGAAAGACAGTAAAGCCGAGGAGACACAAAGTCCAAGATAATGTTGGGGATATGCTTTGCAACAAGATCTGTGCAGGCTGGGAAGGTGGGTTGGTCCAGCTCAAGGTGCAGGTACTACTGCTTGTCACTGAGTCATGCTGGAGAGAGTTGTGTGGCTGAAGGAGTTCCTGTCAGAGGCAGGCTGAAAGCAGGATTTCAACTCCAGATAGTCCAAGGTCTAAGCTTTTGTACAGGTGTTTGCATATATATACATCATTGCTACTGAGAAATATTAGACACAACACTGAGATGCTAAATATCAGTGAAACTTAATTCCAGCTTTAAAAAATGGAAGTTAGATGAAACTAAGAAAAGTTGAAATACAGTAGAAGTTTAGCAATAACCCTTCATTTACCTCCTGTCCACATAACATAGATGGTGACAAAATACAAAACTGTGAATAGGTTAGGCTCAGACTTCTCATTGTGAGGACACAAGGTCAAGACAGAATCAGCATAGGCAGGTAATTAGGGGAACGTACTTCTCACTGTATTTAACAGGAAAATTTCAAAGTAGGTATTCATAAGTCACAAAAAACTGTTGAACTTCACAATGCCCTAATATTGACGCGCAGTACTGTCTGAATACATGTGAATAAATACAAGTCCAAAAAAGTTAAGATGTACAATTTTAAACAGTTTTAAGTATTAGATGATGTTATTATGGTGTACGTAATGCAACTTTGATCCAAGCATGTCCTTCATGTGGTACTTGATTTTTCTGATTGCATGAATAACATGTTTGTTTGCTTAATATATTACATCAAAAAGAGAACTGTTTCTGAAGTAAAGGAACAGATCCTTCCTATTCTTTGGTGTTTTCCTGTTATTATGTTACTAAAAGTAACTTGTCTCATGTTTTATTTATTTTCATCTCTTAAATTAATTCAGTCCACACTCTGGAAATATTCCAGAGTGCTCTGTCATTTGTTTTTGCAAGTGGTTATGTGAGCCAGTCTACTATGGCTGAGGAAACATGAATGTTTAAGAAAAAGTTTTTCAGAGCGCTGCAATTCTTCTGAAGCGTTTGCCTGAAATTTACTAGAAATAAAAATCTGTGTCCAGAATTTTTTGCATTCAGAGATCTGTGAAATTTGTCAAACGCTTTGGGTGAAAATGACTCCAGTCCAAAAAAAGCCAGAGCAGTGCACATACAACCATGGGCACACCCCACCCACCCCATAACAGTCATTCATATTCATGCATATGTATTTTTGTGTGCTTAAGTTCCTTCTTAGAACAATCTCAGTGTGAGTACAAGCAAAAGACAAAGTACTAATTTTTACTCAGACAAAAACTAACACTTATCTCTTGTCCAATAAGAATCTAAGAGTTCAGAGTTTTTGTCTGATATGAAAGAATGTTTTTGTTTGATTCCATTCAGATAACATTTTATTTAAATTACTTGTTTTATACGTTACCAAATACTTGCTTTCCAGATCCAGTATGTCAGCACCTCAAAACAGCAGAAATATCCTTAAAAACATTTAAAATGTTTTATAACAACCAGAAACCTTGATCCTGGACTTCTGCTTCCATCCAGGTAGCAGATAGGAAAACTGTTTGTATTTTGTGGTTTTGGGGTTGACTTATAACTAATGAAGTCCTGTTTGCTATGGATTTCAGAAGAGAAAAGGAGCTGGATCCACTTTACTGCACAAACAGATAGTAAATTTAGCGTTTGCTAGGAATGACAAACCATTTTGAGAATGAATAACAATGAAATAAATTTTATCCAGTTCTCCCACCTCTGTCCCATATGTCTTCTACATCTACTTCCTACATATTTGTAAACTGTAAAGGGGATGAAGGAGCCAGAGGTCAAATTAACTACCTGTGATTGCACTTTTAAAGGTTTGATGAGTTTAACAAATATTAAAACTTGGGAGTAACACTGGTATTTTAACATGATTTTTAAACAGTAAATACCCTATGAATATTAAAATCAGAATACTTAAATACTTCAGTGGAGATAGATTGCTAAATTTAGCTACAGTTTGGATGTCTGTTGTGGTTTAACCCGGCTGGCAGCTAAACACCACACAGCCGTTCGCTCACCCTCCCCCCTCCCTCTCTGGGATGGGGGAGAGAAACGGGAAAGTGAAGCCGGTGAGTTGAGATAAAGACAGTTTATTAAGACAGGAATATAATAATAACAATAATAATAATAATAGTGATAATGATAATAGTATTAATAATAATAATGTGTAAGAGAACAAGTGATGCACAATGCAATTGCTCACCACCCGCTGACCGATGCCCAGCCTATCCCCGAGCAGCCGGCCCCCCACCCCGGCCAGCCACCCCTATATATTGTTTAGCATGACGTCAGATGGTATGGAATACCCCTTTGGCCAGTTTGGGTCAGCTGTCCTGGGTCTGTCCCCTTCCAGCTCCTGCTGCACCCCCAGCCTGCTCGCTGGCAGGACAGAGCGAGAAGCCGAAAAGTCCTTGGCCTGGTGTAAACACTGCTCTGCAACAATTAAAACATCAGCATGTTATCAGCGCTCTTCTCATCCTAATCCAAAACATAGCACCCTACCAGCTACTATGAGGAAAAATTAACTCTGTCCTAACCGGAACCAGGACAATGTCTTAAGTCAACTGACAAATTTAGACAGAAATTAAAAACTTAAAGTTAATAATTTCGTACTTGTCCTCTTGTAGGTGGTGGTGCAAAGGAAGGCTCACATTGTGTGATGCTGTAATTGATAACTTCATTACAAGAAAAAAAAGAAATCATTTAAAACTAAGCATGCATTCTTAATCCTGATTTTCTTAACTTCTGACTACCTGTTTACCTGTTTTTGCAGATTTGGGATATTTCTCTTACATAATGTAATATACATACATGGGACAGATATTTATATCTGGCCTGTTTCCTCGCCTAATGCAAGTATTCCATACAGCCTATAGGAGGAACCACTGGAGACACAATCAACAGGCAGCAAAACAAAAAAGCAGTCTTGTCATTTCGAATGACACTCATAATAAGGAAGGTGTTGAAAATACAATTAATAATCCCATGGTTTTGACACATCAGGATTCAGCAAGAAGCATTCTAGAAATTATATTTTTCATTATGTAGAATATTTTAAGTCAAGTACAAATTACTCTAGAAAATCAAGAGAATGAGAACTATTAAAGGTAATGTGTAAATGAAGTAGATTGTAAGTAATTCTTAAAGGTGTATTGAGAATAGCAGGAATATTTGCTTCTGTATTTCTTGCTGTATCCAACATCATTTAAATGTGTCTGAGATTTCTTATCAGGTGCATATATCTCTTCGTGTAATATATTTACAAGCTACCACAGAGCTAAACCCTTGGCAAAAAATAGACGTTCAGTAGTCAAAGAACTGTAGATTTTGAAGAGCTGATAATCTGTAGGATTTTTTTATTTTTATTTTTTTATAATTGTAGACATCGCTGTTAAGAATAGGCTTAAATTATTCTTGAAGGAAAATACGAGTAACTGAAAAATAGTCAAATTCAAGGTCCATTTACTTTTCCAAAACTAGCTAAAATTAGTGTGCCAATCACTCTGTACTGCTGTCTGTGGCAAGTATGTACAGGTGTTTGTCTATCATCTTTAGCTGCTGCACAGTGCATTAATCTAAGCAGTTTAAAATTTTCTCTTATATGCTGGATTTTCGTTAAAATAGTGATATGACAAAAACTCCTGTGCGAACCCAGAGCTCAACTCACTCTTATGTCAAGCCTAGAGCTATAGCATCAGCTTGAATCATAGATACATATGCATGTATTTATTAAATACTAGATTCAGTTCCAAGGTTCAAAAATGCAGGAGAATATGCATCAGTAAAACAGGATTTTTTTGAACCTAGAAGGTAACAGATGGAGTTAATATTGAATGCAAATTTAAATTACTAACTACCAGTTGCGGTCAACCTAGTAGCTGTTTGGTATTGGATACTTTAGGGAACTGGTTGCTCCATTTATGTCAGTTCTAAACTAATGGCTGTGCTGATTCAATATATTCATAATTTTCTTTGTCAAATGGGCTCACTCCCTTTCTGTCATCCTTCCTAGGAGGCAAGATAATTTACTCATTTTGAATGATATCAACTTCAGCAGATGTTGAGTAGGAGGACAATCTCTAGATC